>NC_141156.1:127093079-127399579 GCF_053477565.2 Lygodium microphyllum
TTGTGAGAAGAACACTATATCTATTAGCTTCCACTAGGTTGGTTGTCGATTGGACAAATAGAAGATTGTTAGTGCATGAGGCATCTCACGTGTCTTATTGTTATGCATACATGAACAAGTCCCAGCAATTTTCCTTCTTATTCTTGTGGACCTCCACTAACCCACAACTCTTGGAGCTTCTTTACAATCTAGGTTGGTGCATGAGGCATCTCACGTGTCTTATTGTTATACATACATGAACAAGTCCTAGCCCTTTTCCTTCTTATTCTTGTGGACCTCCACTAACCCACAACTCTTGGAGCTTCTTTACAATCTACCACTTGATAATGTTTGTTTGGGAAATCTTTAATAAAATCCAAATCCATGTTCATTTTTTATGTTTCTACTTTTTCATCTTTCAAGGAGATAGTTAGATAGAATGAACAACTCTCTGTAGCTTCAAAAGATAGTGTGAACAATCTGTCACAAAGAGTCCACATCAAGATGGTGATGTGTTTTTGCCATTGAGGGATGAAATTTTTATAAAAAGTGGCTTTGAAAATGAAAATTTCCAACTCTTCAAGGGTAGTAGGAATTCTACACTCTTCCATTGATTTTCTTCCTCTTCAATAATACCACTACTTCCACTTTCAGTCTTTTTTGTGTGCTTATTGATGGTTGTTTTTCCCAGTTGCACATCAAAACATGGACCTCTCTAGAGAAAACCAAAGAAACATGGGAAATACTATAAGAAAATCTATCTTTTTATACCAACAAGCTTGTTCCTCATGCTTTTAAGAAACCAAAGGAAGAAAAAGAACACTAGGAACATGAATTCTCTACGCAACATTATAGAATGAATCTCCCATGGCTTTATCACAACAAATCTTCATATCCACTAACCAAAAATGAAATGAAAACAAATTAATTCTCAATATTGAATGAAAAATGATCACATAACCTTCATTATTCATCATTCATAGTCTTCATTCTTCAATCTCTCACACAATTTGTCATAGATAAAATGTTTTGCATAGAAAAATTGACTATCTTTTACTCAATCTATCTCTCACACATGCTCTCAATCACTCATACATAATTATCCTCATCCAATACGATAGAATAATACTCAATAACCCTCTCTTGATCATGAATACACCTCTCAAGAGGTATGCTTGATCCAAAGAGACACCAAAGACATAGTGACTTTTCGAAACTCACTACTGTCACTATAGCTTTAGTCTTCACTTCAAGTCTTCATCAGCTACATCTTCACTTTATTGAACTCTTTTGAGATTATATTATTCCGTTTCCAAGATTGTAAAACTTTCCCAAGCTAAACATTCATTCCACAGAACACTCACAGAAGCAATTAGAAGACAAATAGAAGATATAGAGAAGCTCAACAGAACACTATAGAACATTAACAAAAAGCATAAAAACTGTATAGCTCTAATCCAAATTGATCCAGACCATAAAAAAAAATTCAACACATACTCAACCACACTCAAACCTAGCAATTCACAATCTCAACCTCTTGAAAAAAAAGAAAACAAACCAAAACAAAGGCAAAATAGACCTATTAGAACCAAACAAGCATACCACAAAACCTAAAATAACATCACAACTCAACCAAAAATCAATATGAGCTTCTCAAATACATTCAATCCATCATAAAACACCTCAAAAAATTTCAAACACATCAATGTCATCACAAAAGCAAGGATTTAGTATCCAAAAAAAACAAAAAATCTAATCATTTCAGTCCTCAATAGCTTACGTGTCACTATTGTAAGAATGTGGAAGATATTGATACCCAAATCATTTTTTTGATAATATGTGATATTATTGTTAGTGACAATGTAATGGAGGGAAGAGAGCAAGTGTGCTCATTTCATTAGAATAAAATTTTTCAAAATCATTCTAAGAAGCTAATGCCTCTTAGCTTGACAAATGAGCACCTTGTGTGGTGCAAAACATAACACCTTTCTCAGATGACGTGCAAGAAAGCAAAGAACAATGCTTGTCATATAAGGCAGTGGTGGCAGTCCCACAAACTATTAAAGGTTTGGAGCAATGGTTAAAGTGCTCGGAGAGTAGATTTGGACCATTGGGCAAACCATATATACATATGTTTTAAAAAAACTTTTTCATAAGCGAAATAATATCTAATTTGTTACCTTCTTAGATCTTAGAGGCAACTGTAAGCACATCTAAACCCTTGGGAGCATTCTCAAATCTTGAATGCAAATTTCTTAGAGAGCATACATGTAAGTGTTAGATATGCTTAATGCCCCACCCTCATAAGGTGCCACCAATGATCCATGGTGCTCAAAGTTGTAAGGCCCCCATTATGAGGAGAAGCCATATGTGAGCCCGGACATTGGTTGAGTCTGACTTGTATGTCAGATGAAGTCTATGTGACCAGATGGCAAAAAGGTGTCTGTTGTGGGTCTAATCTTTGGGTTAGACAGAGTAGTTAAGTTGGTAGCAACTCGAGGCACATTGCATCGAGTTGCGGGGTAAGAGAGTTATCAGGGGCCTTAGCCAATGGTAAATGGAATATTCCCTGGCCAACTAGTGGAGGTGCATATGGAAGGTCAACAGACACATGGGCACATGGAAGGTCAACAAACACATGTGCATATGGAAGGTCAATAAACACATGGGAACATGGAAGGTCAATAGACACAGATGCATATGGAAGGTCATCCATCACGACCCAAGCTAAACCCCTTCACAGCCATCTATCATCTATCTTTCACCTAGTCAGAGTTGCTCTTCACCTAACTTCTGTCTAGATCGCCATCTAAGCTTCATAGTGGAAGTGCACGGGTGGATAAAGCCATCTTTGTATCAGTTGTTTGGAGATAAAGAATTTTTGTTATTCTCCTCTTATTTGTTGTGTACTCTCTATCTCTTTCTCAGATTCTGTTCACTGTGCCATGTAATTTTTACATGGTATCAGAGCCTAGGGGGCTCTAGGGATCGAAGAGAGTGTGTAAGAGGCAAAGGCTTCAATAGCAAAGAGGAATGATGTTGTCTTTCAGAAGCAGTTCTGGTGCATCAGGAAGTGGTGCAGGAGCTGGTGCTGCTGTACCAGCTATTCAAACACTGAGGATTCGTCCACCAACCTTCAACGAAGGCAAGTTAGATGGCACAAACTACACCTTGTGGAAGTTCAAAATTACAACTATCCTTGATTCTTATGTGCTTTTGGAGAATGTGCTGGGGACTAACGTAGAACCATAGTCTACCCCCGACCAATCAAATTCTAGTGTGATGATTCCTTCGAATGCAGATCTTCTACGAGCTTGTAAATGAAGGAATGCAAATGCATTGTGTGCCTTAGTTACAAGCTATTCTGACAGTGTTCTGACTTTGATGCATACAACCAAAGCATCCGAGGCTTGGAATATATTGAGGAGTCAGTATGAAAATACTGAAACATGAAACCAAAAAAGGATTCAAAACTTGGAGAATCAACTAGCAGCGGAGAAGTTTGTTGAAGGAGAGATGATTGAAGCATTCATCACTTGGATTAAGAATCTACGCGACCAGATGGCTGGTGCTGGGATACAAAAGACTAGTGAAGAGCTAGCTCGAAGATGTCTTCGGATTTGTCCACAAAAGTTTGATGGACTAGTAACTGCCCTTAATACTTAGGTGAGACCTCAAGCTTTGACTTTTGAGGAGTTTTGTGCATTATTGATGGAGGAGGAGTTGACGCTAAAAGCCCGAGAAGGAAGGAACAATGGAGATGCTACATTCTCTGCCAGTGCAAAAGGCAAAGGTGGTTCCTCCATAAAAAATGATGGGGATAAAAAGAAGAAGGGCGGTAAGAAAAGAAGTTTCAAGGAGAGTGCTTCTACTGCAAGAAGAAAGGACATGCAATCGCAGATTGTCATGTCAAGAAGGCAGATGAAAAGAATGGTACTCTTCAAAGTAAAGGGAAAGAGATAGCTAATATGACTAAAGCAGAGTTGGAGTTATTCATGGCGACCATTGAGCAAGTGTACTCCTCGACGCAATAAGAATGTACCACTGACTCATGGGTGTTGGATAGTGGGGCCTCCCATCACATGACCAACAAGAAAGGTCTATATAGTTCTATGCAGCCTCTACAAGAATCCATCAATGTGATGGTTGGAAATGATGCAAAATGCCCTGTTATGGGCATAAGTACTATTTCTTTTGTTGCTGCAAATGGTGAAATCAAAAAGCTTTCAGATGTGTTATATGTTCCTGAAATTAGGAGAAATCTATTATCAGTTTGCTGCCATAACTGATCTTGGTCATGAAGTGAGGTTCAAGAAGACAGGTGCAGAATTTCTTGACATTGCTGGCAAAATTGTTGGCAAATGAGAAAGAAAGAACAACTTGTATGAGCTAAGTGCTCTTACAGCCACCGCTGGAGTGGGCACAAGCAAGTCCCTCCCCCTCCACCTTCAGAGGATTCAGAACCCATTGACATAGAGGATCTTGATTCCCTTCCTCCATTGGTCATTCAGCGGAAGTGCTTGAAGCGTGTAGCAGAGAAAATTTCCCCAGTCATTCCTTCAGTAACAGTTCCTGCTACCTTTGGAAGTGACCTCCCTACCTACCTCACATGCAACAACTTATTCAGGGCACATCGAGAGGGTTCTTTGGAAATATCAGTTCCTTCACTGAACAGTTTAGTGTCAGGGGATGCCATTCCCCCTACAGTGATTGAATTGAAGGAACCATGTGAAGCTTGTATGATGGGCAAGCAACAGAGAAAGGCATTTCCATAGGAAAGCAAGAAAAGAGCACTGGCTCCTCTAGAGTTGGTGCATGCTGACTTGTGCAGTAAGATGCCTACACAAGCCTTGGGGGGATCTTCTTATTTTATGTTGATTGTTGACAACTACAGTAGAAAGATGTGGGTGTACTTTCTTCGTGATAAGGCTCAAGATTTTGGTAAGTTTAAAGAATGGCTAAAACTTGTTGAGAATGAAACAGGGAAAAGTGTAAAGAAATTTAGAACAGATGGTGGTGGCGAGTTCAACTCAAAGGAGTTTGAAGACTTTTGCAAGAGAAAAAGGATCAAGCATCAATTGACGATGCCTCACACACCTCAGCAGAACGGTGTTGTGGAACGTAGGAATCGCAGCATTGTGGAGATGGCAAGATGCATGCTAAAGGGGGCAAGGGATTGCCTAACCATTTTTAGGCTGAAGCTGTTAATACTACAATCTACATTCTGAATCGGAGCTACACAAAGGATCTCAAGGAAAAAACACGTCATGAGGCTTACACTGGTAAGAAACCATCTATCTCACATTTCAGAATTTTTGGATGTGAATGTTATGCACATGTTCTAGATGAGAAGAGAAACAAGTTAAAACCAAAAAGTAGAAAATGTATCTTCTTGGGTTATAGTGATGAGCATAAGGCTTACAAATTATATGACCAAGAGGCAAAGAAGATCATTGCGAGTCATGATGTGGTGTTCAAGGAGGAGCTGCATACAGTGGAGGAGGAGAAGGCAAGTTCTTCCACTTTATCATCAAGCGAAGAAGTAGTCCACTATGAACCTGTCCTGAGAGTTGTCCCTATCCTTAAGGAGGAGGAAGCATCATCTTCAGATGATGAGGAAAAATTTCACCAACCTGACATCACCCTACCGGAAAATCCATTGCCGCGTTGGGTGAAGCAGCTCTATGACCACAATAATCCTATGCTTGCATCTATTGAGGAGAAGGCAGACAGACCAAGGAGGTCTCAGAGAATAGAGGAGCAAAGGAGGGCTTCTACTCACATAGTCAATATGGCCTTGATGGTTGAGATTATGAGAGAAGTAAAGGAGCCAACTAACTTGGAAGAAGCACTTGTAGATCCAACATGAAAGGAAGCTATGCAGGCCGAGTATGATAGCATAATGAAGAATGATACTTGGGAGCTAGTGGATCGACCAACAAAGCGAAAGGTTATTGGCACCAAGTGGATCTGGAAGGTAAAGTACAAGGCTTATGGTACCTTAGAAAAGTACAAAGCCAGATTGGTTGTCCAGGGATTTTCACAGGTTGAAGGGTTTTATTTTCAAGAGTCATTTGCCCCAACTACCAGAACGACCACTATTCGCACAGTACTTGCAGTGGCCGCCCACAAGCAGTGGCCAGTTTACCAAATGGATGTTAAATCAACATTCTTAAATGGTGACCTCAAGGAGGAGGTGTACGTGGGATTAGTAAGGAGTAGCCAATAGTCGCATTGTCTTATACTGAAGAAGAGTACAAGGCAACTTGTTTTGCTACATGTGAAGTAGTATGGTTGAGAAGGATACTATGGCATATGGGAGTGCAGGATGAAGAACCAACTGTGCTGAGATGTGACAATCAGAGTTGCATCGCCATTTCCAAAAATCCAGTGTTTCATGCGCGCACCAAACATATAGATATCCAATATCACTATGTGCATGATTTGATCAAGGATGGGATAGTGGAACTGGTCTACTGTCCAACAGAGGAGAATGGAGCGGATATCTTCACCAAAGTACTTACGAAGGATCTGCTTCAAGTTCATTTTCAAAGACTTGGCATTGGGCCGAGGATATAGTTCACCTGCGGGTGGACATTGAGGGGGGTGTTAGATATGCTCAATGCCCCACCCTCCAAAGGTGCCACCAATGATCCATGGTGCTCAAAGTTGTAAGGCCCCCATTATGAGGAGAAGCCATATGTGAACCCGGACATTGGTTGAGTCCTGACGTGTATGTAAGATGAGGTCTATGTGATCGAATGGCAAAAAGGTGACCATTGTGGGTCTAATCTTTGGGTTAAACAGAGTAGTTAAGCTGGTAGCAACTCGAGGCACATTGCATCGAGTTGCGGGGTAAGAGAGTTATCAGGGGCCCTAGCCAGTGGTAAAGGGAATATTCCCTGGCCAACTAGTGGAGGTGGATATGGAAGGTCAACAGACACATGGGCACATGGAAGGTCAATAGACACATGTGCATATGGAAGGTCAATAGACATATGGGCACATGGAAGGTCAACAGACACAGGTGCATATGGAAGGTCATCCATCATGACCCCCTTGACAAGCTATAAAAGCTAAACCCCTTCACAGCCATCTATCATCTATCTTTCACCTAGTCAAAGTTTCTCTTCACCTATTTTCAATCTAGATCGCCATCTAAGCTTCACAGTGGAAGTGCACGGGTGGACAGAGCCATCTTTGTATCATTTGTTTGGAGATAAAGAAATTCTGTTATTCTCCTCTTATTTGTTGTGTACTCTCTATCTTTTTCTTAGATTCTGTTCGCTGCACCGTGTAATTTTTTACAGTAAGCTCATTCATAGGGGAGGATGGAAAGAATAAATTAACTTGCCACCTCCATAGTCATAGATTGTTTGCATTGTGCAATTATCACTTGAAATAGTGCTTGCTGATGGAAGATATCTTCATATGGGGTCATACTTTCTTCAAATATGCTTTGTTTGAGTGTTTCTCCTAATTGTATACACATAATTGCATTCTGAAAAACACAATATTTTTTTAAAGATGTCCACTACATTGTGATTAAGTCACATTTGTCTTAACAAGTCTCTTTTATTCCTTTGCTTCTTGAAGAAATCTATATTTTGTTCCTTTACTTTTAAATGAAGCCTATATGTTATTCCTTTAATTTTTGAAGAGATCTATCTTTTATTCTTTTACTTTTTGGATCATATTAGTTGTCCCCTATAAAAATTTGAATGTATAGACAAATCTTTGTCAACTTAAAAGCAAATCAAACCTCTCTAAATGCAATGCTCTTTATATATTTGCACTGATACATTAATCTCTTTGAATGCAAAACATGGACTCTTAGAGAAGTGAAGTCACTATGTAGCCAATCATTCATTCCATTTAGTTGTTGTCACTATCCTAATCATCAGTTGCTACACAACTTCTCTCTACTTGCTCCAACACCCTCATTGATGCATACCAATAACATGCAAGGATTGATCAATTTAGCCTTATCTTCAATGTGATTTTTTAGATCAGTGTATTTATGTTCCTTCATCATGTGAGTTCATCTTATCTATATCTTCCTTTTTTCTCCATGTTTGTGATTTTCTTCCATACACACTCTCACAAGGTATCATTTCCAAACAAGAGGTATCTCTAAGGACAAGACTACACAAAAGATTGGATTCGTGATGTTCACTCTCAACATTCAACTACTAGATTTGCCTTATCCCTTGGATCTAGTGTAAGTTCATGGAGTAGTAAGAACTACCCTACCATTTCTTTTTCTTTGATGGAGGTAGAGCATCGAGCATTGTGTTGTACTACTCAAGTAGTATGCCTTTGCCACATTGTTGCAAAGATTGGTTTTCCTCAATCATGACCTATCATATTTTGCATCAACAATCAAAGTGCTCTCACTCTCACAAAGAACCCTATGTTTCATGCTTGCATGAAGCACATGTTGGAAGTTGCTCAAATGCCCACCTTTTAGTCACCTAAGTATGATCCAAGTGCTAAATATTGTAAGGCCCCCAAATGGGAAAAAGCCATGATGAGCATTGGGCATTAACCTAAGTATGCTTCAAGTTCCCACCTTTTAGTCACCTACGTATGCTCCAAGTGCTAAATATTGTAAGGCCCCCAAATGGGAAAAAGCCATGATGAGCATTGGGCATTAACAAGGATCCTCCCAATTTAGACACTAGAAGGAGGTCTAAGCTTGAAGAGAAAATGGTTATGACATGGCCTATGTGGAGTTCATCATTAGGTCAAGTAGGAAAGAGTTAATGGATGTGGTGGTATACATCAAGTGACAAGTCATAGGGTTTCATAGATACTCCTTGGAATATTCACAACTAATGATCGATGGGTCAGATCTTGTGTTTTTTTTTGGAGGCCCTACTAAAAAATATGTACCAATATTTGGTGACCGAAGTTCATTTATCATCTAAATTTATCATGTTAAGTAAGCCATACATATGTATACACAAAGCATATACACATATATACTCGAGTACTCACTTGATTATGTGATATTAAACAACACATGAAATAAATTCTTTAGAACAAAAATATACATGGAAGTAAGTTTTAAAAAAAATTAGTATTCCTCTTTACATTGCAATATAGGCAAGTTTTGGTGATAAAATACCTTTAAAAACTTCACTTATAGCCATATTTAGCGATAAATGGTTATTTTTTGTATGAATTGTACCCAAATTATTGTGTTTTGACCTCTTTAATAGCCAAATTTGTGTACTTTTGCCCAATTTTTTTTCATTTTTTGGATATATAATGTGGATGGTGGTGGTGAAATATGTGAGTGGTGAGTCAAGGGGAACTATCTTCAAGGATATATAATATCTTATATGTGTAGTCAATACTATCTTCAACAAGTTTATCCATCCACTTGCCTTTTCCACTTGTCACTCTATGGATCTACCTTTTTCTCACCTAGCATCCACTTTATGGATTCGCATTTTCCTCAACTACCATGTTGGCCTCTCTAGGCTCTTCTATATGTAAATACAACATATCTATTGATCAATACTGAGATACCTTATACACTCAACATTTACTTGTGCTAATTTGGTAAAACATAATTTTTTTGTTTCTCTTCTATTCTATCTTGGACTTATGTTCCTTGTTAAATTTTGTTGTATTATCTTACATGATATCAAAGCACCAAGCACTCTAAATAATAGCTTAGTACAAGAAAATTCATCTTTATGGTTGAAAAGGCTAGAAGTCAACTAGTGGTAGTGATAGTAGTAGTGAAGGAAGCAACAAACCCTATAGATTTTCTCACTCATCTTCATGGAAGGAAAACTTGATGGAACAAACTATGCCTTGTGGAGCTTCAAGATCAACACCATCCTCAACTTGTGTAATCCCTTGAATACAATTTTGGAAATTGATGCTAAACCAATTGAATCCAAGAAATCCTAGCAACCAATTCTACCTAATATGAATGTTTTATGGATGGAAACAAAGAAACACAAATACACTTTGCACCATCATTACCAATGAATTCGATTCTATTCTCACTCTTATTCGACACAAATCCAATGCTAGCCAAGTTATGGATTTATTGAGATGTTAGTATGAGAAACAAAACAAAACCAACATTCAAAACTTGGAGAACCAACAAACAATAGAAAAGCTTTTTGATGCAAATATAGTAGATGTCTCCATTACATGGATCAAGTATTTGCATACCAAATGGCAATAGTTAGGGTAGCAAAGAAGATTGAGAAGCTAGCTAGGAGATGCTGGCCTAGTTACAACATTGAATACATAAGTTAGAACTCCTAGTCTTACTTTTGAGGAGTTTAGTGCCATGTTACTAGAGGAGGAGATGTGAATAAAGAGCCATGATAAAATTAATGGTGGAGATGTTGCAATCATGATGAACACAAAAGCTAAAGGTGAGAAGAAGAAGTATAGTTTTCCAAAAGGCAAAGGCTTGGTGAAAAATGTTGAAGTTGAGTTGGAGTTATGCACATAATAGAATCAATCACTATGATAGTCGAGAATAATGCAAAATACCTAGTTGAAGAAATGGATACAATCTTAGTTTTGAAATTAAATGGATAATTTGCTAACCTTTTAGATATTTTGTGTGTACCTCAAATCAAGGAGAACTTGCTATCCATAGCCTTGCTTTCGGAGCAAAGATTCATAATAGTACTAGAAATCTATTGGCAAATGACTAAGGTGAGATAACTTATGTGAGCTTATAGCTCTTATAGCAACCATTGAGGGAGGCACTAGTAATCCTTGGTATGAGAAATTGGGACAAATTGATTTTTTAATGCTCAAAGAAATATAATAAAAGAGGGATGGCTGCACATTTAGTTACATTTGGTGAGTAAGGAAGTAATTTCCAAAATAGAGTATCTTTCGAGTGAAGACTCCTCTAGAGCTAGCGCATACTAATTTCTTGGAATAGTGCAAAGATCACATTTTTAGAAAATCCCTAGAGAGTGAGAGGTGTGTTAAGAAAGGGACTGATGGAAGGTGAAGCTCTTCGTTGTCTTCTTTCTCTTCTTCTTCTTCTTCGTCTCTACTAGCTTCTTGACTTCTTGATGTACTTGGTGGTGGATGCAAAGGAGTGATGGCATTAGATCATGTTTCTTGGGTCATGGAACCATCTTTGAGTATTCAAGATTTTGGACTATGATCTGGGGAGGTAAGTTGGCGAGTTCACTACACCTTGAGGCTGGTCTTGTGTTCTTGCTTTCTTGGGATAGAGAGGTGAATGCATGGTTAGTTAGAGCAGAGTTTTGAGAGATGAGGTGAGCAATTGTCGCCAAAGTGAGTTGTAGCTTTTTGAAACAATAGAAGTTCATCCAAAGTCCCAACTGTTGGTGTATTTGGCTCAATAACATGGCAAGGATTCTAGGGTTGTTGGCCATTCTTCATAGAACCATGGTAGGTTCATGTGGATGACGTAGCTAGTAGTGCAATCACCAAATGGTGCATTGCTATGGGATATGTCTAGTTGAATTGGTGGTCTAATAGGCAAGACATGCATTTTTGTCTTGAATGAATTTAATACAATCTCTACAAATGGCAGATGTATTATTGCCAC
Organism: Lygodium microphyllum; assembly: GCF_053477565.2. Classification (NCBI taxonomy): domain Eukaryota; kingdom Viridiplantae; phylum Streptophyta; class Polypodiopsida; order Schizaeales; family Lygodiaceae; genus Lygodium; species Lygodium microphyllum. Next base: position 127,104,631 of record NC_141156.1, read on the forward strand.
CTTTACTTGACATACTAGATGGTCATGTTGACCTTGTAATAAAAATGGCACATCGTACTTTACAAGAACTCAGTATATGTGACCATTAAAGAACAAATATCATATCTTACTAGCTGTTGATCAAGCTGCATAATTGTAAACAAATAGATTTCTAGCAAAGTGTTTCCACTCAACTACCCGATGGGTTATTTGTCAACCTTCACTTTTCTAGTTTCCTATCTAGGTTTGCTACTGTATCATCTTGACTGCATTGTTTACAAAAGCTTCCCATGCCACAAGAGTAGGGTTATCATACATCCCTCTACATTTCTACCATACGAATTTGTGTGGCAAATGGAGGCTCACCTCATAGTTCGGAGGTGCTCCTTGATATACCTTATGGTATGAAAGGACACACTCCTCAAAGAGTTTTGGCCTTAAGGCCCTCAAGTGGACATTCTCCCTTTGATATCATATATGTAGCTAGACTATTAAACATTATGAATCTGCAAGATCATCATTGCAAAGAAGTTTTGGAGCTTGCCCAACTTGTCTCAACCTATATTCCATTCTTTGCATAATAACATATTCTTTGAATTGGTAATACTATTGGTGGTGTTGAGCACCTCCCTACAAAAAGATATACATCAAATCCAACAAGGATGCAATTAGATAAAACAATTTAAAAATCACACAAAGAAGTGAAGATTTTATTTTGAGTATGTACAACACTAGAAAGTGGATTATCACCACTAGAAAGTGGCAGTGAAAGTTAGAAAAGCTAACTTTTGAGTGGTGGAACATCACTTTTTAGTGGTTGAAGAACACTTTTCATTAGTGGGATACCACTTTTATTGGTGGGATGCCACTTTTTACAACCATTTTACACTTATGTCTACCACTTTTTAGTGGTAAATACACTTTTTTTGTGGTGAAAATCCACTTTTAAGCGATCAAACACCACTTTTAAGCACTTTTTCAAGTTTAAACCATGGTATTTTACTATAATTAAGATACTTTTTAATGGTGAGTACCACTTTTTAGTTATGTGTACCACTTTTACTAGACCATGTTTTAGTGGTGGGCATCACTTTTTAGTATAGTGGATACTACTCTAACAATAGAACACTATTGTTAAGTGGTTCTTCATGTTTAGACTGTGGTATTTTACTATAGTTAAGCCACTTCTTAGTGGCAAGTACCACTTTTTACTGGTGTGCACTACTTTTACTGGATCACTTTTAGTAGTGTGCACCACTTTTTCATGGTAGGTACCACTTTGGAAACTATTTTTTAGTGGTGGACACCCTTTTTAGTAGTGGAACACTCCTAATACCGCTTTTAAGTGGCTCTTCATGTTTAGGCCATGGTATTTTACTATAGTTAAGCTATAAAACACCATTAAAAAGTGCAACTTCATGTATTATCCCACTTTATCATATAGTATCATCACTTAAAAGTGGTGTGAAAGTGGTCACAATGCACTACATGTACTATGACTCAAAACTAGTGTTCTACCATTTAATGATAACATCAGAGTGCTTAGATTAGAGCACTTTTATAATCAAGCGTTTACATAGTATGCAAGATCTACATTGCATGGACAACCTTTGCTATATATGTAACATACACACACACACACACACACTCTCTCTCTCTCTCTCTCTCTCTCTCTCTCTCTCACTCTCTCTCTCTCTCTCTCTCACTCTCTCTCTCTCTCTCTCTCTCTCTCTCTCTCTCTCTCTCTCTCTCTCTCTCTCTCTCTCTCTCTCTCTCTCTCTCTCTCTCTCTCTCTCTCTCTCTCTCTCTCTCTCTCTCTTATTCACATAGTCTCGATACTTTACTATATGTTATGGGCTTCACGTCTTGCCCCAAATATTTGAGACTTGAAATGGCAAGTATGACCATTTTATGTCAAATGTAAATAGGCTAATCATGTATACCTCTTTTGCCAAATTTAACCATGCTTCACATCTTGCTCCAAATATTCAAGTTCAAAATGGCCATGATGGCCATTTCACCACATATAACCAGAGTGATTATGCATTTCTTTTTATGCCAAATGTAAGAAGACTCATTATGCATGATTTTGTAGGTAAATTTAACTAGACTTGGATTTTGAAAAATAACTCTTTGTAATATGTCAAGATATATGCCAAGATCTTAAACTACCCACTTTTTAAACCCCAAAAATTATCAATTTTTTAGCCAAGATAGCTATACATGCTTTCCCCTAGTGTACTAATGTATTGTGCACCAGGGAAGTACACTAGAATGGGATAGTGCATTGTGGTGTGTGCACTAGATGTGTTGGACTTAAAGGGATGCTTAGTACTATATGGTGGGGATGTGCAGTGTGCACTAGTACACTAATATAATGCAACGTGCATTTACATGCATATGTATGTTAGTGCAATGCATGTGTACATGTGCACTAGTGTAGTACACATGTATGTATAAGCTAGTGTAGTAGTGCACATGTATGTGTGTGCATGTGTATTAGTGCACTAGCATGTGTATCAATGTAGTGCACTAGTGCACTAGGATTGTATACTATGATTAATGTGCAAGGATGGAGGTAGTGCATTATGCACTAAAATCTAGTGAGAGAATCAAGGTGTGTTACAAGCTAAGTGTTGGTGGTGTATAGTGGGATGGGAGGTAGAAGATATGGAGTATAAGAGGATTGAGAGAGAGAGAGAGAGAGAGAGAGAGAGAGAGAGAGAGAGATGTCAGTACAAAATGAATGATACCCTTATTCTTTGTTAAATTCATTTACATGTGTTTGCGTAATGTGTATGTACACAAGGAGTGCATGGGTGACTATTGCCCATTGGGCTTTACCCTAACACTCTCACACTTAAGGGAGCGTATGGTCAGCTATTGCCCATTGACCTTTATCCCAACACTCTACCACTTAAATGCCAATGCGCCTTTATGTAAGTATAAGAAGTGTAATTGTCCCTAAAAGGCTCCCTTGATGGCACAATTTGATAGTCCTAGATAATGCTATCTAGAACTTCCTTAGAGTATCATGGACTTTGCTACCTAGGATCACTTGAGTCTACCTCATAGAGGAAGGTCCACCCAATTCACATGAGCATCGACCTAAACATAAGGTTTCTAAATAATACTATAGTCACCTAATAGTTTATCTAGCATTGGTCACATGCAACTACTTGTGCAAATCAACCCAAATTGAAGTAGACCTATATTGTAGTTGGTTTCAAGAGGTTGAGAAATGAGGGGGAGTTAATGCATCCATCTCTCTGCCAATAAGGCAAAGTCTTACCTTGGCTCCCTAAAATGGCATGAGGTTGGGCTATCTAATATTTCCTAAGATAATCATTGTCCATCTCTTTCCTTAAACCTCCTAACTCTAATGCTTTTGAAGGAAAACTCTTGATTCATTGAGACCATCGGCAACAATAGGATGGATCCATTGAGAATTCATCCTCCTACTTTCTTTTAACATTTTTAACGTGAACAAATAAAAATGAATTATTTAATTAGTGTGTTAATAGAAGGTTTGTTCACATAATTTAGGCATAGACAAATACAAAATCAAGCAATCTGTAGAAAATAGTAGCGAAGTGCATCTATTCGTAGCATCTCTCAAGTGCAATGTTAATCCAATGTTTCATACATTACACTAGGCTATGTATCCAAAGCACTTGGATACTCATGCATATTCTCTTGGACAAAATTTATAATCCACCTTGAATGTAGAATAGGTTATTCTAATGTCCAAAGATGTTAGACCACAGAGGTTTGCCATCTCCATCCTAGGCCTAGTGTGGGGTGTCCAAAGCCTCTTGACCCACATGCTGTCAAGAATCGCGTGGTGGAGGGGGTTGCTCAAGATGCTGCGCCGAACACACACAGAATGCACAAGGAGAAGCTCACTCAAGAGACAAGAAGAGAGATGGATGCCAAAACGTTTTCTTGCTGATTTCTTCTTCTTCTTCCACACTCTTTACAATGTACATAAAGTATAGATAAGATACAACATAAAAGGAAAGTGGCCTACTAAGTCAAACAATGCATAACCGACTACACTAGTCGACTAGCGCTATAACTATGCCAGCTGTAAATAGGTGTAACAACCTAAATATAATAAGTAATGAGTCAGTGGCCATGTGAGGTGCATAATGACCACCGACGTGCTAAGTATAGATGTGTGGACCCATCTAACCAGGCGGTCCATCATCAATGTCCGCATGTGTTGAGCTTGTCATCTCAACACTCCCCCTCAAGCTCAACTGCATCTCTGCAACTCCAAGTAAGCTTCGAAACTTTTGAAGCTTCTCTGTACCCAATGCCTTCGTGAAGATGTCAGCTATCTAATCCTGTGTGCTGACATACACCAAGTCAATCTCACCTGCTAGTACCTTCTCTCTCACGAAGTGGTAGTGTACCTCAATATGTTTTGTCCTGGCATGGAACACAGGGTTCCTAGCCAACTGTATACTGCTCATGTTGTCACAATAAATGACAACTGGACCTTCCACCTGGACATCCAAATCAGCCAATAGCTTTTGCAGCCATACTACCTCACATGCTGCAACAGCAGCACCTCTATACTCAGCCTCTGTACTCGACAAAGCAACTGTAGATTGCTTTTTGCTGCTCCATGCAACTGCTGCACTACCAAGAGAGAACATGTATCCGCTGGTAGATCTTCTATCAGACATACTACCAGCCCAATCTGCATCTGTGTATCCAAACACCTGTACATCTGTACCTGCCTCATAGAAAAGTCCATAATGTAATGTGGACTTCACATATCTCAATATGCGTCTGACTGCATCCAAATGTGGCTTTCTAGGTACTTGCATAAACTGACTCACAAGACCAACAACGTAACTCAAGTCTGGCCTTGTAATGGTCATGTAGATCAAACTCCCCACTATCCTCCTGAACATAGTAGGGTCTTCTATCTCATCCCCAACATCAGCACTTAGCTTTACATTCTGCTCCAACGGGACTGAAAGTGGTTTGCATGCAGTCATACCATACTTGGACAACATATCCAAGCCATACTGTCTTTGGAACAGCCATATACCATCATCACATCTGATCACCTCAATGCCAAGGAAGTACCTTAGTTCACCTAAATCCTTCATCTCAAACTTCATCTTCAAACAGCCCTTGACTTCAGCAATCCCACTATCACTATCACCTGTAATAATCAAGTCATCCACATAGATGACTATGATGACCAAACCTGCATCTCCCTTTCTCACATAAAGTGAGTGATCAGCATCAGAAACATAAAAGCCAATATTGACAAGATACTCTCTAATGTTGTCAGACCATGCTCTAGGTGCTTGCTTGAGCCCATAGAGTGCCTTCTTCAACCTGCACACATACGTGGGATGCTCTAAATCTTCATAACCTGCTGGCTGATCCATATACACTTCTTCCTGCAAATCACCATGCAAGAAGGCATTCTTTACATCCATTTGCTGCAACCTCCAACCTTTGGCTGCTGCCAAAGCAATCACACATCTGACAGTTGCCATCCTAGCAACTGGACTGAAGGTTTCATCATAATCTATGCCATATGTTTGGGCATAGCCTTTTGCAACCATCCTAGCTTTGTACCTGCTAATAGAACCATCTGCATTGTGCTTAATCTTATAAACCCACTTACATCCAATAGCTTTCTTTCCCTTCGGCAATGATACTAGATCCCAAGTCTTATTGGCCACTAATGCAACCATCTCCTCATCCATTGCTGCATCCCAATGAGCATGACCAATAGCCTCCTCAAAACATGTGGGCTCAACATCCTCAACTAGTTTCACCATATAAGCATAATGGTGAGCTGCATAACCCTCAAAACCAAATCTTTTAACAGGGTATCTCACCCTGCTAGACATGCGTACCACTGGATCACTCAATGGAGTCTTTGCATTAACACGTGCTCTCTGCACACCTGGAGTCCTCACTGAAGGAATGCCAAGCTCATCATCCAAGCTCTCTAAGCCACTGGAGTCTCCATCAAGAACTGCATCAATGCCTTCTGACACTGTATTCTTTCCTTTGTCTTTACCTGTAGTGCTACTAGATGCACTCGAAGATGTAGAGGTACTCCTTAGTCTCCTAGACCAAGGACTACCAGATGATGTCTCTGGTCCACTAAGAGTCCGTGATTCTTGCCTTTCAGCCTGCACATGAGTGTCATGATCATCATCAACATCCAATGCATCACCACTAGATGCATACCAACTGCTCATTTCATCAAAGATGACATCCCTGCTCACTTTGAACTTACATGTGATAGGGTTGTAACAGCGATACCCTTTCTGCTCTAAAGAGTATCCAATAAAAACACACTTTTCAGCCTTTGGATCCAGTTTCTTCCGCAACTCATCTGGCACATGAACATACGCAATGCAGCCAAATACTTTCAAGTGTGAAACATCAGGCTTCTTACCTGTAAAACATTCTTCGGGGGTCATACCATGAACTGCAGCTGTGGGAGTTCTGTTCATAATATAAACAGCAGTATGAACAGCCTCAGACCAAAAATGCTTAGGCATATTCTTTTCAGCCATCAAGGCCCGTGCAACTTCTGCAATATGCCTATTTTTCCTTTCTGCAACCCCATTTTGCTGTGGGGTATACCTGCATGTGAACTGTCTCTTTATCCCATGAGACCTCAGAAAATCACTGAACTCATTTGAGAGGTACTCTCCCCCTCCATCTGACCTCAGGCACTTTACTTTCAAGCCTGTTTCTCTTTCAACTGCAGCCTTGAAAGTTCTAAAGTGCTCAAACGCTTCACTCTTTTCCTTCATAAAATATACCCACAGCTTTCTAGAACAATCATCAATGAATGTGACAAAGTATGAACTACCTCCAAGAGATACATTTTGTGTAGGCCCCCAAATGTCTGTATGCACAACATCAAGGATATTTCTGCTTACATCTCTGTCATGTGAAAAGGGTTGTCTTGCCTGCTTACCAAACTGACATGCTTCACATACCTTCTGAAATTCTGCAACTTTAAATGTAGGCAAACCTGTAACCAACCCTTTGGACTGCATTAATTTCAGCCTTTGTACATTTGCATGTCCAATGCGTTTGTGCCAAATTTCAATGTTTGCAACAACACCTTTTCCTTTGGCATACATAGCCGCATTCATAGTAGGAATTCCAGCATCTAGAGTGAACATACGTCCAACTCTACTTCCCTTTGCTACCAACCTGCACTTGTCACTGAAGTCTTCTACAAAGCAGCCCTTTGCATTAAATCTAACTTCAGCCCTTGCTCTACCATTTGACCGACTGACACCAAGTTCTTTGTAATAGATGGCACATGTAATACATCTGAAAGACTCTTTGCCTTACCATCATGCAAGGACAAGGGAACTTTTCCAATGTGTGAAATTGGGTGGCATGAGTCATCACCCGTCTGCACATAACCTGCATTCTGCAAATCCTGCATCTCTCCAAACCATTCTGCATGGCTGGTCATATGATTGGATGCACCTGAATCAACATACCAAACATCTTCATGTGTTCCCTTTCCTGTAACAGCATTCAGCATATGCTGCATAACGAACAAAAGTTCATTTTTGTCTTCATTCTGTCGTAAAGATGATGCATAGTTTCCTTGCTGCAACTTACCACTGTGGATATCATCTCTCTTAGCATAACATTGGGCTGCAATATGACATGTTTTGCCACAGTAGTGGCACACAATACCAGAGTTGTTAGAACCTCTGTTCTGCCATCCACCTCTTCCTCTAAAGCTCCCCCTGCCTCTAAAGTTACCAGGACCTCCTGAAACCTGCATATCGCCAAATTGCTGATTCAATCTGTTTTGCTGGTTATCACTACCACGTCCTGTACCACGGCCTCTTGAAGAGAACCTGCCACGTCCCCTTCCTGAACTCGAGTAGAAAGCCTGGACCTGTTCACTACTTCTTTCAGATGTCTCACTCTGCATGTTGATTTCTTCAGTGATCATTAGAGAGACCAACTCATCGAAATCTAGAAATGGCTTTCTAACATATACAGAAGTTACAAAAGACTTCCAAGCCTTTTCATTGTTAAGTCCACCCAAGGTAGACGACACCAAATCATCATCATCGGGCATTGCATCAATCACTGCCAATGCATCTGCAATGCTTCTTACCTTCAGTGCATACTCATTGATAGACATCTTCCCTTTCTTTAATGTATTCAACTCTTGCTTGAGTTGAATCTTTCGTGCCTTTGTATTTACAGAAAACATACTTTCAAGTATGGTCCAAGCTGTATATGAATTCTCTACATTTCTAATGTGTCCCAGCATATTATTGTCAATTACTGCAGACAACCAATATATGAACTTTTTATCCTTTGCATTCCATTCTTTTCGTGCCTTTGTCTCTTCTGCAGTTGGAGGATCACTCATCTCCGGCTCCTTTTCTTCACCTGAAACGAACTCGTAGAGGCCTTTTCCAATAAGGAAGTTCGTGACATGAAACTTCCATGAAGGGTAGTTGTTCTTGTCGAGCTTCTCAATGATAGGGCTTCCACTGTTCTCTACCATTATCACAAAATTAATACCAACAGCAAGTAAATCTTCTGCAACCCTGGACCTGTAGTGCACAGCAATACACCAAACAGCCTTTTTAACTGTCTGCTCAACAATACATGCAATCTGCAACTAGTTTGCAAATAAACCTTGTGTTTACTCACTGGTAAACACCTTTGAACTTACAGATCTGAAATCTGTAACCTGCGCACCCACGTTCTGTCAATACAGTCGAAGTCACAGTGTACCCTGAAACTGTTGTCCGCAACCTTGCGGCTCTAAAACGGGCCCTGAAACGGCCTCAAATGCCCAAAATAACTGCGGAAAATCCCTAAAGGGCTCATCTGTAGAATACACAGCGCTCTTCGCGCACACCAAATCTCACTGCAATCTGAGATTTTTGCTCTGCCCTGCTTCCGGTGCTTCCACAGGCACTATCCAAGAGAAGAGTGGAAGGATGGGAGAGCTTCTTACCCGTGGCTTGCTTGCTCGAACCTTGCTTCTTCTCCTTTGCTTCAACCTTCGAAATCAGCCTCTCTCAGTGGTGCGGCTCTGATACCATGTCAAGAATCGCGTGGTGGAGGGGGTTGCTCAAGATGCTGCGCCGAACACACATAGAATGCACAAGGAGAAGCTCACTCAAGAGACAAGAAGAGAGATGGAGGCCAAAACGTTTTCTTGCTGATTTCTTCTTCTTCTTCTTCCACACTCTTTACAATGTACACAAAGTATAGATAAGATACAACATAAAAGGAAAGTGGCCTACTAAGTCAAACAATGCATAACCAACTACACTAGTCGACTGGCGCTATAACTATGCCAGCTGTAAATAGGTGTAACAACCTAAATATAATAAGTAATGAGTCAGTGGCCATGTGAGGTGCATAATGACCACCGACGTGCTAAGTATAGACGTGTGGACCCATCTAACCAGACGGTCCATCATCAATGTCCGCATGTGTTGAGCTTGTCATCTCAACACATGCTGCCCTAGGAGAAAACCAATGTTCATGTTAGAATAGCAAAACATGGAGTGTAATAATGAAAGACACAAGATCAATGAAAGACACAATGCATAAGATGTAATGAGAATAGAAACTCAATATGATAAGAGTACAATGGTTGAGCACCAGATCACACAATCCATAAGCTCCCTCTCTCCACACCAAGAATTTGCAAGTATATGAATGGATCACACACTCCTAGGTATTTATAAACAAAAATAAAGGAGTTGTCCTACTACGAAGTAGGCTAGCCAATTTACCAAATAAAGAATAAAGAGAGTACCCATAAATTAGGCAGTGGTGGCTACTATGAACTTGTAATATGATAGACAACTTCTAATTCTCTCTCTTAGAGAATAGGTGAAGAAGCAATGAACAAGAAGTGGTCACACAACACATAGTTGGGTTTTGCATCAAATGGATGTAAAAAATGCATTCTTATGTGGTGAGGTACAAGAAGTGTACATGGAGTAGCCATAGGGTTATGAGAGTATAGTTCACCCTAATTATGTGTCTAGGCTATCCAAATCCTTGTATGGGCGCTGAAATAAGCACCAAGAGCATGGTATGATAAGGTATCACAATATCTTATCTCTGTTGCTTTCCATGTTGGAAATGTAGTTCACTCACTTTATGGGCATCAGAGTGATAATGGCATTGTTGTGATTACCTTATGGGCATCAAAGTGATCATGGATGATTTTGATTGTTGGGGGTGATAATTGCAAGAGATAGAGAATGTGGAGTCTTCTGAAGAAAAATTTTGGCATGGAAGGTTTGGGAGGGCTAAAGTACTTTCTTGGCATTAAGATGATAAGAATATCTAAGGAGATATGGCTCTCTCACAAAGGTGGTACATCTTAGATATGTTGATGAAGTATGGTATGGCTAATTGTAAGCCAATCTCAATGCCATTAGATCAAAATGTGAAACTTATTATTGATGTTGATGAGATATTGAAGGATTCAACAATGTAAAGGAAGATGGTGGGAAGTTTGAATATCACTACTATCACTAGGCCAAATTGTCAGTACACAGTTGGCTTGGATAGTCAATTTATCCAGGTGCCTTGCAAGCCTCATTTGGATAGTGTAAGACATATCTTGTGGTACCTTAGAGCCACATTGGATTATGATATCTTTTATGAAATTGACTTGGTGGTGTAGTTATTTGGTTATACTGATGCAAATTGGGTAGGCAGTGTGTCTAATAGGAAGTCCACTAATGGCTATGTGTTTTTCTTTGAGAGTGGGGTTGTGACTTGGGGAAGTAAGAATTAATTTACTATTCCATTATTAAGTTTAGAGGTAGAATATAGAGGTGTTGCTATGGCAACATGTGAGGTAACTTAGATGTGAAAGCTAGTTGATGATTTGGGGATATAGATAGACAAGAGAGTTGTCATTTATTGTGACAACATTAGTATACAGTTAGTGAGGAACCCAATGTTTCATGCATACACAAAGCACATTGAGACTTGTCACCATTTCATTTAAGAGCAAGTCCTACTCGTGGAGATCACTACATGTATATCCTCTACATTGTGTGCATTCAAGGCCTATTTATAAATATTTTATTTGAGATTTTTTCCTAAATAAAACATAAACATATTCTATACGATTTGTAAATAACCCATTTATATTGTACCTATATGTATCTAAAAAAGTAAAAAATGATATTTTAAAAATACCTTATTTTGAACGAATGTGATGCACATATATATTTATGAGCGACCTCCTCGAGGGGTCTTGGAAGGTGACATTGATTTCATGTATATGAGCCTAGAGGAGCAGGTTGCAAATATCTTCACCAAGGTTCTAGGAGTTGAAAAGCTTCAATGATTTAGAGATTTCTTGGAGTACATGTCTTGGAGTTGATCTTGAGGGGGAGTGTTAACATATCAAGCTCAACATGAGCTTACATTTATGTACCTAAATGATTGTTTCTGCATTCATATCACTAACATAGTTGGTACCTACATTGGTATATCATTTCATACTTTAAGCTAGATATCAATTATTCCACCTAGCTGAGTTATGAGATATCTATCTGATCATCTTTCTAGTCAATGTGTTCACACTATGGACCACTTGTATATTGTGTATGTTGTTCTCTTTCTGTGAGGTGCCTCCTCCAACAGACTCAGAGGATTCCTCTTAGTAGTCGACCGAAATCCATATCCATGCACATCACCATCCAGTCTCCCCATGGGAAACCTAGGACTTAGTTGAACATGGGAATCTTGATTCTACTTCATAGGGGAAGCATGGACAAGTCACCCCTAATAGCAATCTAACACCCACCTAAGAAAGACCACTGTAATCAATCAAAGGCAAGAGTGAGGCTAACACCGCATTTGGTTCAAAGAGAGTGAGAGAAGGGGAAGAGAGCAACTCGATCCCCCTACCCATAAGGTAAAATCTCAGCTTGGCCCCCTAAAATGGTGTTAAACGTGGTAACTAATCCTATCACTATTGGGAGGGTCAGGATTTAATTAGCTCTATCTAGTAGAAGGTTACCTGACTTATCGAGTCTATCCACTAGCCACAGGCATTCGATCGTGAGGATCAAAGCCTCCCACTTTCCTCAATGGGGTTTGCTTAGTTTTCTAATTAGCAAAGCATACTACCACACTGTTTGGACATATAAAGTCAAATTCCTTTTATTACTCCGTTAAATTGGGTTCGTTAAACTCAATCTTTAGCACATAACAAAAAATTCAAAAATCAGATACTTTATTTCATAGTAACTTCCAGAATCATCACTCTGCAGAGTGGCACAAAACCGTCTTTCTGCAGAGAGACACCGTCTAGCCTAGGATAGGACCTTCCAATCCCTCGAGTTTGGGCTATATGTGATCGCACTCCATCCTGGTCAACATGGAATTTATTGGCTTAGAGACCCTCTAAGCTTCCTTGAGCCTCCAGAGCCGTCCTACATAACAAGGTTACTTACCACTCGGCCCTTTGTCCTCTCAGGTGCTCGAGTGATCAAAAAGAAAAAACACATATCTCCCTTGAGAGCATAGGAGCCCCACCCACAGGTGAGTTTTTCCACACTCCGCAGAGTGTTAAGGAGCATTGGGTTAGGGACCCCAACATCCTAAACCACCACAATCCACAACTCGTCCGCCTATGCAAGCCTAGAACCATAAGAGCCATAACTTATCATTCACAAATCCAAAAGCAGTCATAACCATAAAACATTTTTAACACACTTATCAATGTAAGTAATGCATAGAATCTATCCTCTTCATCAATTTCTGTGTTCCTTCCTAAAAAGCAATTGATAATACTGTAAGTTGAAATGCATTCTAACTGATCGTAATCTATGTAACAGACTAACTTATCCCTCATTAGGAAGTTGTAGAATTAATAACTTAAAAGTAATCCTTTTCTTATGTACTAAACCTAATTATCTCCATTCAGCCATCCATCGTGATTATGGTTTATGGCCGCAACCTCGGTTTGTTGTGGAATAATTGGTCCTTCGGGTTGAATGGGTTCAGGGTTGGCTTCCATTTGCGCTTCAGCAGCAACCATTTCCTCACATTGGGGAGCTCTCTAAGCGTGACTTTGCTCAACACCTCGACATCTCTTGAGACCCATAGACAAAGCTTGATGTATTTGAGCAGCGCTTCTAGAGAGAGAGACAGACAGACAGATAGACAGAGACAAAGAGAGAGACTCAGTTGATTACAGTAGAGCTTCGTCATGTAAATAATAGAGAGACTTCTTCACGGTCGTTGTGTATTGTGTCCTTGACGTGACGCTCTACCCTTGCTTATATAGTAATGGGGGGGCTGAAAGAGAAAGCTTCCTTTTTAGCATTTTTTTGATGACATCATCGATGATAAAGAGAGAACATTTTCTTTTAGCACTTTTGATGGCATCATTGATGATGTCAGAGAGGGAGCTCCATTTTTGTAGTGCAAAGATAAAAATTTATGAATATATATGCGAGCATTGTGTGGTGCATTGTCGGGTGGCCTTCACTCCAAGGCTCACGACTAAGGCAACGAACAAGGCATAGACCTTGGCATCTTGGCCTTGGCATACTTGGCAACGGGCTACAAAGGCTTTATTGGTGCCATTGGCTGTGCATGAGAAGCTTCCACTAGCTTGTAGAAAAATCTTCCAGGAAGATCACCCATCTTAGCAGTGTTGTCACCTAAATGCACTTAGCTACCAAGTGACTATCCACTAGGCTAGTTCTTTTTGTTATTCTATACTACAAACATAGTTTTAATAAGCTAGTCTTGGGAGGGTCTCCCAAGTCTTTCTTCCATGAACTCGCATATAATACCTCATTAATAATAATTATTATCTTCATAATGAGAGCCCCTTTTATAATTAGAGCTAGTTTTTTAAATTGTGCAACATAAATCAATTTTATTTGGAATGTATAAACTAAGTAATGGGGACATTACACTTTCTTTATTCTTGGTAGACTATGATAGTGAAGAAGAAGAAGAAGAAGAAGAAGAAGAAGAAGAAAACAGAAAGAAGAACACGAAGAAAAAAGACCAGGGCTTCTAGCTTCCTATCTTGTGTACTTTCTCTATGTGCTTTGTGTCTTGCAAGAGCTTAAGCTCCCTCTCTCTTCCCCCATCTTTTTAGGTAATAAGTCCCTAGTTAATACTTCTCTCTTTGTAGCAAAAACATATTTGAATGGGTCTAATGACATCAAACTACCAACATCTTTCAAAGCATAATCTGAGATGTTGTAAATGTTTTGTCTTTTTACCCAAAACATAGAACTCATCTATGAAAACCCTCCTAAATATTGTAAGATATGGGTCAAAAGTTTTGCAGGTTTCTCCTTGAAATTTAGGTGGCTTGTTCTTGAGACTAAATTTCATAATTTTACTTACAAATGCTCCCCATTTCATGATAAATGTTGTCTTTTCCATGTCATTAGAGTGACTTCTAATTTGGTTTTACCCTAAGAGTCTATCAAGAAAACTATATATCTCATGTCAATAACATTATATAATAGAGAATTACTAAATGGGAGAGAAAAAGGATCATCATAGAAGTTGAACTTAGCTTCTTGTAGTCCACATGAACCTGAATCTTTCAATTCTTCTTTGGGACAACATCAATATATCTTCATTAGAAAATATCATAAGCTATCAAAATAAGTCCAAACCTATCCAAATCATTCCAAATAATTCTTAAATCAATAAAAAATCATAACAAATCAATCATTCAGTCCACCAAAAATAACAAAAATAAGTTAAAAATTTAGTCTTTTTCCACTCTCAACATATCCCCACACTTAAAATAGGAAGCGTCCTTGCGACCTAAGGAAAATAAGAATATAAGTTCAGTAAAGAGCTCAATGTGATCTTTTTTCTTCAACATAACTTTATAAAATCATCCAATCAGTACCCCAACAAGTAACCTATATATCTGATAATACTATAATCAACTAAGGGGGAGTCTAAATAAAAGATGAAAGAGACGGGAATGGAATAAGGGATAAAGGATGAAGAGAGGGATAAGCGAAATCATAAAAAGAAGAATAATATAAGGTAGGATAATCCAGCAATTTTGTAGTATCAGAAAGGAAGGGAGTAAGGAAATGTGGTGGGAACGTGGACAAGAAATGAGAAGATGGGGGAGGACAATGAAGAAGGGGAGAAAATACCCGATTAATTATGAAAGGACATTGTGTAAAAATAGGAATATGGGGTGCCTCTTTAGGTTGAAATAGAAGGGTAAAATGACATGTGGGGTATTCTAGAAAAGAGATAGATAAGTATCATACCTATGAGCCATGTGTTGATAGTAGGTCAAGGATGGAACTGATGGTCCTAAGGTGTCCTAAGGCAAAATGTCTAGCATAGGCCTAAAAAAATAAAGGATCAAAAGGAGTTGCTTGGAAAGATGGGATAATAGATCCACCCTCAGTTGGTTGACATTTTGCACATGAGACAAATCCTTTAACTGTCTTTGATTTAAGATCATAGAATCTAGCATAGGATGCCAAGAATCCTCAAGACAGTCAGCCAGACCAGGTTCCACTCCAGTTGAGAGTGGAATTTAGGAGACGAGAAGTGCTTAAAAATATCTAAAAATTATGAATATCAAGGGAAAAATATTCAATGTCAAAGGCGGCGGCTCGATCTAGGACGATTTTAAGCGCCAAAGTGCTTTAAAGGTGCCCGAGCGACACTTGTTGATTTTTCATAATTTTTCAGACAGTCGTGCGGGTTGACACGAGCTACTGGCCAATGCGGGATGCTAAGCCGGACAGCCAGGATTTTTCAGAGCTCGATTCCGAGTCCGGACGGGGAAATGGCCAAGAAACCGGTCAAGATACGAAGGGGTGGACAAAATTTGGCCAAAATGGGCAAGTGACCTTTGGGAGCCCAAAACATTTAAATGTAGCATGAAAGTTTCATGCATTAGAGGAGATGAAATCATGGAGAGAAGGCGTGGCTGTAGGCGCCGAAAAATGCGCTATGGAGATGGAGGAGCATCATGCTGCCTGCAAACAACCCCTACAGATGAGCATTGCCCTTCATTCCCCTCTGAATCCTGACTCTATCGCCGCCCTTTGCCCGTCGAATGATGCCCTCTTTGAAGATCTCTGAAATCAGTCTTTCTCTCTCCTCCCTCTCTCTCTTCTAAAGGCAAGTTCATGTGGGGAGAAGAAGGAAGAAGAAAGAATGGTGGATGCTTGTCCGGCATGGATCGGATTGCTCCACGGGCTAGAAATGGTGATTGGTGATTGTGCTGGACATGAAGTGCTGCTAATTTCCAAATTTGCAGCCATGGACATGAAACCCGAAACACGCAAATAAGCGGTAATTTAAAATTTTCAAAGGAATTTGAGCTTTTATGGCTTTTGATTGATGAAATGTTGTTCATGTGGGATAAAAATTGTTCATGTTGCTGTTTTTTATGAGTTCTTGCTGGTCCTAATCAAAAAATCAGAAAAAATATGCATCTTGTGGTTCAAAATAATATGCTAAACACGTAAAACATGAAAAAACAAGGGAAAATGATGGTTTTTGGCATAAAAATGGGGAAGTAAATAGGAACATCAACTAAACTTTCATTTTTCTGCAAGAAGGAACTAAGGGCCACAGCCCATAACCTGTTCTTAATTTTCAGTAATTAAATAATGCAGGAAAATAAGGAAAAATACAAGAAAATGGTGGAAAAACCCTAAAAAATAGGGAAAAAATGCATTTTGGGTTTCGAAAAATAAGGATAAATAAGAGCAATGTTTGTGAATGTTTGTGGGGACTGAAGCATGAGGATTTGCCTCAGTTCAACCCCACCTTCTTGTTCTAGTGTGTCTTTTTCCGTTTTTTCCACATAAAATGAGGGAAAAATACCCTATAAACCTATCCAACGATGCACCATTTAAACGGGGAAGGGTAGAGAAGTTGAAATATGTCTAAATGCCATGTGAGATGATGGGAAAGTTGCTGATTGCTATGCATAGCATTTAGGACGGATGACAATTAAAATTAAGAGCTTAGTAGCACGAGGATCAACTCGGTGCTAGGCCCATGCAACGAAGCACGAACGGTAGTTGGAAACCATTAAAAGAATGTTTTTGCACTTGTGCACGATACTGTTTTACTAAATGTTTGAGCACTAGGCATCCACCAAATGCATAGAGCATGAAAAGAGTTTAGAAAGTATCAGTGATCAGCTCCTGGACATGCATTGCAATTGGTTTATTAGGACATGACCTACGATGAGAGGCAGTGAGGTACCCATGCTGTAGGCTAGACGCGGGTCCCAAAGGGAAGATCAAGTAAGGACAATGGTACATTCCTGGACACGCTTATTTGGTACCTTGAGTGACTTTTGTGCGATGTGTCTATTTGTTGAGCGACGCATCGAGGGGCCAATCCCCAAGGTGTAGGAGAGTCGCAGAGGGTTGATGGCATTTAGCCGTAGGAGGAACCCCATGTGTATGTGATTCGAGCCTTTTGGCTATGTGAAAGGGACTCCCTCTGAGGAGTAATATTGGGTTAGGATCAGTTGGACTACAACGTATTACAAACGCAATGTTTAGGAAGGCAGAGATTTTGATAGACGCTCCTGGCCGCGAGGCCGAGGGGTTGTCTTGTGCGTAGTGACAAGGTTCGGCTAGTGCATGAGCCAGTGCTAGCCCGCTTTTAGGTCCATCAATGGTGCGTCTGCCGGGAGCCGCTTAAAAGTGGCGGTTCTCGAATCCTGGTTGTTTAGGGACCAACTAGCAGTTTATGCCAAAGGATACTGAGATTGATCCGTTATTTATTGATAAGCATTGTCTAGCAGAAATCCAAAAGCAAGAAAGAGACGAAAGAGCTAGACGACGTGCTGAAATTTTCAGGAGATATTCCCCTAAGTGTAGCGGTGCTGAACCCTTACGAGGGAGTGGATCTAGTGGTCTTGGGGCCACAAGCAGCAAGTTAGGAGAAGGTGGAAGCTCTAGGGCTCCCCTTCCTTCTATAAGCCAGTCCACGTCAAGTACGGGAGGTGTAACCCCACCATCCCCTATTCCTAGTGCAAATCCAATCCTTGTCATGGCGCAGCCTATTGCAATTCCAGCAGGAACGACAGATTTGCCGGCTCTAGGTTACCCGCTACCCATTTTTAATGGGTTAGTTGAGGAAGATGCGGAACTCCACATTAGGGAGTTTCAAAAGCTGATGTTTAATTGTCGCATTCAAGAAGAAGGACATTTAATGATGTTCTTCAATATGACTCTCAAAGGAAGAGCTGCTATATGGTATCATGGTTTAGAAGCCGGAACCATATTGAATATTGATGCATTTTATGGAGCTTTTCGAAGGGAGTTTGATCCTGAAAGGGGTGGGCAATATTGGTTGCATGTACTCAACGTGACCCGCCAAGAACCACACGAGGATATTCGTGCTTATGCGAAGAAAATAAAAGAGGTTTTCCGTAAGTTGGACACCTCTATTCCTATCCCTGCAGCTGCCCAATTACAATATTTCCTACATGGTTTGGACTTTCATATCCAATTGCAGTTGAGTAGTGTTCCCTTGGGGGATATAGATACTGCCATTACACGAGCACAAGAGGTGGAATCCCGACTACAAGCAGCCTATGCTTCTCGAGGCAATTCGAACATGGGTTTAGTATTGGGAAACAATATGGCAATAGCCAATGGCAGTAGTGGCCAAGGGATAGCGATGGCTAACCCTAATGGGAGGGGGAACATGATACAGAATGTGCCTTTATTACCAGCTCCCCTTAGCATGTCGATGCCTACGGGTAGTCAAATGGCTCCAAATGGTGGAGGCCAGGCGGTTAATTCAAGTGGCTCAACAACCAGTGCCTAATCGAATTGTTAGGCCGATGGAACGACATGGTAATGACCAAGGCTATGAGTCGAGTTCTTCCAATGTTCTTGGCGAGGTTAAGGACATGATGAAGCATTATACCGACATGTTTACGGAGCAGTATCGACAAATAGCCGTTGATGTCAACTTCCTTAAAAAACAACAAAATTTGATAGGAAGTAGATACCCAGAGGAGGGTGCACCGTCGAGGTTTAGTTGCAAGTGGTGTGGTGGGCAGCACTATCCAAGAAATTGCCCAAATTTTAGGTGCGACATTTGCGGAAAATCTGGCCATTTAGCAGCTACTTGCTGGAGTAAGATCAGTTCTCTCCAGCGAGGAAGTCGGCAACCAGGGCCTGTTAATCATCGTGCCCAAGGAAGTGATTCCCAGCGAGAAGATGGGCCTAAGCAAATACTTCAACGACCAAAGACTACAGTAGAGGAGCTACCAAGTGGTAGTGGGGTCAGTTTGATTGAGGCTGTACGCGTGAACGATGCTGAAACCTCTAATCTGTGAGCTGTTCTTACAAGAGGTCAAAAGGGTAGAGGAGCCGACAAGGATAAGCTTGTCGACGAAAACCCTAAACAAGGCGACAAAGGAACGCAAGTTTTGGATCCTGCCATGGAAGGGGGACCTTTGAAGCCCGTAGAGGGTAAAGCCGATAAGGAACCACCAAAGACGAAGGTGAAAGTTAAAAAGGAGGCATTAAAGCCAGTTCTGCGACCTAAAGAGCGCATGATTTGGCGTGAAAAGCGAGCTCTATCAAACTATCATGAATTCGATTTGGCGAGCTCTCTTTGCGAAGTCAAGCCGGATGTGAATCTTTTACAGCTTATTAAGCTTTCCCCAGGAGTACGTAAGGAATTTAGAAAGATCCTACGTACCGGGTATATCGTTGAACCTTTGGGTATTGCGCGAGTTGGTGATGACTGGTTCGAGCATGCTGAGAAGCATTGTCCAAGGGTTGCAGCCTATGTCGATGGGATATTAGTAGATTATGCCATTGTCGACACGGGATCATCTGTTAACATTATGAGTTCTGAACTGATGGAAAGGTTGGGTCTTGCGATCCAGAAAGATACCTCCACAATTCTCAGAATGGCAGATGATAGTTTGAGACAGCCAGAAGGCTGCATTACTAAGGTCCATGTCACTGTTGCAAATGTAGAATGCATGTTGGACTTTAGGGTGATTCGTTTTGCAGGCCGGCCAAGTTACCAAGTATTACTCGGACGTCCTTGGATCTTGCAAGCGGACTGCCAAGTAGATATACCCGCCGGTCGGCTAATATTCAGCAGAGGTGCCCAACGTGTGGTGGTTGATGCTTATCCTGAGTCCTCGCAGAGTGAGAGAGCTCCTCTATCTTCTACAGAATTGGAGACACTAGAATATTTATCTGCTAGTGAGACATCATCGAGTGATGAGTCCAAAGAGGGATCCACCACGGAAGACATCTATCAGATCACTTTGAACGAGCCGATAGAGGGCCAAGATCGTATAAGAGATGCAGATGTTATTGAGCTAGACCTTGGTACGCCTGATGATTTACGGCCAATCAAATTAGGTTCTATGCTCAGCACAGCAGAAAGGGAGGACTATGTGGCCTTGATCCAGGAATTCCGTGATATCTTTGCCTGGAGTTATGATGAGTTGAGAGGCATTCCTCCTAGTCTTGCTATTCATACAATTCCGTTGAAAGAGGGCAGTCATCCTGTACGACAGAAAGTAAGGCGTATGCCTTTCGAACTGAGGGACGGGCTGTTTGAAGAGTTACAGAAGCTTCGGAAAGCGGGTTTGATTTTTCCTGTGCAACACACGGAATGGTGTTCGCCAGTTGTGATTAGAAAGAAGAAGAATAATCAAATCCATTTATGTGTAGACTTTAGGGAACTGAATAAGCAGACAGTTAAGGACTACTACCCATTGCCATTTATTGACCAGATTTTGGATCAATTAGCGGGTAAGGAGATATATTCGTTTATGGATTGCTTTGCAGGATACAACCAAATGGCAATTGCAGAAGAGGATAAGTTGAAAACAACTTTTATCACTGTATTTGGTACTTTTGCGTACCATGTGATGGCCTTTGGTTTATGTAATGCACCAGGTTCGTGGCAACGAACAGCAGATAAGACATTCGGTGACATATCCCCTGAAGAGTTGAAGGTGTTTATTGATGACTTAGGGGCTGCCACCGTGCGAGGAAGGCAGTTGATCATTCTAAGAAAATGCTTTGAGCGCTGTAGACAATTCTGCATCGCCTTAAACCCACGGAAGTGTGTTTTTGGAGTACCTTATGGGCTGTTGCTGGGTCATGTAGTCAGTTCGGTAGGAATTGCGACAGACCCCGAGAAAGTCAAAGTTATAGTTGTCATGGGTCCACCACGCACTCCGAAGAAAGTTCATAGCTTTCTGTCTTCGGTTGGTTACTACCGTAGATTTATCAACGCCCTAGCAGAAAGAACGTTGCCGCTTACAAATCTATTGTCCTTTAGCTGTTCGTTTGTATGGGGTGACCCTTGTAAGGTAGCATTCGAGGATGTGAAACAAGAGCTAGCAAGAGCGCCCGTTTTAAAAGCATCTAAAAGAGGTGAGGTGTTTTATATATTTTCAGCAGCCACCATGTATAGTATCAGCTGCTGTTTAGCCCAAATTTGGGAAGAGAAGTGGTACCACCCGATTGCTTTTGCTAGTCGGAAGCTAGGGGTATCCGAAATCAATTATACTTACATGGAGAAATTGTGTCTAGCAATGATCTTTGGAACCAAGAAATTCAGGCATTACATTCTCTACGAGAAAGTCGTGCTTTATACGAAGGCGGAGGGACTTCGATTATTGATCAATAAGCTACAGCCGCCTGATCGTCTAGCAAAGTGGTTAATTACTTTGCAGGAATTTGATTATGAAATCAAGAGTAAGCCACCAAGGTTGCAAGGCATCGTGGAATGCCTTGTGGACTTTGGGGAGCCGAAAGAATCTGTGGCTGAAGGTAGTGACATGGAGTTGTTATTCAAAATAGATACGGCATCTATTCCCTCCTGGTATGCTGCAATAACGCACTATTTATCAACACGAGAGGTGGGATCCAAATTATCTAAAGCTAAGAGAAGGAAAATTAAGCAGCAAGCGTTAAAGTTTGCTTTGATCGCAGGTACATTATATCGGCAAGGGGTTGATGACATCTATCGCCGATGTGTGATGCCTGATGAGGTGCCATTCATTTTGGAAGAGTGCCATGATTCTGCTTGCGGTGGCCATTTTGCTGGACGGCTTACAGCACAAAAGGCTTTAAGAGCAGGTTATTGGTGGCCTGCCATCTTCCAGGATGCGTTTGCATATGTTAAGAGATGCGATATTTGCCAACGACATGATAGTCGAGAGAATAGGAAACGACTACTCACCCCTATTATGGCGATACTTCCATTTGAGAAGTGGGGAATAGACTTTGTGGGCCCTATTACTCCGTCGTCGACTACACAAAAGAGGTACATCATTGTAGCAACTGACTACTTCACAAAGTGGTCAGAAGCGCGTGCAACAAGGAAAGATGATGCTAAAGAAACTGCTAGTTTCCTTTTAGAGATAATATGTCGGTTTGGTCCGCTGAAAGAATTAGTGTTGGACCGCGGAACCCATTTCCTGAATAAGGTGATCAAAGGTTTGACAGAGATGTGGCAAATCAAGTATAACAAGACAACCCCATATAATCCGCAAGCCAATGGGCAGGTTGAAAGTACCAACAAGCAGCTTGTGGGCATCCTGTCCAAAATTGTGTCGGAAAAGAAATGGGATTGGGATAAAAAGTTATACGTGGTAGTGTGGGCTTACAATACGACTTTCAAACGAGCCACTGGCCATACCCCGTTCAAGTTAGTATATGGGGAGGAGTGTGTCTTGCCTTTAGAAATTGAGCTGCCGACTATTCGGTTTGCCATCAATCATTCTTTGAGCGATGAAGATGCACTTTTTGAGCGCTTGACGACACTGGCACATTTAGATGAGCTTAAGTTGCAGAGCTTATTGCACCAAGAAGTGGCAAAGTGCCGAATGAAGCAGCTACACGGCCTCAAAGCCAAGAAATACACCTTTAAGAAAGGATAGCTTGTTCTGTATTATGACGCACGACGTGAATTATTTCTAGGCAAGCTAGAGCCCAACTGGGATGGGCCCTATAGGATCATTAGAATAGGAAAGAATAAATCCACAGTTTTGTTAGCTGACCTTGAGGGGATAGAATTTAAAAATAAGGTTAATCTTAATAAGATTAAACCTTATTACTTTTGATTGCACTAATGCTATGACTGCCTTGCAGGTCTAGGAGAGATCAATCAAATATCTGCAAGGAAATCGTGATAGAGGTTGATGGGTCGTCTGATCCCTTATTTAGAACACCCCTATTTAGAACAGAGGTATCATCAAGGGAAGCTCATTTGGTGGAGCAAAGGATACAAGGTGATTGAGCAAGAAGGCGGGACATTTATTTGGGAGATCAAGGTCTTCTGCCATCACTGCCTACAAATTTTGACGAGCATCCCCGTTGAATTTAATGATGATGGAGGGATGGAGCCTACAGTCCACCCATTGAATATGCTGAATTTCGATTACCATAATTACGAGTAGAGTTCAGGATGGCGGGATATGTAAACCCTTTATGGACGTACACCTTGTACTTTGATGGGGCGTCCAAGGGTCCATGCAAAAAAGGAAGTGTAGGAGTTGTCATCCGTGACCCCCGACGACGCATTGTCATGAAGTTAGCTGCTTATCTCGGGGCAAATTTTACCAATAATATGGCAGAATACAAAGCCCTGATTATGGGTTTGAATATTGCAAAGAAGGGTGGTATCCGCCAGTTGTTGGTGAAAGGGGACTCTCAGTTGGTTTTAAATCAACTCAATGGGACGTACATGGTGCGAAACCCCATCCTTTGTATGTACCATCATACTGCCATAGCCCTGCTAGACGAATTCGATAGAGTGTCTTTTCAGCTGATTCCACGGAATTGGAATCAGTTTGCCGATTCTTTGGCTAATTTTGCGTATGAAGAAGACCTCTTCTTTAATTGTGGCCCTTGTTCCGATATATCTATTGATGCTGAGACAGGACCTGGTCAGTTGTGGGGTATGCTTTCTGAACATGCCCTCTTTGGCAGACGATGGGTGATCTGGGTGATGCAGAGGGTCAGCGAGACTCATCTCCCTTTATTATCTGGGACCCATAGACTGATTAGACGACATGTGATGCAAACACCTCTTGCGATATACGCAGGAGGGATAGGTCATAATTTAATGCACCTAGTGTAGGGCTACGAGCCCTGTTTCCCTGGGAATGGTATGCTTTGATGTCTATCATGGTTGTTTCCAGGTGGATGTTATGCGTAGTATTGTTTGATTTCGTTAGGCCAAGAGGGCCGATCCAGTTTTGTAGCATAGTCATGTTGCATTTCATTAGGCCAAGAGGGCCATTTCCCTGTCTAGTGCGGGTGCGTTTAATCGGGTTTTTGGTTTAAGCGTTGTGCTGGACAGGTTTCGTGTTTGGTGGACTTTGGTGGAGCCTGGAGGAGCCTTTGTTGCGATGGAAGCTTCTTGTGGCCAATCCAGGTGATATTTCTCCTTTACGAGTACCTTTCTTTCCTGTTATACTTGTATTTGTACTTGTCGAGGGGATACATTTTTGTTGAGAAAGCCGGCAACCAAGGCATGAAGTCCCAGGTTTAGGTTGAGTATGTTTGAGGGAGGTCGGAGTAGTCATTGCCTCCTGCAACGACATTGTTAGACATTGAAAGACCTGTTTTAGAAGGAAGTCCTAGTGGCCCTGTTCTGCTAGCCTGCTAGGCAGCCGTTCTAGGAGTTCTTGTTAGTAGTGAGGCAGTTAGAGAAGCTTGCTAGAAGCTAATAAAGATGATACCCAGAAACTCTGTATATCCTAAAAGATGAATATAAATACAAAGGTGTGTAAAAAGGGGTTCTAACCCCTATCAAAGAAAAGAAAAGAAATGAAAATATATAAGCAGTTGATCATTGCCTTGCGCAGGCCTGGTAGGCTCCTAGGGACGAATCAGACCCAGGGCCGATACCTTGTCTTCCTAGGGGTGGCTTCTTGCTGAAAAAAAATGACAAAACAAGGAAGGTTGGAGCGAAAATAAAAGTGAGCGTTAGAAAAGGATTAAGTGTCGCCTTGCGAGGGCTTGGTAGGTTCTTGGGTGCCGAGACAGGTCCTGAGACCGATGCCCTGTTCTCCATTGGGTCACTACGCTCAGCTCCCTCCTTTTTACATGCCCAAGTATGTTCATCCAATACAAACCCTAAAAGAAGACATGTACTGCAAGAAAATACTCTTTGATCAGGCTATAGGAGTCCTCGCCTTGTAGGAGCTCCTAGTGGTGTTGTCTTTAGTTGGTAAGTAGTGCAGACTACCACTTAGGGCAACCTCTTTGATAGGTTTTTTTTAGTTTGGCTGTGTTGGAGCAGTCGGTTAGTGACTCACTTCGGATCTTCTATTAGATGATGCTAGGCCTACTCCTTGTGGATATCATGCCTTGGTTCTGTCCAGGGGTAGGGGGAGCATTGTGCTGAGTTTGATTATATAATTGTTTTGTATCAATTTGATGCTTCTTTGGTTGTTTATGTGCAGATATGTTCATGGATTCGACGGGCTGAGTCGCCCTATCCCGTGGTCGCCAATGAGAGCGGAATTTAGGAGACGGGAAGTGCTTAAAAATAGCTAAAAATTATGAATATCAAGGGAAAAATATTCAATGTCAAAGGCGGCGGCTCGATCTAGGACGATTTTAAGCGCCAAAGTGCTTTAAAGGCGCTCGAGCGACACTTGTTGATTTTTCATAATTTTTCAGATAGTCGTGGGGGTTGACACGAGCTACTGGCCAATGCGGGATGCTAAGCCGGATGGCCAGGATTTTTCAGAGCTCGATTCTGAGTCCGGACGGGGAAATGGCCAAGAAACCGGTCAAGATACGAAGGGGTGGACAAAATTTGGCCAAAATGGGCAAGTGACCTTTGGGAGCCCAAAACATTTAAATGTAGCATGAAAGTTTCATGCATTAGAGGAGATGAAATCGTGGAGAGAAGGTGTGGCTGTAGGTGCCGAAAAATGCGCTATGGAGATGGAGGAGCATCATGCTGCCTGCAAACAACCCCTACAGATGAGCATTGCCCTTCATTCCCCTCTGAATCCTGACTCTATCGCCGCCCTTCGCCCGTCGAATGATGCCCTCTTTGAAGATCTCTGAAATCAGTCTTTCTCTCTCCTCCCTCTCTCTCTTCTAAAGGCAAGTTCATGTGGGGAGAAGAAGGAAGAAGAAAGAATGGTGGAGGCTTGTCCGACATGGATCGGATTGCTCCACGGGCTGGAAATGGTGATTGGTGATTGTGCTGGACATGAAGTGCTGCTGATTTCCAAATTTGCAGCCATGGACATGAAACCCGAAACACGCAAATAAGCGGTAATTTAAAATTTTCAAAGGAATTTGAGCTTTTATGGCTTTTGATTGATGAAATGTTGTTCATGTGGGATAAAAATTGTTCATGTTGCTGTTTTTTATGAGTTCTTGCTGGTCCTAATCAAAAGATCGGAAAAAATATGCATCTTGTGGTTCAAAATAATATGCTAAACACGTAAAACATGAAAAAACAAGGGAAAATGATGGTTTTTGGCATAAAAATGGGGAAGTAAATAGGAACATCAACTAAACTTTCATTTTTCTGCAAGAAGGAACTAAGGGCCACAGCCCATAACCTGTTCTTAATTTTCAGTAATTAAATAATACAGGAAAATAAGGGAAAATACAAGAAAATGGTGGAAAAACCCTAAAAAATAGGGGAAAAATGCATTTTGGGTTCTGAAAAATAAGGATAAATAAGAGCAATGTTTGTGAATGTTTGTGGGGATTGAAGCATGAGGATTTGCCTCAGTTCAACCCCACCTTCTTGTTCTAGTGTGTCTTTTTCCGTTTTTTCCACATAAAATGAGGGAAAAATACCCTATAAACCTATCCAACGATGCACCATTTAAACGGGGAAGGGTAGAGAAGTTGAAATATGTCTAAATGCCATGTGAGATGATGGGAAAGTTGCTGATTGCTATGTATAGCATTTAGGACGGATGACAATTAAAATTAAGAGCTTAGTAGCACGAGGATCACCTCGGTGCTAGGCCCATGCAACGAAGCACGAACGGTAGTTGGAAACCATTAAAAGAATGTTTTTGCACTTGTGCACGATACTGTTTTACTAAATGTTTGAGCACTAGGCATCCACCAAATGCATAGAGCATGAAAAGAGTTTAGAAAGTATCAATGATCAGCTCCTGGACATGCATTGCAATTGGTTTATTAGGACATGACCTACGATGAGAGGCAGTGAGGTACCCATGCTGTAGGCTAGACGCGGGTCCCAAAGGGAAGATCAAGTAAGGACAATGGTACATTCCTGGACACGCTTATTTGGTACTTTGAGCGACTTTTGTGCGATGTGTCTATTTGTTGAGCGACGCATCGAGGGGCCAATCCCCAAGGTGTAGGAGAGTCGCAGAGGGTTGATGGCATTTAGCCGTAGGAGGAACCCCATGTGTATGTGATTCGAGCCTTTTGGCTATGTGAAAGGGACTCCCTCTGAGGAGTAATATTGGGTTAGGATCAGTTGGACTACAACGTATTACAAACGCAATGTTTAGGAAGGCAGAGATTTTGATAAACGCTCCTGGCCGCGAGGCCGAGGGGTTGTCTTGTGCATAGTGACGAGGTCCGGCTAGTGCATGAGCCAGTGCCGGCCCGCTTTTAGGTCCATCACCAGTCATCCTCTAGAGGAAATAAATCCATGGTTGAAAGTTTAACATAAAAGGCTAACTTTTGTTGTTGATAATGAATAATGAAAGAGTGGGTGGGTTGAATAAACTCGATAAACTACTCAAAAGTAGTCAATAAGATATCCATTCTAGATTTCAATAAAGGACATAAAGTGGCATTCCGTTAAAGAGCAGCCAAGACCTACTAAGACATAGAAGGAATCATGGGGACACTGGGACTTGGGGGAATGGATCGTGACTACGCCCAGTTGGTCCTTCAACTGTTTAATCTGGGAGGCTTGGGATTCCATTGTATTGTGAGTAGTTTGTAAGTCTGATAGTTTCATATCCAGAAGAGTCTTGAACTCTTGAGTTTCTTTGTACATTTTCTCTTTCTCTTTTAGAAACTCTAGTGACCTCTGACTGAGCTTTTGCTAACTAATTTTTCAAAGAAGATAATTCTTCTCTCTGGGTCTCAATCATTTTGGTCTGCTGCTCCATTTGCTTAAACAGATCGAAAAGAGTGTCTTTGGTAGAGGCTAGCTCTATGGTTGCCTTATTCATTTGGTCTTTGGATTGCCTCAATCCTTCATAGAAAGAAGAATATAACTGTTGAGCACAAGCTATCATTGAAAGTTCAATAGAACTCTAGATGTCTTTGCAAAGGAAAGGGATGGCATCCCCTATCACCGGTTCACTGAAGGAACTGATATATCCAAAGAACCATGTGCCCTAAATATGTTGTTGCATGTGAGGTAGACAGGAGTTCACTTCCACAGGTAGCAGGAATTGACACTGAAGGAATGATGGGTGGAATTGTCTCTACTACATGCTTCAAGCGCTTCCGTTGAATGACCAGTGGAGGGGAGGAGTCAGTATCCTCTATGTCAATGGGTTCTAGATCTTGTGTAGTTGGAGGGAGAGGGATGGGATCAAATGGAGGAGGAGGTAAAACACCCTTCTTAAGGCCTGAATATGTCAGAAAAGCATATAAATATGAACCAAAGGTTACATTAGTAACATTCCCTCTAGTCATCACCTTGACAAAATGCTAGTCCATCTTCGTAAGAAGGTAAGTGCTCCAGTCAATGGAAACCCCTCTTAAAACCATCCTAGAAGCTATGAAGAACTCCTTAGACAAGTAGTGAGATGGCGTCTTGCTAGGCATGAACTTATCCTGGAAAAATTGGCAAACTAGCTTCCAGAGAGGATCAGTGATCATTGAGAAAGACAATCCTAAAGTGTTAATCACCTTCTTGACATCGAGGATCTCTTTAGTCTGCTTCTGTAACTGCTTGAGGATCTCTTCATTTGAGAATAACTGTCTCTGGCTGTGACAAAGGGTTCTCCTTTTTGTAGGGAAGGGACAAAGCCTTCCCTAACCCTCTAGGTGTCAGGACCATGGAAGTACCATGAACCTGTTGAGATATCAAGCTCCACTCGTGATATGCCAGGGTGACTGTTGTGCATTTATGTCACCGACTTGTTAGCTACAGATGCGGTTGGTACACCTCCCATGAATAATAGCTAGATGACATCTATTCTTATCTACTCTAGTTTGTGGCTCAGTTAGTATGCCACCTTAGTTAGTTGAGTTTGGTTTGAGACCAATATATAGGGTTCTTCTATTTCTCTGTACTAGAGTCCTTTTTGGCTTACACAACTAAGAAGAGGAAAACTGTTTTCAGCCTCCACCTTTGTGTGTATTCCCCCATTGTGTAAGTGAGAAAGCTACAAGTGAGACTCCTTCCTTCTCTCTCACAATCTTGACATGGTATCAGAGCCTAGTTTGTGGTAAGGAGCTCAAGAAAGCAAACCAAGTTCGCGGTGTTCTGGTAAGAGGACCAGTGTTGCTTTCATTTTTCGAGTTTGGGAGCAAGTCTCTGCAGTTGCACAGCCGGAAAGTGCAAGAGTGCATTGTCTCAGATTGAGACGCCCTTCGTGGTGTAGCAAGAGGGCAGCATATGCTACGAGTAGGGGCTTTAGCCCTCGGTTGCCTTGTTTTTTGATTCGAGGCCATTTCGGGGCCTATTTTGGAGGCAGAAGTTTTCCACACGCACTCAGGAAAAGGCCTTGTTTTTTGCTGTGCGACCACTGTTCTACAGCTCAGTGAAAAGTTACCGTAGAAATTGCATCGTATGTCTGTGCGTAGAGACATTGGGAGTTACAAAATCATCCTTGTTGCCTGTTGATGCAAAATCGTCACTAGAAAGTGACTGTGTGGTCAAATACCACTTTCCTCAGTTTTGCAGATTTACCCTTGTGAGACTGAAGCTGTGTTTTTTGCAGTGACAGAATTTTTTGCAGTGTTCTGTAATGGCATCTGATTCTCTTTCACAGATTGTCACTGAAAAGCTTGACAAGAACAACTTCCAAGCATGGAAGTTCAGAATGACGAATTTCCTTATGGGAAAAGGATATTGGGAATTTGTTGTAGGAAATGAAGAAGAACCAGTTCTTCCTGATGTTCCCAATTAACAGCAAATGCAGGCATTTAAAGGATGGCATGAGAGAGACATAAAAGTTATGTACTTGCTGTCTATTAGTATTTCAAACTCTATGATTGTGCATATTCAGGATGCAAGTACGCCAAAGGAGGCATGGTCAAAAATGTATAGCACAAATACGCAAGCTAGGAAAATGCAGCTCAAGCAAGAGTTGCACAATGTGCAAAGAGAAAGTATGAGCATCAATGACTACCACATGAAGGTGAAGAAGATTGCAGATGCACTTGCTTCCATTGGGTCGCTAGTGGAAGATGATGATTTAGTTTCTGTAACCTTGAATGGTCTAGGAAAGGATTATGCACAGTTTCGAACATCCATTTCCGTCCATGAAAGATTTCTTGATTTTGAGGAGTTGATTGCTCTTCTAATTTCTGAGGAGCAGAGAAATAGTGGTGCATCTTCTTTAGGAGGAATTTCAAAAGAAGCTGTCTTCTACTCAAATGCTAGAAGAGGTAGAGGCAGAGGTAGAGGAGGCCGATCTGGAGGCCATGGTAGAAATTAGAATATGCAGCAAACTCAAGAAAACCAGTCCTATGGAGGAGGACGTGGTAACTCTAGAGGCAGGGGGAGCTAAAGAGGTCGTGGTGGATAGCAAAGAGACCAAAGTTTGAGATGAAGGATTTGAGAGAGCTGCGTTATCTCTTAGGCATTGAGGTGATCAAATCACCAAGTGGGATACGGCTCTTGCAGAGGCAGTATGGATTGGACATGTTGTCCAAATATGGGATGACAAGCTGTAAGCCTATTTCAGTTCCTTTGGAGCAGAATGTAAAGCTGAGCGCAAATGCAGGTGAGCTTCTGGAAGACCCTACTATATACAGACGCATAGTAGGAAGTTTGATTTATATAACTATTACCAGGCTAGATTTGAGCTATGCTGTTGGATTGGTAAGTCAGTTTATGCAGGCTCCAAGGAAACCGCATTTGGATGCGGCTAGACGCATACTCAGGTATGTGAAGTCCACATTGTACTATGGACTATTTTATGAGACTGGGGTTCAGATATAGTTGCATGGATACACCGATGCCGATTGGGCTGGTAGTATTTCTGATAGACGATCTACCAGTGGATATGTGTTCTCTTTTGGGAGTGCTGCAGTCACTTGGAGCAGTAAGAAACAGCCTACAGTTGCCTTGTCAAGCACAGAGGCTGAGTACAGGGGTGCAGCAATGGGTGCATGTGAGGTAGCTTGGTTGCATAAGCTACTTTATGATATGCATCAACCTACAGATGGGCCAGTTGTCATTTATTGTGACAATATGATTAGTATACAATTGGCAAATAACCCAGTCTATCATGCTAGAAAAAGCACATTGAGGTGCATTATCACTATGTGCGGGAGAGGGTTTTACTAGGCCTTATTGATCTAGTTTATGTCAGCACAGAGGATCAGGTAGCTCACATATTTACAAAGGCATTGGGCACAGAGAAGCTGCGCAAGTTCAGAGACCTGCTTGGTGTACAGGAATTGGGATTGAGCTCGAGGGGGAGTGTTGAGATATCGAGCTCCACTCGTGATATGCCAGGGTGACCGTTGTGCATTTATGTCACCGACTTGTTAGTTGCAGATGCGGTTGGTACACCACCCATGAATAATAGCTAGATGACAGCTATCCTTATCTGCTCTAGTTCGTGGCTCAATTAGTATGTCACCTTAGTTAGTTGAGTTTGGTTTGAGACCCATATATAGGGTTCTTCTATTTCTCTGTACTAGAGTCCTTTTTGGCTTACATAACTAAGAAGAGAAAAATTGTTTTCAGTCTCCACCTTTGTGTGTATTCCCCCATTGTGTAAGTGAGAAAGCTACAAGTGAGACTCCTTCCTTCTCTCCCACAATCTTGACAGAACCAAGCTCGATTTCTAATTGTATGACACGAGAAACTCATCACAAAGGGCTGGATTGTTGGGAATCAGAGGGAGAGGAGCAGCCATAAAAGATGCAAGGCCAGCTTTCACAATAGGCTCAAAAGTCAATAGGGAAGAATAATCCCTACTGATCAATGGGACATACTAAACAGGAGGAGGCATATAGGGTGCCATTCAGATAGTGAACACACAACACAACTCACAAACAAAAGGGATGCCTGCAAAACCAGTAGAAAAGACCAAATATAAGATATCAACCAAGGTTTTGAAATGAGACTTGACCGACTATCCCCAAGCAAGGCACATCCTAGAAAAATTTCAACATGACCTCTACACATATGCGACCGAAAGCTTCATACTATGCAAGACAAACAAGCACCATGAATCCTCGTATCAGGCAGATAAATTGAAAAATAAATTCAAATCGTACCCTTAATCATATAAGTCAACCAAATCAATAACCACACATAACATAACCAAATCATCATTGACCATCAGTAACAAAAAAGACCATTTTGAAGACTACACATGCCCATCCCGCGAAGCGTGTTTATTGAAAAATGAAAAAAAGAAAGTGCAGTGAGGGGAATGATTTTAGTGAAGGGTTCATTTTAATAAATTATTACAAATGGGTGAAATTTTATTAGGTTATAAACCTTAGAAAAGAAAATGGTAGTTCGTTTTCAAATTGTTATTTACAATTAATTAAGGTGGAAGGATACTTTTAATGAATTCGAGACTCTGATACCCAGACTGGGTCTCTAAATGCAGATTCATGAATTAAGAATTTAATGTGTTTGAAGCACTATTCTTTTTCAGCACGTGCATTTTTGTGATGGCTGGTTCATTTTATTTAAAATTAAGGTGCCTCTAAAGCGTACGTAGCGTGTCCAAAGTAAACGGCTGGTTGAATTTTATTTAAATAAAAAGAAGGTATATATAGCGAGGATATATGTGCCATGGTGGTGATTAGGGTTCATTTTAGGAATTAATAGGTGAATTTTGGGGTAGTGGAAAAAATAAACGAGAAGGGGGAAAGAATTACCTAAGAGTGTGTGTGTGTGTGTGTGTGTGCAAGGATATTGAATGCGCATGTATCAATCTCACAATGCAAATGATAAGCTTATTTAAAAAAAACAAATCAACACCTCATTAAAAAATAATAATCAAGAAACATGTGGTGTTTGGTTAGATTTTTGGCAAGACAATACTTTTATTGACAAGATTAGGGTGGGTGTATTTGATTTGGTTGGGGTTAGTGTTTTGGTTGTGTATTGACTTTTGTTTTATTTTTGTTTTTTTTAAATGAAAAAATCCCCCAGGTTGAAATGTTTAGGTGTGAATCCAATTTAAAAGCATTTTGGAGATTGGATTTTTTTTTTAAATGTGTTAGATTGGACACATAAAAAAGGTTTCGAATTTTAAGTATGATGTTTCAACCATCCAACATGAGTGAAAATTGAACCAACAAATTTCAGCAAGGTGTCTAGATTTTTCCAACATTTTTCCGTTTATGTTTAGCATTTAACATGCTTTTTTCAAGAATTTTTGCCAAAAATAAAAATTTGATGATTGTGTTTAAAAAAATAAAAATTAAAGAAAAAGGTGGATCGTTTTTTCTAAATTTTTTTGATATTTTTTATTTTTATTTATTTTTTAACGATTTCTTAAAAACTAAATTTTAATGGATTCTAAATAAGTTTTGAAGTTTTTGACTTTTTTGCAATTAATTTTTGGAATTTAAAATTTGGAAAATAATCCAAAAATTTTCTAGTTGGTTAAAGGAATTTCCAGCTATTTTTCTACATTTTTGTGAATTTTAAGGATTTTTTTATTTTTATTTTTAAAATCTTATGTGTTTTTAAAGTTTTTGACAGTTTTTTCATGGAAAATTGGGTACCCGGTGAGTAGCTGCTTGAGAACGGACAGGCACGTACCACCGCACGGACAAGTCCAGACGTACGTCTTCGCGCGTGAACAGTCGCTTACACGGAAGACTTGCAAACGTCGACGCGCACAAAAATGCGTGCAAAGACCTGCTGGCAGGACTGTGCATAGGAACGGGGCGGCAAGCGACAGGGGCGGAGGGGAGGGTGCGTAGGGGGGGGTGTGCATCTGTGGGTGGTTGGTTTGTGTTTTTTTTTTTGGTGGGTGGGAAAGGGGGCTTAATGGGGAGGGTAGGGGGGTGGGGTTAGTTGGGAGGGGGGGGGGGGGGGGGGGGAGGGGTTTTAAGGATTTAGTTGGGTGGGGGTTTAGGGGTAATGGGGTGGGGGTTAGGTTAATAGGAGTGGGGGGTTAGGGGTAATGGGGTGGGGGGTTAAGGGTAATGGGGTGGGGGGTTAAGGGGAGGGGGACATGCGGGCAAGGTGGGTAGCCGGTGGGTGGGGGGATGGTGGGAGGGGGGTGGTGAGGGGCTATAAGGCAGGTGGTGGGCGGCACGAGGACAAGGGATGGCGGCAGCGACCAACAGGATGGAGGGCGATTGGGCATCCTGGCAATGAAGGCGAGCACGGTCGACGGCGACGGCAATGGCAACGTCAGCAGCAATGAGGACTAACACCGACGGCGAGTGGCGCCGGCAGGCACAGGCCTGGGGACATTGGGGAGGAGGATAGCCAACACTGGTGGCGGCCGAGAGGAGGGGAAAGGGAGTGGAGAAGAAGGAGAAGAAAGAAGGGGAGGAGGAGATGGGGAGAAGGAGGGAAGGAAGGGGAGTAGGGGGAAGGAGGAGATGGAGGGAAGAGGAGGGGGAAGGAGGAGGAAGGGGGAGGAGGAGATTGGAGGGAGGAGGAGGAGGGGGGAGGAAGAGATGGCGGGAGTGGGGAGGAGGAGGGGGAGGGGGAGGAAGAGATGGCGGGAGTGGGGAGGAGGAAGGGGGAGGGAGAAGGTACGTAGGGAGAGGGAATTGGGGAGAGAGAAAAAGAGGGAGAGAGAGAGAGAGGGAGAAAGAAAGAGAGAGAGAGAGGGGGGAAGGGAAGGGGATGCATCCCCACACTTAAGACCTTACTAGTTAGGGTAGATTGATCGACACGGCCTAGGACTTGTCAACCGACTGGACGCTAACATCCCCACACTTAAGACATAACATACACTTGCAAATAGAGAGGTAGGGTTAGGAACACTTGGTCCATTGCGTAGATGGTTGAAGGGAACCATCGTTGTTGATGCAAGAAGATCGGAGCCATCAACAGGAGGTACCAAGGCTCGCCACAGAACACGTCCAGCATGGCAGGGACCATGCAATAGCACCCAGGGGGTAGCTTTTGTCGGTAAAGTCTGTCGATTCAAGTGTTGATGACGAAGAATAGAACTCTTATCTCACGGACACTCATGAGGATGATAGAATAGTCACTCGCCCCATGACGCCCATTGCTCAATGAATAAGCATGAAATCACGTAACTCACTCCCAATTTAGAATTGAACAAGGAAAAAATGATTTGGAGGGAGTATGTCAATGTACACAATTGATGGTGCATTCATGCGTTCGACTTGGTGTCGAAATACGGTGCAAGAAGGAAGTCCAGGGAGCCATGTCGTGTAGTGTATAGAGAAGAGGATGATGTGTCATGTGGTGATAGCATAAACCAATCTTGTATGTGCATAGGGAAACGAGAACGTACCTGACTCCAATTGTCGTAACGTCCCTCAATCCTCACCTCTCAATAAGTGATTTAGGAAATACCAATCACGCTTGACCCCCCTCTAACTGACACTGTTGATAGATACATGAGGGCAACCCGTTCCTAAAACCCATTGATGTTAGCCTCACAATCACTTGTGCAAAGGTTGTGTGCCTTGTGTGTATTTGATGGTGCAAGAGTGTATCCCACCCTATGCCGGCATACGATGCAAGAAGGAAGGCCAGGGGGCCTTATAATACAATGCATATGAATAGATCGTGCTTTGTGCATTAAGAAGCCCAACCCATGCGTGCAACACTCCATTCCACAGCTCACCTCTCATTTGAATCGAAGGGAAAGGACTGGTCACTCACCCCAACCTTTGTCTCACACTCACTAATAGGTACAGAGGACAGACCATACTCACATCCCCATTCAGTTGTTAGGATGAACACTCCTATCACTCAAGGGGTTGTCGATGAAGATCGCTTTGTCCATTATTGTCATCAGGGTGTTGAAGATGAGACTACCCAGGGAGGTAGCCAACACGTCTGGTACTTCGATGATTTGTATGAAAGATTGTCGGTTAAAGAGGGTCAGATGGACTGATGAAGTTGCAGGGAGAGCGCACCAAGGGAGGTGTCTTGAAATTGTATCTGAAGAAGTTATCCTAGTAAGTCAGCTATCTTAAACTGTGGGGTGTTACCACTTTTCCACAACCAGCTTCCCACCCAAGGGTGTTTACCACCTTTTCTTGGAACAAGGCCTATTATGATAGGGAATTACTTCCTTTTCTCCCATAGCAGTTTGTTATTTTTTTCTCTCTCTTTCTTTTTTCTTTCTTTTTTCCTTCTTTCCTACTCCCGAGGGTTGTTTCCACCTTTTCTCAAAGAATAGGTCGGCATGACAAGGACCTAAGTCCTTTTCTCCCATGACTGATATATTTTTTTCTTTTAAAAAAAATAAAATAAAGAGAATGGTAGAAATACAATGTGTCAGGACCATCCTCATCACCACTACTGGATTAGACAAGAAGAGAACAAAGTAAGGATGGGAGGTGTCTGGGAGGGGCTAGCAGAACGAGACCGCCTCATGAAGAAGATCATAAGGGCTATCAAAAGTACAAGGAGAAGGACAGTGTGATGCCCAAAAGGAAAAGGGTGGGTTGACTATGATTGTCAATATCCCTAGGGAGGAAAGTACTTCTTCAGGTAATACCCATTGATCAGGAAGGGATAATTAGAGGCATCAACTCTCTAGAGCCATTCAAATTGACAGCAAGTACCTTATAGGGACCCATCCAACGTTGTTGAAGCTTGCCTGGAAACTTCCCAAATCACAAATCATAGGCCAAGACAAGATCACCTTCCTTGAACTCCTTATGCTTGATGAAGTTGTCATGATAGGCCTTTCTACGAGCTTGTGTGGCTTCCATGCACTGTAGGGCCATCCTGCAGATCTCATCAAGACACTCCAAATGCAAAATATGACATTGCAAAGACTCATCATCTCCCAACGTTTCTTGATGGTCACACGCAGAGAGGGTAGCTCGAGTTCAACAGGAAATATGGCTTCTGTTCCATACACCAACTGGAAAGGAGTTTGTCATGTAGCAGCCTTGTAAGAGGTTCTGTATGCCCATAGGGCCTCTATAAGTTGATCATCCCAATTGCGACTATGTGTGGCAATCGTCCTTGTCAGGATCGAACAAAGGATGCGATTGGTGACTTCAGCTTGGCCATTGGCTCTGGGGTAATATGGGGTGGACTTGCGATGGCAGATCTTATACAGTTCTATCAACTCTTCCATAATCTTGTTAAGGAAGTGCGTACCTCTGTCACTGACAAGCTCTAGGGGACTGCCAAAATGGGTGATGATATTCTCGTACAGGAACAAGGCCACACTATTACCATCATCCCGCTTCAAAGCTTTAGCTTTACACCAATTGGTAACATAATCCATACATACCAGGATGTATTTTTTCTGCTTCCATTTGGTGGGTGGATCAATGAGACCCAGAAATTAATCCCTCACTTCTCGAACGGCTTTAGGGGAAGAATAGGCTCTAGTGGCATGGCATTTGTTTTGGTGGGATTCCCCATTTGTTGACAAGCATCACATCTCTTGTAGTAGTTATAGGCATCCTTGTGGAAGGTCGCCCACTAGTATCCTGCGGCGAGCAGAGCCTTCCTGGCTGTTGCTTCTCCTGCAAAGTGTCCTCCACATGGCTTGCCATGACAAGCCTTAAGAAAAATCCCGATCTCGTCTTGTGCAACACATCTTTGCAACACTTCATCTTTGCCCTTATTGTACAATGCACTGCCTAGCAAGGTGTAGGGGGTTGATTCCAATAGAAGCTTCTTCTTCTCGAGGCCAAGGGGTATTGTTGATTTGCCAAGAGTTTGGTTATGTCTGCATACCAAGGAGTTATAGTCTCAACCAAGAATAAGGAATTATCAGGGAGGTCTGGATCATTCTACTCCTCTTCTGCAGTTTGAGGGATCTGTGATAGATGATCGGCTAGGACATGGAAACAGCCAGGCTTAGTGACCACTTCGAAATTGAACTCCTGGAATAGGAGCAACCATCTCATCATTCGTCCTTTGACATCTTCTTTGTTCATCAGGAAGGACAGGGCTTCATGGTCCACATAAAACTTGAAGTGGGTCGATAGTAGATAGTATTGAAACTTCTCCAAAGCAAACACCATTGCTAAGCACTCAAGCTCTGTCATTGTATAGTTCCTCTCTTTGTCGGTTACTTTCCGACTTGCATAATAGATTGATTGATCTAACTTAGAGGGGCCCTTTTGGCATAAGACTGCACCTAGGCCTTCAACTGATACATCAGTGTGAACATGGAACTCCTTCATCCAATTAGGAGGCTGCATGATGGGTGCTGCAATCAAACACTACTTTAGGATATTAAATGCCTCATCACAATCAGTGGTCCATATAAACTTGGCATCTTTTCTTAGGAGTTTATGCAAAGGAGCTACCTTCATCACAAAGTGTGCAATGAGCCTTCTATAATAGCCCACATGGCCAAGAAATCCCCTCAATTACTTAAGGTTAGTTGGGGCTGTCAAGGTAGCAATCTTCTCAATCTTAGTAGGTTGCTATCCCTTGTGCAGGGACAATGTGGCCCAGAAGAACTCCTGATGAGACGCCAAAGACACATTTGTCAAGGTTGAGAGAAATTCCATACTCTTGGCATCTGTCAAAACATTGCTCTAGGTGTCCCCAATACTTACGGATTAGGCTATAGACATAGAAGTCATCGAGATATACCTCAATGAAATCATGCAGATGGTTTTGGAAGGCAGCCATCATCACTTGTTGGAAGGTAGCAGGAGCATTAGAGAGCCGAAATGGCATCACTCTATAAGCATAGGTTCCCCATTCTATGATGGTGAAGGTTGTTTTGGATTGATCTTCTTGTGCTATCTGCACTTGATTGTATCCACTAAAACCATTCAAAGGGAATACAACTCATGTTCTGCTACTGTGTCCAACAATTGGTCTGTGAAAGGGATAGGAAAGTGATCCTTCTTAGTTTTGGAATTCAACTTGTGGAAGTCCACGCAGATGAGAAGCTTCCCATTCTTCTTGGGCACGACCACAATAGGTGATACCCATTCATTGTTTGCAACTGGGTAGATGAACTTGGCCTCTAGAAGCTTCAACAACTTTATCTTCACCAAGGCTAAGTAGTTCAGGTTCATTCGCCTCTAACGTTGCCTTACTAGTTTGGCATCTAGTTCAAGGTCAATGTGATGTTGATAGCTTGTAGGGTCAATCCCCTTCAGGTATTTGTACGACCAAGCAAACACATCTAACTTATCTTTCAGAAGGTCATATAGGGCCACTAGCTCCTTTTCAGGGAGACTACTTCCCACTTTCAAGTGGCGTTCAATGCCATCTGCATCAACAAATGTCAACTGCTTCTCACCTTCCACTTCTCTGATGAAGGTCCCACGGACTACTTCTAGATAGAGGTTTGACTCCTTCAAGGGAGTAGTGTCCTCGTCTGATTTTCCACTAGAACCAGTGTCCTCCTTCTGAACAGATGACTCATTTGTCTATTGGGACTGTTGGAAGGGTATCAGAGCTTTGTTTGCTTCTGTTTGAGTGGTGATTTCTTCTAGACTTAGGGATTCACCTTCAGAGGATGTGTCTAGGAATGTCACATAACATGAACTTCCTGCGTTGGGTTTGAGCAGGAGGGCCAGGGGTTGTTGGCAGGGTGCATTGTCATCATCTTCTTTAAGGAAGGGTAACTTTGGACG
This sequence comes from Lygodium microphyllum, assembly GCF_053477565.2. Taxonomy (NCBI): domain Eukaryota; kingdom Viridiplantae; phylum Streptophyta; class Polypodiopsida; order Schizaeales; family Lygodiaceae; genus Lygodium; species Lygodium microphyllum. The sequence continues at coordinate 127,144,551 of NC_141156.1, forward strand.
ATAAGAGCCACTATTGAAGGAAGGCCTGTTCTTCTTAATCCATTTCTTATAAAGGCTTTGCATATGAGATGATTCTTGGATCAGTCCAAAGGATACCACAATCATTCTATCACACAAAAAGGGATCTTCTGCTTCTGAGGCTTCAGAAATGTCAAGAACGTCTTCCTCATCTCTGCCTTCTGTGAGTAGGACCAATCCTTCTAGCTCACTTTCATCATCTTCATCTGCATTATCACTTTCATCCTCTTCAAGTTTAGTTTCGACATCTGTGGGTGTTTTGTAAGAGAAGAACAAGCTCTCTGTTATGTCCTGTGCTTCTGCTTCTGCTTCTGCTTCTGTCTCTGCTTCTGCCTCTGACTCTATCTCTGACTCTGCGACGACTGCCATGTAATAGGGAGAATAGTACATCCATGCTTCTATTTTACTGTCAGAGGTGATTTCAGAAGTCAATTCAGATTTAGGCAGGAGGTATTCTCCCATGGACAATGAATTTAATTCCTTCAGTAGTTGGCTTATAGTGCCCATTATTAGGGACTATGCCTTTGTTTTCATGGGAAAGATTTGTTTGATAGCCTCTTCATCTCCTGATGTAACATCTGTTACTTCATTGGAAGAGACTGTTATGACTTTAATGGACATAGATCCATTACCTTTTTGTGATCCATACAACTTCAACACCACTTTATTGGGTCCTCTGCCGAGTGTTAGGGTTCCTTTGAACCAGTCTGTCCTAGCTCTTGCTTCGAAAAGCCAAGGTCTTCCCAAGAGCAAAGGGTATAAGGTCTCATAGAAATTTGGTTTAACCACCGAATATGTCAGCCAATAGTCTCTTCCTACAAGGGTTGTTTTTACGTATGGGAGGATGCCTAACAGTTTGATTCTGCTTTGGTCTGCCAATATGATAAGCCACTGTGTAGGTTGCATTCCTTGCAAGCCTAGATCCTTCATTGTTGCATCTGTCATTATGTTTACTAATGATCCTCCATCAATTAGTGCATCTATAATAAAGCATCCTTCTATCCATACGCCAATCTCTAGGGTTCCAGGATCTAGGAAGGCGTTAGCCACATCTACTTCCTTCACGAGTTCTGAGTCTTTGTTTGACTTTGTTGTTCTTGGGGGATCAATCCTTAGGCTACGTCTTCTTGTCAAGATGCCTTTGAATCTTTTTCGAAAACTAGGAGATAGCAACAACGATTGTCGAAAGGTTAGGTTTGGTTTAAAGTTGTCTAGGTCTTTGACCAAATCATTCTCTTCGATAAGATCCACAAGCTTTTCCAATCGATTGGAAAATGGGGCCAGGCCCACTTTTATCTTCCCTTTTTCTCCCAGGAGCGGCAACATCTACACTACTTCTTCATGAGGAGGTACTTCTGTATCCTCTATTTCCTGGACCTCTGGTCCTGTCTCTGGAATTGTCTCTCTAGCTCTCTGTGGTTCTGTAGTGTGCTCTATACTTCCTTATTTCAGATTGCATTGTTCTGCTTTTCCCAAGGAAGGTTGAACTTCACAGTCTTGGTAGAAGGAATGTTCTCTTTTAGAACTACGATTTCTCCTTTCTTTGCTCGTGTTATTGCAGCCACTTCCAATTCCACAAAATCAAAAACAGGTTCTTGGGTCTTCTATTGGGTATTAGAAGTAGATTTCACAAGGGCTGGACTTCGATAATATTTTGCAGTATGGCCTTCTCCTTTGCATCGACTACATAAGAGCTTGTAATCCACAGATCTTCTAGGGTTTGGACAATTCGGTGAGATGTGACCCTTTTCTCCACATCTGTAACATTCCACCTCTGATCTCTGATCACCGCCAACAGACTGTCGTCCTCTGTAACTTTGAGAGGGAAACCTCCTTGGGCCGAAATTAAGACCAAACTCCCTAGGCTTTGGTTCAATGTCATGTGTGGTCATTTTGGATTCCAGCAAGTTGAATCTTGCATCTTCATCTTTCTTTCTTCGTTCGTGCACCTCTTTCAGAGAGAAAATATCCTTTGTATGGCTCTTCCTCAAATAGTATGAACAGAAAGCTCTAGGAATGGTTGGTTTGTGGGTACATTTAATAGCTAAATGTCCCGCTTGATGGCACTTTTTGCACCATGTGTTAGAACGCATCACATCTCTCCCACCTCCCGCAGGAGTGGATATATTGGTGGTATTCACCTTCAGCATCTATAGCTGCTTTGTAATCACATCCATAAGCTCTTTCTTAATACTTGCCACTAAATTAGACAGATAGTCTTTCAAAATTTCACCTCTTGAAGTACTTGTAGTAGGGTTTTGGGAAGCTTCTATGATTACTACATACATGGGTTGGGTTGATCCAGGAGGTACTCTATTCTGGTTTTGATTCAAAGCTCTTGTTGAGACTTGGGGTTGTTAATTCCAGTGGGTAGGATTCCACTGTTGTTGAGTCGCCATTGGAGGGACTATTTGAGACCACTCTTGTTGTGGTTGAACCATCATTTGAGGCATTGTCATCTGCGGCCACTATGGATTAGGTGCATTGTACTACGGCATTGTTTGCATCTGGGAGTAGGGGTAGGAAACTGCCCCTGGGATTGCATTTTGTGGGTATACCATTCTTGGCATGGGAGGAGATAAGACTCCTCTTCCTAAGGTCATTGACAACCTTGCTTCAACTTCGTCATACAATCTTGCACCTTCCACTGTAGCTTGCAAATTGACCGGTCTTCTCAATCCACGAACTTGCAAACTTCTAATTGTAGGCCTTTGAGGAACTTTCATTTCCTGATACCTTCATCCAAATGATGATTGTTCCATCTCTTCAGGATGGATTCCATTCGCGAGACATAAGCTTCTACTCTTTCTCCAGAGGACTGACTTAGGTTCATGAACTCCTCTCACATCTGCTCTTCAAAACCTTCACACACCTCAATTTAGTGAGGAAGGCCAACTTCAAGTTGTCCCATATGTCAAAAATTACTGTTGCTTGTCTCTTATACCATTGAAACGTTACGATCTTGAAAGTGGCTGGGAAGATTGCTAACCAATGCTCAAGGGTTCTAGCATTGTAAGCCACACATGCTACTATAAATTATGCTACATGAAGATCAGGGTCTTCATTGTACTCTCCCTTAAAAATTAGCACTAGAACTACATTTGCTGGCCTATCATCAATATTTCCAAGACAAATCTAACTAGGAAGGAGACCTTGAGTTGCCATGGGGACTTTTTTAAAGAGTGCTTTTAAGGCATCAAAGGAGGCTTCTGCTCTGTAAGCTCATTCTTGGCCTTGATTTTTGCATTTTCTCTTCTCACGTACCTCTGGATTTGTTCTAGTGCTTCCCTCTTGATTGTATCATTCATCGAGGAGTTGGCTCCAGCCAGCAGTTGGTCTGTACTCAACAGAATAGAATCTGAGGGGGCTTCAGTCTCTGGAGAACTCTTTGGCCAACATGTCTTCTACTTCCTTCTTCTCTGTCTCTAAATTCAGCTTTTAAACCACTATAGAGGGGGACATATTCCATTCTGAATATATCAAAACTCATTCTTCTAAGGATCATTGTTGTGACATCATCATAAAAATTCCAGCCTCTGATGGTTTCAATAGTATATGTTGTAATTAACACTCTATCTATTAACTTCCAATGGGCTGCCAGTTGGACAAACAGAAGATTGTCAGAACACCAAGCATCCCATGTGTCCTGCTGTTGAGCATCCACGAACAGGTCTCAGCTCTTTTCTTTCTTATTTTCATGAACCTCCACTAACTACGACTCTTGAAGTTTCTTCACGATCTCCCACTTGATGATGTCTAGAAACTTCTCAGTGAATGCCAAATCTTCCATGGATGGTCATTCTCTCTGTTTTTGCACTTCAGTTTGTTCCCAAACAATTTGCCACCAGGTTGCACATCTCTATTGCTTCAACTCGAAGATGAAATAGTCCACCACATAGAGCTTGCATCATGATGGTAATATTTTTTCTCCATTGTGGAATGAACTTCTTGTGGAAAGTAGCTATAGCAATAAGAGCCTCCAACTCTTCAGTGGAATAAGGAATGCTAACCCCAACACAAAGAGAGCGAAAGAAAGTGGAAAAGACGCAGGGCAAAGGCGGAAAAAAGGTAGCCCGACGGAAGAAAAAAAGGAGAAAAGGCCAAAAGCGCAAGGACAACCTTAAAAGGCCAAGGCAAACACGAAAAGGGAAAGGCGCATAAAAAGCGCACCCTAAAATCTTGTAAAAGAGTGCCGGGCTCTCACCCGTGCAATTTGTAAATATAGAAGGGTAGTGAAAAGGAAACAAGGAAGATAAAAGGACAATGGAAAACAGGGCCTAGGCTATGACCGGCCATGTAAAAAAGGGAAAAAGGGGATGACCGCCCAAAAGGGAAGTAGGGTTTTGTATATAAAGTTGAAAAGTGAATGAAGAGCTCATTCTTTGGTGTGGCAAAACTAGTCTCCTTCTTCCTCTCTTCTTCTCTCCTTCTTGCTTGTGTATGCTCTTGAGAGAGGGAGTGTGAGAGTGTGAGGGAGTGAGTGTGTGTGAGAGCGAGGGATCAAGAGGGTGAAGCTCTTCACCATCTCCTCTCCCCAACTTCTCTTCTCTTCTCTTGCGCGCGCGGCTATGGAGGATGGAGCTTGGAGATGGAGGAGGCTTGAGGATGCTTGAGCTGGCATCGAGAATCATGGAGCTACCGGAGTGTGAGAGAGAGGAGGGTACTCGATCGAGCATCAAGGTAAGTTCACTGCATTTGTAGGATCGACGGTGCATCGGCTAGGTGAGAGATAGCCATGAGAGCTAGCTTGGAACGCTTGAAACAATAAGCAGTCCGTGGGTCTTGGCGGTTGAGCGAAAGCTCCCACATTTTGGTTCCGTTGCCGGGACCAACGGACTCAAGCTCGAGCACTCGCGCGCCTCATATCGAGCATCGAAGTAGGGTATTCACCCTGAAATGGAGCTTGAGATAGGTAGGAAGTCGGGTGTTTTTTGATCTTCAGAACAGGTAAATATTTTGGAACAATCTGGTTATTAATGACTGGAAAACATGGAGAAATTAGTTCAGTGTTTTGCTTTCGATTCAGGATGTGTTTAGGATAGATTAGCAGTAGGAAATCACACACAAAGAGGCAGAGGGCTGCTGCTGTGAAACAGGGGGAAAACCACAGGAAACGAAAGGAAAAAATGGAGTAAATGCAAAGGTAACGGCATAGGAAACGCCAGGGAAGGAATCTGTAGTGTAGGGCAGAACTAGTAGGGTATAAACTCTGGGAGGGCAAGAGGACCCCATTTCCAACCAACGGAGAGCGAGAGAGATAGAGAGTGAGAGAGTAAGCGAGCTGGGCAGCCGTCCGATCGACCAGAGCTAGGAGGACATCGCATTCGACGACTCCCAGGTAACCAATCTCCTCCGCCCCACTTCAACTCCATCGCGTTGGTTAATCGCACGACCAATAGGATAAAACACCTAGTGAAAATCGAGCAAATCTGTGTGAGCAACTCATCGGACCGGCAGAATCGGACGTCCGACCCAGTGTTCGATTCCCAGAATCGGACACTCGGACAACCGTCTGATTGGAACGACCCGTCCAATCACTAGGCTCGGACCAACTAGTCCGATCGGACGTGCCACGTGGCACTCGGACCAACCGTCCGATTTTTAGAATCGGACGCTCGGACCAACTTGTCCGACTCAAACACTCGGACGCTCTGACTCGGACCCACCCTGTCCGATCGGACGAAGTAATACACGTCACCAGTCGGACCACCTGTCCGTCCGATTTCCAGAATCGGACCCATCCATAATCGGACCGCCTAGCATCGGACCCGCCTAGAATCGGACCGCCTAGAATCGGACCGATTCCTTGAACACCTGCCCATCCAATTCTTGAGAATCGGACACGCGGACCTTAAGATGACCACTCCGCCCTGACATACCTGGTCCGATACCCACAATCGGACCACTGGTAAATCGGACCACTGGTAAATCGGACGTCCGATTCCTAGAGCCAAACCAAAACAAAACCTGACCCATCCAGGGACACACTGGGGCACTCCTCTAGTGAGCCACCCCCACGTGAGTGATAGGAAGCAGCATAGGACCCTAGGACCCGTAGAGCGGCCAGGACTAGAGTAGCAAAGCCTGTCACGCCCAAAACGAGCAAGAGTGAGCGAGACGCCGGGGAATCACTCACAGCACTCGGGTTGAATTTCCGCACTTGAAGAACACTTAGGAAAGCCGAAATCCTGATTAAGCACAAGTGCACGAGGAACAACACACTCACGAGTGACCATATGTTGAGCGCTGCATTCAAAAATTAAAAAGAACTCACTCAGATAAATCGCCCAAAAAACCCACCAATAGGAGAAGACCCAAGGTGTAAGCAAACGCGCGGAGCGCAAGGTAGGATCAAGCAAGGAGCGACAACGACAAGGATCTGACTTACAACCAGGCGCAAGAATCCAACCATGACAGAGGGAGGCTCAGATCATCGGTTTACAGGGGAGCAGATGTTAGCGCATTTCCAGAAGCCATACAACAAATGGTGAGTAGTTACGATGCGCATGCCAGGTACGAACACCGTGGCAAGACGACAGAGGCAATCATTGCGGACCTAGAGGAGGAGAGGAGGCTAGCCCGCAAGGCATTGCAGGCCATAGCCGAGTACAACAAGGACCAACAAGCCAGGAGCCTAAGGCAAAGCATGGAGCTGCATGAGGTGCAACGAGTGCTAAACTTGGCTGGCCGAAACCGGACAGACCAGGAAAGAGCACTAGAGGAAGAACTGACGCTAAGCAAGCTCCTCATGAAACAGCTGCTCGATAACACCGCGGTGGAACAGAATGCCACTGCGCTAGCAACCTCGCTGCTTGCAGGGCTAGGGGCAAACCAGGGCTCAAAGAGCCAAGCCAAAATACCTATTGTCGCCAAGCAACTCGACAAGAACCAACCACCGGACGACCCGTACAGCTTTGTCGAGCAGTTTGAGTAGGTCTGCGAAGCTAATGGCCTCAACGACCAGGCCTAACATTTGCAAGCATTCGGACTCTGCTTAAGCAATAAGGGTAGGACGTGGTATACGAGCCTAGATGCTATAGAACGAGCCAACTTCAATAACCTCAAGGACCTTTTTGTCAAAAGGTTTGCCGAACCCGGATACTCTGACAACCTGCTAGTGCGCCTGATGAACGTCAAAGCAGAAGGAGAGGAAAGGCATCCGTGACTATGTGACCCACGTAAAAAGCCTCCTTAAGAGAATCCCCTTAGGCAAAAGACCGACTGACAGGGCAGTGTCAACCGTATTCATCAGCGGGATTCGGGATGAAGAATTGTACAAGGCATTGGCAGGTAACTCGAGCTTGCAACGGGACGTGGTGGCTAGGGTTTTTGAGGAAGCCATTAGGGTTGATGACCAGCTGAAAGAGCGGAGCTCCAGGAGCTCAAACCCACAAGAAATAAACCCACGGAGTTTAGAACGAACGCCAACCTCTAGCGAGCAATCCAACGCATCGTCCCAAGATAAGGGGAAGGCCGCCGAGACGGACCACGGCTTCCTTGGCCGAGGTCAAGACGGAACTGGCCAAAATACAAGACATGTTGAGGCGACCTACGCGTCCACACGTCCAGTGCGTGTACTGTGGAGGAAACCACCTGCCAGAAGAATGTCAGGACCCTAGGTCAAGACCCTGTGCTAATTGTGGAAGGTTCGGCCACGATACCGCACACTGTAGACTACCACGAAGACTACCATACACACAACCCTATGGCCAGCTCTACCCGGCTAACAGGCCATAGCCATTCTTCGGAAGGGGAGCCCCGCTAGCCCTACCAGCACCTAACGACATGAAGCCAGCGGTCCCTAGGCTGGACATAAATCCTACCGGTATTCCTAGACCGCCTGGTCCCTACGTGACCCACCCACCGAGCAATGCTCCCGTGCACTACGTAGAGGAGCCCAGTGATGAAGAAACCTACATATACCCTTACGTCTCGCATGACGACGAGGGCAATGCAATCCTCATGGATTACAGACCGGTGCCGGTGATGGCATTAGGACGAGGATGGGGTAGAGGCCTGGGAGGGCAGCCACAGGATTCGGTCACTTGTTGGACGTGTGGACATCCCGGTCACGTCTCATCACGCTGCCCAGAAAGAGAGCAACAAAGTAGGAACAAAGCTGACCAAAGGTGTGCGGAGTGCGGAATCACTCATCTTTTCATGGACTGCCCAAAATGGAAGCCGCCTTCTAGTTCAGATAATTTGCCGTCCGTCCTGCTGGGACTGTTTGGTGTTGAAAACCCCGATGGGGAGGCCACACCTATCCCCCTACGAGTGATGACCCGAGCACAAACGAAGCAGGCCGGCGTCTCTCTGCCAGGACCTAGCAATCTTGACGTGACCTCAGTAGGAAAGAAGAGCCGTAGGCGGAAAAAGAAGAGATCAGAGGCTAAGGTCACACTAAAAACCGACAGTGTTACGACCTTACCCCACGGAAAGAAAGTCTCAAACGCAGAGGCAGAGACTTCAGCCCCTAAAACTGCCCAAAAGGAAAGCGCTAAGGTAGGGGAATACCCACACCCCAAGCGGCAATTGGAAGCCATAGAAAAGGTGAAGGAATGGGTGAGGGAGGCTCAACAGCACCTCAAGGATGTCGAACCCATCAGGGAGGATGAGATTGATGATCTCTCTAGCATGAGTGCACCGCTATCACTACCCCAACCTAAGTCTGCTGAGGCTGTTATGCCACAGGCAGTGCCGTCAAGGCCAAGCCTAGACATAACAGACCCGCAGGACAGCCGTGGCCATTGGCCCAGACAATCTGAACGAAGGGAAGGACGAGTGTTTAGCAATCTCCTAACCACACTAGTGACCACCCCTGTAACGATTGGTCTGGGAGAGCTGCTCAGGCAGCACTCTACCCTATGGCAGGACCTCAAACATTGGGTCGAGAGACCACACGAGCAAGCTCTGACAGATGCTCAAGACCAGGATGTGGAAACGCACTTACCAAGTTTGACGCTACACTCAGGCCCTAAATCCTTGCACATCAACGCCTTCTGGGAGGGCTCGAAAATGCACGCAGTCCTGCCAGTCCTAGCCCTGGGAGACGCAACAAGAAAGGGGATTGTAGACACAGGAGCTGGGGTTAGTGTGCTTAACCACGCAGTGTTACAGAAGTGGGGAAACCCGCCTATCGAAGCTGCTCTGTTTAACGTAACGCTAGCAAATGGTATGCAAGTGAAACCATTCGGGGTCTTGAAGAATTGGCCAGTGAAGATTGCAAGAGTCCAGTTCTCTGTTGACTTTATCGTCATGAAGGGAGTGGACTATGATATCTTATTGGGTCGACCCTGGATGCGCAATGCTAGAGTTATCAAAGACTGGGGTAACAGCCCGATCTTCCTGGGCAACCGAACTAACGCTGTGAGAATAGAGATGGACACTTGGAAGACCTCGCCAATCGACCTGGACGCCATCTCTACTCTACTCAAGGGAAACACCCAGAACAAGGAACCCTATGGGTCCTTAACGAAGTATATCCCTTGCCCAGAGGATGAGCGGGATTGGATGCACATTCTCGCTACACTCGACCTGCCGTTCTCAGATCATGAGGCGTACGAGCAGGCTGTCAAAACAGTTGGTAAGCCAAGAGAAACACTGTCTACACCTGTCTACATGATGGCAGCAAGCCTCCATGACGGGCCTAAGCCTGTCGCTTTCCAAGTGCCTACCAACAGGAGAGAACTCGAGGGAATACTGGGGCACCTAACGGACCGACTGGCAGCAACGCAACCGCCAATCTCAAGCCTCTCCAAGACCTCTTGGAAGAACCCAAGTGGAAGTGGACCAAGGTACACGAACTGAATCTCAGATACAACTGGGCGTTAGTCCCCGACCAACAAGATGAGGTAGAGCAAGCCTTGGGGGATGATGAACAGTCTAGCGAGACAGATTCCGGTGACGAATACGAAGACTGCCAACCCTTCGATGAAGGAAGTGAGGGTGAGATAGACACCGTAGAATATGACACCGAAGGGCGAGAGATTGAGCAAATCCGAGTAGATGCTAAATTGCAGCCGAGACCGGCCCTTAGAATGGACCAAGGAGTCATGTGTGCGAAATGCGATCGTGCTTGGTTGGAACAGATGGGAGATGTGGATTTTAAGCAAGCCAGGCTGACCCAACCAGGAACGACAGCAATACTTAGAACCGAGTCGCCATCCGAACTGCGGCCGCCAGGGGAGACCACCTCCTCTAGTGAAAATGGAAAATTCGACTCTGAATCTGAAGTTACTTCAGATGATGACCCAGAAATCCCTAGGCCACCCATGACCAGACGCACCAAGGGAGACTTACCCATCCACCTGAGGCGCAGACGGTTATGGCAGAATGAAGCTAAGCGTCCCAACGATGCGCAATCAGAGGAACAAAAAAAGCCACAAGACCTCCCTAAGCGCTTTTCAAAATTCAAAAGAGGGGACAAGGTGGTGGTTCTGCTAAGTGCCAAGCGCCAAGGGTAAACCCGCAAACCAATCGAAGGGCCAGCCAAGGTCAAGGAGGTAAACCTAGCCCTGGAAGGGGAAGCACCCCAACCAGTGTTCATTGCCGAGGACTTGACCACAGAAGAAGAATCCAGCCTTGTCACTCTTTTGCGGGAGTACTGGGATGTATTTGCTTGGTCTCTAGATGAGCTACGAGGGGTAGATTCGAGTGTTGTGACTCACAACATACCCATGACAACGAATGCAATGCCGGTCAAGCAGTGACCATACCCCATGAATCCAAAGCACGCCCATGCTTTCAAGGAGGAAATTGACAAGCTGATGAGAGCCGAATTCATTTACGAAATTGAACACACGGACTGGGTGTCACCCATAGTCATTGTGATGAAGAAAAATGGCAAGATTCGAGTGTGCGACAATTACAAGAAAGTAAACGCTGTGACAAAGAGAGACAACTACCCCTTACCATACACCGAGCACATGCTTGAGAGGGTGGCAGGTAAGGAAGCCTACAGTTTTCTAGATGGCTTCTCGGGGTACAATCAGGTACAAGTGCATCCTGCGGATAGGCACAAGACCATCTTCGCCACTGAGTGGGGGATCTTTGCATACGTAGTCATGCCATTCGGGCTAACCAATGCCCCCGCTACCTTTCAATGCCTCATGTGCACCATATTCAAGGACATGCTTCGCAAGGAGTTAGAGGTCTTCGTTGATGACCTGTGTGTTCATTCGGCCTGGAACCAACATCTCAAAAAACTCCGCGCAGTCTTTGAACGGTGTCGGTTATACCTACTCTCCCTCAACCCCTTGAAATGTCAGTTTTGGGTAAAGCACGGATGCATCTTGGGACACGTGGTGTCCAAGAATGGCATTGCCACGGACTTCTCAAAGCTCAAGGTCATCGTGGACCTTCCACCCCCAAGTAATTACAGGGGAGTTCAATGCTTCTTAGGTCACACAAGATACTACCGGTGGTTTGTACTGAACTATGCGCTGATCGCTAGGCCATTGTACAAACTGCTAATTGTCTTCGAGTGGACTGAAGCCTGCCAACGAGCCTACGAGGAACTGAAAAAATCCCTAACAATGGCACCTATTCTACGATCCCCAGATTGGACTATGACTTTACACGTACACATCGACACCTCTAAGTTTGCCGTGGGGGCAGTGGTGTGCCAACTTGGTGAGCATAACTTAGATTATCCATTGAGTTTTGCTAGCAGGCAGCTCATTGAGACAGAAATGAATTATTTGACAACGGAAAGGGAGGGATTAGCCATGGTATTCGCCGTGAAGAAGTTTTGGCATTACCTACTAGCCACCCCCTTCACCTTCTTTGTAGACCATCAAGCCCTGCTCTATCTAGTCAACAAACCTTGCGCTACAGGACATATAGCCCGATGGCTTCTCCTGCTCCTGGAGTTCGACTTCTCAGTGGTGGTACGGAAGGGAAAACAACACTACATGGCTGACCATCTGTCCCGTATACCCACAGGAGAAGCTACTGGACAAGGCATCGTGGACGAGTTACCAGACAGCCACTTATTCCACGTATCCAGCGAAAAAGACCTATTCAGGGCCGACCTGACACCGTACTGGGCAGACGACATAGTCCAAGTGCTCGAGCATGGGCTACCCGAACAACCAATAGAACGGGCATGGCTTAGGCACTTAATCCTAAAAATCCAGCCCTATTAGTTGATTGCAGGCCAGCTCTATAGGCTGGGGCAAGACGGTCTGCTACGTAGATGCATATGTGAGCATGAAATGCACGATGTGCTCTCAGAGGCGCACAACGGTATTGCAGGAGGACACTTTAGCAGGGACACTACAGCATGAAAGGTGTTGCAATCCCAGCTATGGTGGCCCACACTCTTCCGCGATGCCTCACAATTTGTCAAACATTGCGACGAGTGCCAACGGACAAGGGTCCCGGTCCGTAAAGATCAGATGGAGTTAACCTCGGTTATCGCTCGCCAACCTTTCGAAAAATGGGAAATTGACTTCATAGGACCCATCAGCCCCGCGGCACAATATTCACAGGCTAGATACATCATGGTGGCCACGGATTACCTCACCAAATGGGCGGAGGCGAGGGCCACGTGGAAAAACGACGCTAGGACAACTGCCAAGTTTTTATGGGAGCAAGTAATCTCGCGTTTTGGTTGCCCCATCGAATTGGTTAGCGACCAGGGAACGCACTTCATCAACGAAGTGATAGCCCATCTCCTACCCACCTTCCTCATCATCCATCGCAAATCCTCACCATACTACCCTCAGGCTAATGGCCAGGCTGAATCAACCAAAAAAATTCTCATCACTGTCCTAACCAAAGTAGTCTCAGCCTCACGAAGTGACTAGGATAACAAGTTGATGGCAGCCCTGTGGGCCTACCGAACAGCTTATAAGACGGCCGTCAGACAAACGCCTTTTAGGCTAACCTATGGGACTGAAGCTATTCTTCCATTAGAATTCTTCGTCCCTAGCCTGCAGATAGCACTCCAAGAACAATGGGAAGGGAGGGAGGCATGGACGCAATGCTTGGTCGAGCTAGAACGCCTTAGAGGTTCGTCTCCTAGCCACCCATGCGCTTATCTGTGAGAAAGCTAGACGCAAAAGCTGGTTTGAGAAACACGTCAAGCAACGAGAGTTTGAGCCGAGAGACCTAGTGCTCCTCTACTCAGTTAAAGGACACAAACAAAAGATGAAATTCAGAGGTCTCAGACCCTTTAAGGTCCGCACAATCAGCCGAACTGGTAATGTCAAGCTGGAAACATTGGATGGTGAGGGAATGGGCTTCTTCAACGGCAGTCGAATCAAGAAGTACTATCCGCCCACTCACCCGCTGCATGAACAACCAATGGAGGAAACGCCCATTAAAATACGAGTAGCCACACTTACAAAAATCTGCGAGAATGAGGAGGAGCTTGTAGAACCCGCCTACCTCCGCATCACGGTCACGGCCAAGCAGACATGCTCCTTCAATGCCCTGATTGACGAGGGGGTGGATTTTAACATTTTGACGCACGAGCATTGGACCCAACTTGGTGCACCAATGCTTCATCCCACAACAGCCAGATTGAATCCATACGGGGCCCAATCCTACCCGATCCTTGGCACATGCAGAGTTGCCGTTTCTATCGAGACTGAAACTATTCCCATGCTGTTTTATGTCCTACTCGATGCCAAGAATGCAAGCACAGAGTCATTGCTCGGGCGAACTTTTAAAAAGCAGACCCATTGCAATGTTGATTATGAGTCGCAACGCATCCACCTAACAATCGGGAGTGTGCCTATTGTCACGACTTTCAGCAAGGGCCTCGTAAACCCAGCACCACTCATGGGGCCACCGATAGAAATAGCCGCACCTAGGACTAAGGAAGAGGGCCGTGCATATCCACTACACCCAGATCCCCAAGCACCACGGCCCGCCAAACCCAAAGCAAAACCCCAACAGACTCGATTGCAATGGATGCCTAAGAAGCCTCGAGACCAGCCTAGAACTAAACGCGCGTGTCCACGGAGCACCTACATACCTAAACCTAGGAGACCAAAATGCCATCATTACAAGCGCCGCGCGATTAAACAAATATGGGTCCCTAAAATCCTCCTGCGTGCACAAGGTTACTATGAGGGGAATTCCTCGCTGTGGATCCCCAAAATCCCATCTGACACAGGCCCTGCTTCTATGTCAACCTCAAGGCCTTGTCCTCTGACACCTCAAGACCACGAATCACAGGGTCCACCCCAGTCATCCGACTCCTTTGCGAGTCAACCCACGGGCGTCACACACGCCTAACGACCCAAGCAATGGCCATCACCACAAGAGGCACCACCCAACCAACCCAACCCGCAGCTCAACAACCCTGCTGACCGCAGTAGCATAGCCCCTAAGATCAAACCCGACCCATCCGTCCAACCAACGCCCGGGTTGCTGACTCAAACAAGCCCCCCGCCGCAGCTCTGTACTAATAGAACCTCCAGCTCCAGCAAACCCCAACCACCCGCCAGCCTTAAGCCTTCCTATGAACGGAAGTCATTCCTAACGCTGGCCGCCACTGACCTCGCCGAGGACACGGGGGATGATGTCGTGGACTGCATCAAACAGCTCGACGCCACCTTTGTTGCACTGGCCCTCAGGTATGACCGCCTGGACTTGGGACTATTAGCAGAACCCCTTGCAACTGACGTGCGCACTATGCCTTGCTCTTGGGAGACTTTTGAATTCGCCTTTGCACAAGCTTCTCGCTCTGCTGCTGAGATGCTCGCTCGCGAGGTCTCCAAAGAGCAAGCCATTAAGCAACGCCTCATCCCATCATTTGACCCACGCATGACATCCGGCCTCACTAGCCAAGAAACAACAAGGTTGTCCCACCTGGCGGACACGAAGTCACCCTTCTTGAAGCAGTGGTACGCTCTTCTATTGAAATGGGCAGTTGAGGGATGCCTCATAATGACCAATGCCGAGCCATCAAGATGGCCGAGTATGATCCCACATACGTCACGCCCACCTCGTATCGAGTGTTAACCACTCTTCGAGGTCGAACCATGGACGATCATATCTTAGGGCACCCCTATCTCGACCGCATCCTGATAGAAGAAGAGCTCCACATCGCCAGTCGGGTTAACTCTGGTGATTTTCTCACCGATGTCCTCACATACATCACCCACGTAGGCATCCGACCCTATGACCTGGACTACTCTGCACACTTAGAATATAACCCCAACTTCTACGATTGGCTCCTCCACAAATAAACATGAACGCCTTGGACCCACAACCTCCAATCCTGGGACGGATTTTTCTTTTCCACAAGGGGGATGGGGCAGTAAACGGGGTTAAAACTAAAAAGTAAACCAAGCATGAAACTTAAAACTAAAAAGTGAACCAAGCATGAAAAGGCTCCAAATTGAAATGCCATGCAGAAATAGGTGATAGAAGTTTGAAAGGAAAAATCACAGTTATGAACGATAAAATCTACTATGGTCGTCCAACAAATTGGTTGCCAAAAATACTAAGAAGTGAATTGACTGAATGTACAGGTGGCGACCATGGCAGGTCAAGACAAAGCTGGCAAACTCCCTTTCTCGGAGGAAGAATAGGTGCGGTACGGCCTCACTGTGGAAACCAGAGCATTCAATCAGCTGAAGTTCCACCACATATTTAACTTGGAAGACGTGGTTATTGAGGAACCAGCAGTATGACAGACCATAAAGCAATGCCACTTACAAAGGTATCTGGACGCAGTGGGCCAGAGGATAAACTACACCCTATGCGCCGAGTTTCTGCACACCTTCAACAAAAATAGGGGCACCGTCACGGTGTGGGACAGGGAAGCCACCAGATAGGTGCAGGTTGAACTAACCCCTGAACTGATAGAAAGGGCACTGGGGCTTCCGAACAAGGTGGAGAAGAAACCAAAAAGGGACGTCTACGCCATGTTGCGAATGGACAAAGTGAAGGTCCACACCAACGACGGAGTCAACCTGGCAGACATCCGTGATCCAGAGATTCAACTGCAGGCAAAAATGATGCATACCCTATTTTCGAGTCAGCGGTACAATAGCATCATGTCCAGGATCAATGTGCCTCTACTCAAAAGCATCGCGGCTCAGGCACTGGATAAGGTGAACCTCAACGGGTTCGTGAGAAGGACGATTGAGACCTCGGCAAAGGCCCTGGCAACAGGAGGAAGGGCCGTAGCAGGAGAATCCCCTTCACCTCGATCAACCCGCAAAGCCTCATCCTCCAAGGCCTCCACCATAGGTTTTGGAGGTGCCCTCACTGCGATCATCCACGAGGCAATAGGGCAAGGACGAGCGGGAGAGGACAAACAGGGAGATGGCGAAAAAGGTGGCGAATCGCCGTCGTAGTCCCAGCCTCAGGCGGAAGAGCAGTCAGATGAAACAGAAATGGACACCGACGAGGAGGGAGAACGCCAGGCTGCACCAAAAAGGAAAGTGGAGCAACGGACTAAAGCCCTACACGGAAGGAGAGAGGAGGAGCGAAGGAGAAAAGAGAAGGAAGAGCTCGAATGGGCCCAAAGAGAGTCGGTAAGAGAAGAGGAGGAAAGAAGAAAGAGGGCTGAGGAGGAGCTGAGGAGGAGGGAAGAAGAAGAATTGGAGCTGGCGACCCGTCGCTCCATCGAGGAACAACGGAGAAAAGATGTGGAAGGAGTGGGCAGTCCATACCAACCTGAAGCACCCGGCCCTAGCACTAGTATGACGGAACCTGTGCAGCTGCCTCCTGCAGAAGGGAAAGGAAAAGACCCAGTCAGGCCTGTCTCCCCTCTCCTCGTACCACCCATGCAAGCCACTCTCCTCAGGGTGACACCCCCTACCACAGCCGCCCTGGGGCACACCCCAAAGATCGATGAGAGCAACGTGGTCACCTGGTTGCAATTCTTGGTGGAAAGAGAGTTGGCAAGGGAAGCGGCCGGGGCCACCCCAGTTTCAGGTGCTAAAAGGGCAGCGACGGCCGAGCTGGAGCCAGGGCCAGAAGTGAAAAGACAAAAAGTGGAGGAGATTGCCACCACTATGATCATGTCACACTCCCCACCTCCAACAGGCCACTACGATGACTACGTGAAGGAGTTGCTCGCGCAATTGCAAACAGCCAGGCAAGAAAGGAGGATGGCGGTGGAGGAGCTGGCAGCGGAATGCGAATCACAAGCCGCCCTCCAACTGGACAGAGTGAGGCAAATAACAGAATATCAAAAGGAAATCGCTGTGCTTAGGGAGGAGGCCAGCACCAAGGAGGCGGAGGAGTTAAAAGCCTTGAAGGAGCGCGACGCTACCTGGGAGGGAAGAAGGAAAATCCTAATGGAGCGTCTCACCAGGGAGAGGGAGACAACTGCCCACCTTCAGCGCAAGAATGACCAGTTATCTGCAGCCAACTTGGAGGCGCAGAGTCAGCTTAAGAAAATTAGACAAGAGGTTGCTGAGCTGGATTAGTTAAGGGAAAAACAGGTGTGCAGGTTACAGGCAACGCGGGACCAACTCAACGAGCAGATTGTAGAGGAGCACCGAGAGCAGTCCCGCTTGCGCCATGAGCTTGAAGCCCAGCAACAACAATTTATGGCGATGACCCTCCAACAGGGGGAAAGCCGGGAAGACATGGAGAGGTGGGCAAAGGAATGGTCTAATCATAACGAGTAGAGAGTGCGGGACTTAGCACGCCGGCTGGCCAAGGCTGAGGGAGATAGAGTGATGGCTGAAAACCAAGCAAAGGCAGCCCAGCTCGCTATGATAGCTCAGCAGCGCACTTTCATCAACACGTTGCTCCACGCCACCCACTCAGAAACAGATGAGGCCAATGATCAGCTGCAAAGAAAGCTAACCATTGCACGCAGGGCCCTCACAGCAGGCCTGCACATACCACTGCAGCTAGGAGGCCCGCCGCAGAGCCTATAAGAACAAAGAAAATATCTGGCACAAGTAGGACTGACAACACAGGAGATGAACGACCTTGGGTTCACTGAGGAGAAAACACAGGAGGAGGAGCAAGCAGAAGGGGGTGAGCCAGAGCTTGACCTAGGGCCTCAAGGAGAGGAATATGTCCCACCACCCCCTCAACCCCAACAAACCGAAGTGCCACCCCATGACACATCTGCCGAGCGAAGGGCGGCCCACACCACCCGAAGGAAGGAGATGGTGGAGAAGGCAAGAAGAAAACTGAAGGCCAGACCTGCCCAGAAACAGCCTGCCCCTTTCCCGCTGCGCACCCAAGACTCCCCCGCTGAATACCGTGCTGAAATGATTATCTGGGAGCAGCAGGAGTATAGCCGAGACCCCTTCGATCTACACTTCGAGTTTCCCACCGCTTTAAATAGGGTGCTGCCCATTCAGTTGTGGAGGATGTCATCGCCATGGGGCCCCGACTCAAGGCTAAATGGTTAGCAGAGTGTGAGGCCCACCCAACTGCTTGGGGGGCCGAGGACCGCAAGTTTTGGCAAGACAAAGTCCTCCAGGTACCTCGCACAGTGAAAGGCTATAATTGTCAACCCACCTAGAGGCGGCACATTTTTGACGTCAACCTGGAGGCGTGGATGGCGTTTTGCAGCACCCTCCCTTCAGAAAGGAACGACCCCACCTTTATGCTATATCCTCGAAGGGTAGGAGTGGATTTTAACCCGTCCATCCATGGTAGCTTCGACTTCCCCGTCATTTATAATGCCAACACCACTTCCCATAGGAACGCTCTTCTCTTCACCCTTCTCGACTTGTACAGCTCTATAGATAAATTCCTTAATGAATTCGCCTCTTGTCCCGACCCAGCATTCATCACCACCTGTAACTACCTTAGGTTAATTAGAATCCTAGTACACCAGGAACCCGCACCCCAAGAACGCCACCTTCCATCCCTCTATTTTGACCCCAATGCCATAGACAACACCACCATGACCCGTCTCATGATGCGTGCTGCTCTTTTGCCATCCTTCTGTGGTGCACTGCTGGAAGACATGAATGACAGCAAATTCACACAGTGCAACTACCCCTTTCTCTCCATCATCACCCTCAAAACCCGCCTCCACATTAAGGGCTACTTGCTAAGCCGAAAATTCCTTAACAAGGCCCCCCGCCCTCCGCCCACCCTTACCCACCATTCCGATGATGAGGAGTAGAACTCCTGTTATCCCTTGTAACGCTGCCTCCATGTACCCACCTCATTCAAAAAAAAAAAAGCAATCCTTGACGACAATGGCAAAACCCTAACGACGTCTCCAAGCAGGCGTCAAAGGTGTACTTCATCTTCTCATTACCACATTTCTGCTCTACATGGCCCCACGCCGACCAGTCTTCTAGCTAAGTAATATCTAAGTATGCACAAGCACCGCACTCACATAATACCTACACAGAACTAATTCACAGTTTGGGTCCTCAAGTGCAGGACAATACTCTCAGCTTGCTTAGAGTTTGACCTATCTCCCAAACTACTAAAAAATGTCTTGTGCACAATACAGAGACTAGCACTACCCTTAGGAAGAGACCACCTGACAGGTTTTCAATTGCAGGTATTGCCGACCACAGCACAAGTGGCATTCGTTCTTCATCAACGTCCAATGCTAATTGCCCACCCAGCATCCGACAAGCCGGAAAAATCGTCCTACGCAGCATCCCCAACAAACCCCCACGCGAACCGGTCACCGGTACATATGCCCAGGCGCCCCTGTCCCCCGAAGTCTTCAGTGCATGCTACCACTTGCTACCTATGCCAATGAGTGCCATGGGACTGGTACTCGTCTAGGAGGGGGGTAATGTTAACCACAACACGAAGAGAGCGAAAGAAAGTGGAAAAGACGCAGGGCAAAGGCAGAAAAAAGGTAGCCCGCGGAAGAAAAAAAGGAGAAAATGCCAAAAGAGCAAGGACAATCTTAAAAGGCCAAGGCAAACACGAAAAGGGAAAGGCGCATAAAAAGCGCACCCTAAAATCTTGTAAAAGAGTGCCGGGCTCTCACCCATGCAATTTGTAAATATAGAAGGGTAGTGAAAAGGAAACAAGGAAGATAAAAGGACAATGGAAAACAGGGCCTCGGCCATGTAAAAAAGGGAAAAAGGGGATGACCGCCCAAAAGGGAAGTAGGGTTTTGTATGTAAAGTTGAAAAGTGAATGAAGAGCTCATTCTTTGGTGTGGCAAAACTAGTCTTCTTCTTCCTCTCTTCTTCTCTCCTTCTTGCTTGTGTATGCTCTTGAGAGAGGGAGTGTGAGAGTGTGAGGGAGTGAGTGTGTGTGAGAGCGGGGGATCAAGAGGATGAAGCTCTTCACCATCTCCTCTCCCCAACTTCTCTTCTCTTCTCTTGCGCGCGCAGCTATGGAGGATGGAGCTTGGAGATGGAGGAGGCTTGAGGATGCTTGAGCTGGCATCGAGAATCGTGGAGCTACCGGAGTGTGAGAGAGAGGAGGGTACAAGGTCGAGCATCAAGGTAAGTTCACTGCATTCGTAGGATCGACGGCGCGTCGGCTAGGTGAGAGATAGCCATGAGAGCTCGCTTGGAACACTTGAAACAATAAGCGGTCCGTGGGTCTTGGCGGTTGAGCGAAAGCTCCCACAAGGAACTTTGCAAATATCCATTGAATTCTCCTATTCTTGGCAATGCTGTTTCTTTCATTTTCAGCCTCTTCTAATGCTTGTTGATGGCAGGTTTCCCCAACTGCGCATCAAAAATATGGAGGCCCAAGAGAGACACAAAGGAAAAAAGGTTTCTATTTCAAGAAAATCTATCTTGTAACATCAACAAACTTTTGTTTCATTCTTTAAATAACCACAACAAGGAAAAGAACAAATCTTCACACAGCATCATAGTAGATATCTCCCACGGATTTGATAGAATCAACTATAATCTTCAATATATTCATAAAATCCATCAAAACTAACAAGAACACAAAAGAATACACCACTTTTGAATGGAAATAATCATATATGATTCATCTTCATTGTCTTCATAGTTTTCTTCTCTCTATCTCTCATAAAAGGATACATTGTTTTGATAGAATTGGCTATCTCTGACTCTCTCTTTCTCTCTCAATCAATAGTACATCATCTCCTCACTAAAATAATCAATAATCAATCATAATAATCTTTCTTAGGTCATGGATGCCCCTTCCAAAAGGAATGGGAGGTATGAAAGGGCACTAGAGCCACTATAGTACCTCTTCATAGCTCACTACTGTCACTTCACTCCAGTCTTCTCTTTAGTATTCAATAGCTACTTCTTCCACTTCCTTGAGCTCTTTTAAACTTACATTCATCCTTTCCCAAGTTAGAAAAATTTCCCAAAGTACACATACATTCTACATAGCGCTTACAGAAGCATAGAGAGGATTTACAGAAGCTCTACAGAAGGTTTATAGAGGTTCAACAACAACTAAACAACAAGCATTCAGCTCAACTAAAACCAAATAAACCTATCATAAATCACTCAATAAGATATCATATAACCTCAAAATTCATCATTCAATATCCCAACCTCACTTACTCAAACAAAACAGAATAAATGAGAAGAAAACTGAAGCTCAACAAGCTCAAACAGGATCATACAGAAGCTATCAGAACATAATCGGGAACCTATCACATCAATATATCTTCATCAAAAAATATCATAAGCTATCAAAATCAATCCAAACCTATCCAAATCATTCCAAATCATTCTAAAATCAATCAAAAATCATACCAAATCAATCATTCAATCCACCAAAAACAATAAAAATTAGTCAAAATTTCAATCTTTTTCCACTCTCAGCACAAAGCTAAGGTCTAACAAGGCACATAGTTTGTAACAAGTAGCTCACTATAGTGAAGTACTTGTAAGTGATTATTAGTAGCATAGCACTTCTAAGTGGTAGAGCATATCTTGTCTTTAGACTCATATCTCTTGTTAGAGGTAGTACATCATTGCCAATGGTGGCAACCACCTACAAGTTGTAGCATACCACTTGTAGCTAATAAAATGAAAAACTAGTTTAGATATAGAAAATCTAGTTTATAAACAAATATACTAGTTTAGAGATAGAAAAAAGTTTCCATGCACTATTGAGATGGCAAGCTCAACATTTGTGGACCTTGATAATAGACCACCTAGTTAGATCAATCCGTATGTCTACACTTAGCAGGTGAATGGTCATTATGATCCTTACATGGCCATTGACTTATCACTTATTATATTTGGTTTATTACACCCTCCTACAGAAGTTGGCATAGTCATAGTGCCAGTTAATTAGCATCGTCAGTTATACACCATTTGACTTAGTAGACCACTTTTCTTTATATTACATCTTATATATACTTTGTGTATATTTTATTGTGTTTAAAAAAAAACCAGCAAAAAAATGTTTTGGCCTCTATCTCTCTTCTTGTATTCTTGAGTGAGCTTCCTATTGTGTGTATGTTGTTTGCTTGACACAGTAGCTCAAGCAAGATTCCCCACCACTCGATTTGCCAGATAGAATTAGAGCAGTACCATTGAGAGAGAGTGGTTTTGAAAGCTAAAGTAAAGGAGAAGAAGCAAGGATTTGAGCAAGAAAGCAATGTGTAAGAAGCTCTCCCATTCTTTCTATTTCTCTTGAATAGTTAAATAGTGCTTGTAGAGTTATTATAAGCAAGACAAAGTAAAAATCTTAGATTGCTCTGAGATTTGGTGTGCAAGCAAAGCACTCTATATTCTACGTATATATCCTTTAGGGCTTTATCAGTACTTCTTTGGCCATCTAAGGCCGTTTTGGGCCCTATTTTAGACCTATAAGGTTATGAACAATAGTTTTAGGGTATACTATGATTTATGTTGTGTCGACTAAAAGCAGGTATACAGGTTATAGATTTTGAATCTGTAAGTTTTGAGTATTTTCTAAGAATCAAACACAAGTTTTATTTACATAGAGGTTATAGATTACATGTAATGTTGAGTAGTCAGTTAAAGAGGCTGCTTGGTGTTTTGTTGTGAACTTGTTGTAAAAGGTTGTAGAGGACTTGCTTGATGTTTTGTATTAGTTTTGTAATAATGGTAGAGAACAATGGAAACCCCATCATTGAGAAGCTAGAAAAAAACAATTACCCATCATGGAAGTTTCATGTGATAGACTTATTAGAAAGGTCTTTATGAGTTTGTTTCAGGTGAAGAAAAGAAGCCAAAGCTAAGTATTCTTATGACTGCAAAAGAATTAAAAGTGTGGAAAGAATGGAATTTAAAAGACAAAAAGGTAATGTATTGGCTATCTATAGTCATTGATAATACTATGTTAGGATAAATCAGAAATATAAAAACTTCACATATAACTTGGACAATCTTTGAGCATATGTTTTCCATAAACACAAATATATGAATGATTCAACTCAAGCAAGAGTTGAATACCTTGAAGAATGGAAAGATGTATGGAAATGGGTATGTTTTGAAGATGAGAAGCATTGTAGATACCTTAGCAACTATTGATATAATGCTTAATGATGATGATTTGGTTTCATCTACTTGAGGTGGACTTAATAACGAGAAGGCCTAGAAATCATTTGTCACTTTTGTATATGTACAGAAGCCACTTCTAGTTCTTAATGAGTTATGCAATATATGATGAATACTATTACAGAAAAGGGGACGGATGATGATGTATGGTATACTGATTCAAGTGCATCTAATCATATGACTAGTCATGTTGAATAATTTGGAGAAATGTGAGATTTAAAAAATCTAGGTTATGTGCAAAGACAGGTGATGATTCATACCACCTAGTTTCACACATTGGAAAATGTTTATTTCCTTGCATAATGGTCAGACAAAGATTTTGTTAGATGTATTACATGTGTCATCCATCATAAAGAATTTAGTGTCTATCGGCTAGATAGTAGAGCAAGGGTTGCAAGTTTGATTTAATACAAAAGGGGTTTTTGTGGAAGACTTTAATGATAAGTATAGGTTAGTCACAAAAGAAATTAGAGTTGGCTACAAGTTCACTTTAGATGTTGAAATTCCTACTATGAATGGTACTATGTATTCTAAAGGAAAAGGAGTGATTGCAAGATATGCAAGCATACAAAGGCTAAAATTAATGCAACCCAAGGGTTAGTTATAGGGTTGCCTACTTTTAAAGTTGTAGAATTTTATACAATGTGTGAAGCATTTCAGATTGATAAGCAAGATAACCTTTTCCACATGATAGCCATATGAGTAGGAATATACTTGATGTTATGCAAATAGATATTTGGGGACCTACACAAAACATATATCTTGGTGGTAGTAAATATTTTGTCACGTTTAGAGATGATTGAAAAAAAAAATGTGTGGGTGTATTTCATGAAGGAAAAGAGTGATGTGTTTGATCACTTCAAGACTTTCAAGACTACTGTTGAAATAGAAACAATCTTAAAAGTTAAGTGCTTAAGGTTAGATGGAGGGGAGGATACCTCTCTAATAAGTTTAGTGACTTCTTGAGGTCTTATGAAATAAAGAGATAGTTTACATGTAAATATATCCCACAACAAAATGGGATTGCAAAAAGAAAAAATATGCATATTTCAAAAGTTGCATGGGCATTGATGGCTAAAAAGATTTTGCCAAAACATTTTGGGTTTGAAGTTGTTCATATTATCATCTCTATTATGAACAGAACACCCATAGCTATAGTTCATGGAATGACCCTTGAAGAATGCTTTACAAGCAAGAAGCCCAATGTGTCACACTTGAAAGTGTTTTGTTTTATTGCATATGTTCATGTGCCAGATGAACTACGAAAGAAGCTTGATCCAAAGGCTAAAAAATGTATTTTTATTGGATACTCTTTAGAAAGGGTAATGCTATCATAACCATGTCTCACAAGTGAGTTCATTGTGAGTAGGGATGTTCCTTTTGATGAGACGAGCAGTTGGTATACATCTAGTGGTGATGCATTGGATGATGATCATCGTCATCATGATAGCTATGTATAGAAAGAAAAGCAAGAATCATGAAGCCTTACTAGACTAGAAACATCATTTGGTACTATATTCATAATTAGCATTTGGTTTCGGCGACTAAGGAGTAGCCCCACATCTTCAAGTGCATCTACAATTGTTGTAGGTAAAGATAAAGGGAAAAAGACAATATCACATGGTAATGATGCATCTACTAGTCATTTGGCATTTGATAGAGATTCCAATGGTTAAGAGAGTTTGGATGATGAGCTTGGTATTCCTTTTGTCAGGACACCAAGTGTATGGAGAGCACATATTAATGAAAAGGCTCCACCTAGTGATCCAATGGTATGCAGGTCTAGCAAGGTTAGATACCTTGTTAAAGATCTAGTTTTGAAGATTATGTACCCCACCATTATGCCTATATAATAAAGGTGGTTGAGAATGTTGAGCCCACTTGTTTTGAAATGCTATTGGTCATACTCATTGGGATGCAACGGGTGAGGAGATGGCTACAATAGAGGCCAACAAGACTTGGGATCTAGTCCCATTTCCTAAGGACAAGAAAGCTATTGGTTGTAAGTGGGTCTATAAAATTAAGCATAATGCAAATGATTCTATTACTAGGTATAAGGCTAGGTTGATTGCAAGAGGTTATGCTCAAACATATGGTATAGATTATAAAGAGACATTGGTCTAGTTGCTAGGATGGCAACTATTAGATGTGTGTTTGCTTTGGCAGTAGTAGCCAAAGGTTGGAGTTTGCGGAAAATGGATGTAAAGAATGCCTTGTTTCTTGGTGAATTGCAAGAAGAGGTACATATGGAGAAGCCAGCAACAAGTTATGAGGATATAGAGCATCCGACCTGTGTGTGTAAGTGAAAGAATGTGCTCTATGGACTGAAGTAAGAACCTAGAGCATGGTCTGATAAGATCGGAGAGTATCTTGTCAACATTGGCTTTTATGTTTTTGATACTACTGATTACTTACTTTATATGAGAAAGGAAGATGTAGGTTTGGTTATCATAGTTATCTATGTGCATGATTTGATTATTATAAGTGACAGTGATAGTGGGATCATTGAAGTCAAGGACCATTTGAAGAAGAAGTTTGAGATGAAGGATTTAGGTGAGCTAAGGTACTTACTTGGTATTGAGGTAATCAAATGTGATGATGGTATATGGATGTCCCAAAGGCAATATAGATTGATATGTTGTCGAAGTATGGTATGACTACGTGCAAGCTTCTTTTAGTGCCACTGGAGCAAAAGTGAAGTTGAGTGCCAATGTTGGAGATGAGATAGAAGACTCTAGTATGATCAAGAGGATAGTATAAAGCCTCATTTACATGACTATCACAAGGCCAGTTATACTATTGGCCTTGTCAATTAGTTTATGTAGATGTCTAAAAAGCCTCATTTAGATGAAGTTAGATGCATATTGAGGTATATGAAGTCCACTTTGTGTAATGGAATTTTTTATGATATAAGGATATACATGTGTTTGGATACACAAATGCAGATTGCTTTGGTAGCATGTTTAATAGAATATCTACTAGTGGATTCATGTTTTTCCTTAGTAGTGCAACAACTATATGGAGCAGCAAAAAGTAACCTATAGTTGCTTTATCAAGTATAAAGGTGCTGCTATGGTAGCATGTGAGGTAGTATTGTTGCAAAAGTCATTGGGTGATTTGGATGTACAAGGACATGGTCCAGTTATCATTCACTGTGACAAAACACAATTTTTGGTGTTAGAAACAAAACACATTGAGATGCACTACTACTTTGTGAGAGAGAAGATAATTGTACATAGAAGCTTCAAAATTTTGAAGCTTAGTTGGAGTTGTAGATATACAATTGAGCTTGAGGGGGATTATTGAGATGACAAGCTCAACACATGCAGACATTGATGATGGACTACCTAGTTAGATGGGTATGCACATCTACACTTAGCATGTGGTGATCATTACAATCCTTACATGGCCACTAACTTATCACTTATTATATTTGGTTTGTTGTACCTATCTACACCTAACATAGTTATAGCTCCAATGAAATAGTATAGTCAATTATATACTATTTGTTAAAATATGTGGGATCTAGAGCATGGCAAATGCGAAAGCTATGGAGGTTGAAAGAGGAAGAAGAAACTCATGAAGACATTGACCCTGACAAAGACCAATTGTCACACAAGTGAATTAGGTTCCAAGATTGAGACTCATAAACACAATCTTGTGTATTGACAGTGCAAAGACACTTTACTAAAAAGAAAAGAGTACAATCATTGCATTAGAAAGATTCTACTGGTCACAAATCAAAATGCAATAATAGTTCTATTCTATAGTTTGATCACGCATTATGGTTCATTATCCACAATATAGAAAATCCCTTCATTGGAAGAACATTAAGGGAATCTATTATACTCTTGTTCAAGTGAACTAGTGAATGCCATATTTTCATCATAGCATCAGTAGTATTTTCTCATTAGAAGGAGCTGATTCTCTCGACCATGAAAAATACCCTTACATAAAAAAATGGTAGTCTACTTGCAAATTTTAGAGGAGATTGCATTAAACTTAGTGAATAATGCCTATTTTTATAAAAAACCAATACTCATGTATGTACCCCACAAATTAACAAAAGAAGCAACTTCTCTCACGGCAAGTTACATCATCCCATGGTAGTAGAAGGGGATACCCTCCTATAAAGCCAATAAAATTGGAAATAAAAACCATGTCCTCTATGAACCATCTACAAGAAGCTCTACATTCACCAATTTGAAACATAAAGGGTTATCCTTGGAAAACTTCTATAGCACCATTAAGAAATTGTTGTATGATTGATGTAGGTTTCTTTCATTAAGCAACCTCATGGAAGGAGGTCTCTTCTCTATGAAATAAGTTAAAAGATTGTAATCCATGTTCCTTTTGCCAATGTATTCATGGAGAATATACATTTTAAGTCTCTCCTATAAGAATTTTTTAAAACTCAAGATATATCTCTCCATAGTTCAATATGGGCATCCATCACATTTGAATGGTCTTTTATTCCCCCTCCCTCAAACAATCACTGTATATTTTATGTTGAATGTCAATATCAACACCACAAGTTTAGCACCTTGTCCAAACATAGCAACTTTTAGCTTGAGCATATTTACATCCAAAATCAAATTCCTTCCCACTTGCTTGCCTTTTGCAAGCAGTTTACATCTATTTTTGAAATCTTCTACAAAGCAATCATTCTGATTGAATTTTACTTGCAATCCTTGCTCAACCATTTGCCCAATAGAATCCAAGCACTTTTGATATTAGACACATGCATCACATCAATCAAACACTCAACTTTTCCATCCTACATAGACAATAGGACGTTCCTAAGATGAGCAATAGCTGGTCTCTACCATATGTGTGTGATTGCTCCTATGAATCATGAGATTACCCCTAATTTTTCCCATAATGGCCACCACTGTGGCCTCTACCACCATGATCTCTATCTCTACTTGTGTTAGAGTAGAGCACCTACTCTGAACTATTATTGCTTTGTGATGACAAAGATGCAGCGCGACCCAAGTTCTTCTCTTCTAATATCAACTTCGACACTAAATCTCCAAAATTAGAGATGATGTCTCTAGAACTGTAGAATATTCTAGCTATCATACCAATCTTACTTATAATATGACCTCTAATAATACGCTTATGCAAATAAACCAAGAAAATAGATGATATTCCATTATATATACTATCATAAGATCCGATGCTACAACACCTACATCACACTCAAAACATATTGTGTAAAACTTTGAAATATTCTAGCTATCATACCCATCTTACTTATAATATGACCTCTCTTAAATTACACTAAAAAAGAATTGTGTGCATATCCCTATATATTCTCATGATACACAATTTGGCTAAGAAACAAAATCCAAAAGGATCTAAACTAATTGGGCATAGTTAATACATTAAACTCTTTGACGACATTTTTTTCTTGACTCCAAACCTATGTGTCATAAGATCTAATGCCATAACACATGCATCACACTCAAAAAATCTTGTGGAAGACTTTTAAATAATTTACCAATCATACCCATCTTAGTAATTTCTTATAATCTAGCTTTTCTTAAATTATACAACAAGAACTGAGGTGCATGTCCTCACAATACTTGATTTGGTTTAGTAATCAAATCCATGAGAATTTAGACCAATTAAGCATAGTTAATATATTCAACCCACATTAATCATGCTCAAACTATTATAGCAAGCCCTCTTGCACATTTAGATGTTTGTGTGGAGATGGGACCTAGTGTCTATGTAACTAGGATGGGTGGTTATGTTTAGGTGCAACAATCAGTATTCATAAACTTGGGGTAAGTTTGACCTAACACAAGTACACATGTTCTAAATGCTCTAGAAACATATAGTACAACTTATGGTTGGTGCAATAATTCTTACTCCCCATGTGCACAAGTGTTGAACTAGCCATGTGCAAGAAGTTTCAAACTTCTAATGCTCAAGAAAATAACTAAGCTAAGTACAACATACATGTACATGGGTGTAATAACCAACTATGTGTGGTGCCAAGGTGATTATAGAAAAAGGGATACACTAGCTATGTGCATGGGAATAAGATGTGCTAACATTCATTGTAAGGACTAGCGTATTTATGACACTACCCCTTGTCTACTTTGGGTGATTCCTTAAACTGATAAATGAGAATAACTCCAACTCATAAGCATTGGGGGCACCACTTGTCAGGAATTGCATGGTGGGGGGACTTGAGCTACTGTATCAAACACACACAATACACATAAGAAGAAGCTTACTCAAGAATACAAGAAGAGAGATGGAGGCCTGAATCTTGCCTATAATGCATGCAACTCACATACTTGGATGTGCCCCTTACATGGTCTAATTACAATCACCTATGCTCGCTAGTTGATTGCTAGTCGACTACATGCCATGGCCGTTGGTGGTAGATGATGGATTTGAACTACACCATAAACACGAATAAAAGCTTGAGGTAGCTGAAGGAGGGGCCAGCAAAGGCACTAGTGGAGGGCAAGAAGGAGGCTGAGAGGAAGGCACCACACTAGTGGCAACATCTTCTATACTGAGGGCTCATCCCATGATCATATGAAGAGCAAGACGTACAAAGTTCATGCACCTCTCTCTCTCTCTCTCTCTCTCTCTCTCTCTCTCTCTCTCTCTCTCTCTCTCTCTCTCTCTCTCTCTCTCTCTCTCTCTCTCTCTCTCTCTCTCTCTCTCTCTCTCTCTCTCTCTCTCTCTCTCTCTCTCTCTCTCTCTCTCTCTCTCTCTCTCTCTCTCTCTCTCTCTCTCTCTCTCTCGACCTGTCAAAATATCATCCCTCACTCATTGGCATCTTAATGAGCATAAACATGGAGACCTCCAACAAAGAGAGACATTTGAAGCAAATACCTTAAGATAGTGTGTCTAAGAGAGAGAGTGTGTGGGGGGGAGGTCCACACTGTCTATGATGTGAAGGAGCTTATGAAGGCTTGTTTGATGAAGATCGAGAGCATGATGGCTTTGTGGGGATCGTGACTGTTCATCACATCATACGTGCATAAATGGCATTATGGCTCCACAGGAAAACCAATGTTGCCATTAGAATAGATTACAACCTTCACTCTCGAAAACACTCTCATTGGCTTCAACAAAAAGCATGTCAGTCGCATTCATGTCTTGTAGATTGGGATGCATTAATATTGATGTGGGCTCCTTGCTTGTAGAGACGCTATGAGGTAGATACTCTATGCCACACACACACACACACACACACATACACACACACACTAGTGTTGCTGCCCCGAAGCGGCAAGCGAATCACTCAACAATCCATTTCTCATGTTTCTTTCTCCTCCTTTCCCTCTCTATTTCTAATTTTTTTCTTCTCTCTCTCTCTCTCTCTTTATCACACTCACAGCACCGTATTTTCAGCTTCCAGTTTTTAGCTTTTCATTCAGCACTTTTATTTTGGATAGCTGGACCTCATCAGTTGTATCACAGTTTGTCTCATAGGCCAGTTTTGGTCTTCAAAAGACGTTAATATAACTTTCTCTCTCTCTCTCTCTCTCTCTCTCTCTCTCTCTCTCTCTCTCTCTCTCCAAATTCCTTATGTCTAATTTTCTCTCTCTCTTTATCTACCTTCTATTTTAGTTTATTTTTTCTCCTCTCTTAGTTCTCTCTCTCTCTCTCTCTCTCTCTCTCTCTCTCTCTCTCTCTCTCTCTCCCCTCCTCTCTTTTTTTTCGTCTTCTTCTTCGTCTTTCTCTCTCTTCATTCTCTTTTTACTTTTTTCTTCTCTCTCTCGCTCATTTTCTTCTCTCAACGCTTTTCTTCTCTCTCTCTCCCTCCCTCCCTCTCTCTCTCTCTCTCTCTCTCTCTCTCTCTCTCTCTCTCTCTCTCTCTCTCTCTCTCTGTGCCCCTTTTCTTCTCCTCCCCTTTTTCCTTTTTTTTTCTTCTCACCCTCTCTCTTTTAAATTTTATCTTCTCTCTCTCTCTCTCTCTAAATATATTTAAATTTAAAAATGACTTTTCTCTTTTCTCTTTTTTCCCATCTCTCTTCCTCTTTCTTCTTCTTCTTCTCTCTCTCTCTCTCTCCTCTTTTTTTCCTTTTTTTTCTTCTCTTTAATTTTTTTCCTTTGTTTTTCTTTTAAATTTTATATTTTCTCTCTCTATGATTCTCTCTGTGTTCAAATTCTCTCTCTTCTTCTTCTTCTTCTTTTCTCTCTCTCCTTTTCTTATCTATAACTTTGATAAATGATGTCTTTGGAATGACATGTTGTGTAGCTCTTTGTGCCTTCCTTATCTCACTAAAACATTTCTGAACATAATAAAATCTAGACTTTCTCTTTCTCTTAGACTTGGAAGGCTCTTCTCCATGGGAATAAGAGGGTCTAGGTTGCTCTGTTTGTTGAATAGGGGCTCTAGGGGAGGTTGGAAACTTGGCAGTTGTAGGAGAGGACTGTCTAGCAAGGTCATAGCATTTGTTCTCAACATAATGAAGCTTACTATGGGCATGGGAGAAGACATTGTCTTTGCACTAGATTGCTTTGATTGCATGGTAGGAGACTAAGGGAAACCAGGGTAGGAGGGATTTAGGAGGGAAAGATTGAGGAACCACTGATGGCCTTGTCTCTTCCTCACTGTCCTTGCTGTCTATATACACCTTCCTTGTAGTTTGCTTTGTCTTGACCATCACCTGCTAGAAAATGACACAAATCAGAAACTTTAAACTCAAATAAAAAACCTTAAACACAAATCAAAAACTTAAAAAATAAACCAAAAACCTTAAACACAAATCACAAACCTTAAACCCTAATCAGAAACTTAAAACATTAGATATAGTACAAAGGGATGGAAGCCCAAGATGGAAGGTGATTCATTTGCATCATATATACGAAACAAAGATTTGAACGGAAAATATGGCACGAAGGCAATCAAGTGTTAGATTGCCCATACATTCGTGCCATATTTGTAGAAGATAGATACGGCATGAATGCACTCTAGCGGCATGAACAAGGTTCTGTCTACTCACACCATATCTGCAGAGAGAAGCTTGCATGGTCATTTTTGCATGACCAATACGGTGTGAATGCACTCAAGCATTATATTGAAATTCATGTATTCATGCCGTATCTATAGGTAGAAAAATTTACTTGTTCAGCTCGACATTTAAGTAAACGATAGATACATTGCAAAGAAGCAACACTCGTTCAGCTCAACATTGGTGGGTATTCGCATTGTATCTACAGGTAGAGATTGACTCGTTTGTCTTGACACATTTAAGTAAACAACATATACAACACGAAGCAACACTCATTGGGCTCGATGTTGTTGGGTATTCGTGTCGTATTTGTAGATAGAACATCACTCATAAGGCATACCGAGATAACACACCAAGCATATTCGCATCGTATCTCTGTTCCGAATCCTGGAAAGTGCTGTTTTTTTAGTCAAGCTTGAAACACGATTAACATGAATATGTTCACATACCTTTTGGGAGCTCACCTTCAAAGAAGGCTTTGTTTTCAAGAAAGTGTACATCTCATTCTCTTGATAGGTTTTGTACCTTAGATTTGTTTTGTTCTACTCATTCTAGGAAATGCAGGCTAATGTCAAAACCAACTGCATTCATTGCGTATATTCTTGTTAAATATCTTGTTAAATCTGATGAACAACAATTAGAGGGTCCAAAATGTTCCAGCTTCTGCCTTTTGGACGAGGTAGCAAATGACAAGGATATAGAGGAATGTTTGGACCTTGAGCAAGAAGCATATATTGCTAGAAAACTAGATGTTGCCCAATTCAAAGCTAAGACCACTATTGAAGAAAATAATGCAAATGCAGATCTTGTATGTGACTCTTCTTTCTATACTATTGCTTCACTTCCAACTTTCCCTATCAAGGACAAGGAATACATATTACTATCAGATATCCAAAGGCTCTTCAATCTTAGGGAAGATTATTATTTAGCAATCATTACAGAGGCTTCTAATGATGCAAATGGCATTGTTGACGTCAAAAATGAGTCGAAAGAAGAGTTACCTAAACTTGACATTGAAATTACATATGACAAGTTTATTGAAGTAGGGGATGCCATTTCTCTTTGTTTTAATAAGGCAAAGAATGCTGAGAAAGAGTATGGGATTACTGAAGAGGAGTTCCATGGCCTTCAAACTTGGAATTTCCAATTTTGGAAGAGAAGAGTCGCAGTATGTTAAAAAATTGGAAGATACCAATGAGACACAATCATCAATTAACATACGGAATCCAACTAAGCTAGAGAATGATGAAAATCAATTGGTACTATTATCTTGAATTCTATAATATATACATTAATATGTTTGATTTCAACATTCATTTGACATTTATCTTTTTTTGTAGTTGGAGATTGAAGATTTTGATAACTTCTTGGGATGAGATAAAGGGATGAGAGCTGGTATTAGTTCGTTGAGAGATGTTGCACTTGACCATTACTTAGCGAGGATTGATCAGCATGTTCTCTTGGTATTTCATAACATCTTCTTAGAGGAAGCAACATGGCCTATACTATGTATCAAGGAACTTACAAGGCTACTTGGTTTCTCTAGGTTGTAGTGTAATGCACACACAAGGTGATGTTTTTGGAGAAGACAACATCAATTAGGATTTTTTGTTATGGTCGTGCTTTCTCTACTTCTAGAGTAGGATACTTTCTGGCGCTCTCATCTTATGCTTTGATAGCAAACCGAACTGATATAAAATCAATAGTTGGCTACAAGAGAAGAAAATTTCTACATTATAGAGGAAATATCCTAGAGGGGGAGGATGATGTAACGGCTTCTGAGAGCTAGCTTTGTACTTTTCTTTCTTGAAAAATACTATAAATTCTCAAGTTTTATTATCATCTTTAGTATTCATTCTTTGAAGCTATCGTCGAAAAAACCAATTGAATAGCTCCTCAAGAGCATTGCTTTTTGTAACTCCTCCTCCATTTCTTGTGCTTCGAAAAAAACTTGTGGGTGCTTGATAGTGAGATTTTTCCATGCCTTGGCCGCTATAAGTTGATAGGGGACCTTGCTTCTCCACAAAGTAAGGCCCAAGGATATGAAGGATATGCTACAAATTCAAAAGAGTCACGATCATTTTATGCCATTAAATTTCATCGAGGAAAGCTTGGATTAAATTTTCTCTCTTATCAAATAAAATGTGATATCCTTTTCTCCCCATGCCTCCTTTATTGCTCGAACAAGATTTGTAATCAAACATTTGAATTCTTCTGAATACATGTAGGTTTTTGTTTGTTGCTTGAGGAGCTTTAGAAAGATATCGAGGTGTCTCCAAACCTCCATCCTTAAAAATGCAAGTTGTGGTGTGCTTGCAATGTTTGTCGTTATCGCACACAGCTCTCTCCAATGCTCCCAAGTAATTCTCACCTGTTTTCCTGTATGGTTTCCTAAAAAGCGTCTAGCTTTTGAACCTCCCATTGAGACATTAACCAAGACATCTCTTGTTTTCCTTGAAAGTGTTGGATCTTTTCTTAAGTGAACTTGACCTCCATGAAAACCCATTTTGGAGAGTAATGCCTCACATTTGTCAATACACTCATCCGATAAAGACAAGGGCTTAATTGAGTATGCTTAGTCGAGATGCAACCTAAGAATTTTATCAATAATTCTAATCTTTGTATGCAAAGTACATATAAGAATATTTCTAAGAGGAATTGAAAGAATTCGATCCCATATATCTTCCTTGTTTTTATTTTTACTCATATCTATAGAGTCTCTAGTTGGGGCTCTTCTTATTGCAGGGCATAAGTTTCTCCAATAGTTAGACCCAACACTTTCCATGCAATAAATACAATGATATTTTGCATTTTCCCCATTACATATTCCAAGTATACATTTGATAGTTTTCAAGTCAACACTCATGTGCCATTCCACATTAAAATTACCAACCTCATCAACAACCAAAATTCTTCACTTTGAGACTTAATAATGTTTGGAATACCTATATGAGTGAATAACCATTTCAATGTTTGATGATTCTCAATTGGTACTTGAGTTGCACCAACCCACCAAATCTCTATCTTAGACTGGAACTTATACACTGGTGCTTGACCCCCACCATTGATGTATTCCAATACCCTATTTTCGTATGGCATAGACGCTTCACTATGAATGTATTTCCTAAAAACTTGTGGAATCTTATGATTCATGGCAGTCCTTGCAATCGATACTCTAAGGGCTTGAGGCAACCCAAATGCCGTTATTCTATTATATTTTAGTTTTTAAAACCATAATCTTGAGATAGCACGATAACCGTTTCAACCAATGCCCATAGTATCACATGGCTCTACAATTTTGTTTGGTTTTAATGTGTCCTTTAAGTCCTTGACCAATTTTTTTAGAGTTGGGCCTCTCAAATCCATATTTTGAGGTGACTTAAGAATCCTTAGAATATCATTCTTATTCATGGTCTCTTTTAAAAGATTAATTCTCTCCTCACTCTCTCGAATATTAATGTCTAACATATTAGAGACATGTTTCTTTGCAAGATTCAATCTTCTTTTCTTTACTTTCACACACAATCTAGTTATATTTTGTAATGGTCTCTTTCTCTCTCTAAATCCTATTGGAGTTTTCTTTAAGTGTGCTAACTTGTCTTGTATTGACTTATTAGCATTCTCCAAAAATTTCAATCTTATTTGTAAGCTCAGAAATGCTTGTTTGTGTAATAAATAATATTTTTCTCATTTTATTCATTTGAGCTATGTATGTGTAAGATGTAGAGTATAATCTTTTACAATAGCAAAGCATCCCATTATAACCTTCCCCCACATATCTCACATACTCATTTAAAAAGTTAGGAGGTTTACCTGTTGAAGGATCCTTGGGATAAATATTTCCATCCACCCAAAAATATATATGTTTCTTTCCTTGAGTTCGCAATCTATTGGCCTCCATCTCATCTATTAGTACTCGATGATGTATACTTCTCCAAGATGAATAAAGTGGATCTAGTTGGATAGTAAGTTTGTACTTGCAGGTGCTTGAATCTGTATTACTTGCAGAGGTATTGCAAAACAGTTTAGCAAATCAATGACAAATGAATCTCACAGTGATAAGAAAGTGAGCACAAAGAAGAGAATGGTGAAAGAGAATGGAGAAAGAGCGTGTGAAAAGAAGACGCAAGAGTAGACAAACACAATATAGGAGGGCATTTCTCAAAAATACAAATTCTCCCAAGTTCCAAGACAAAAACGGTCGAAAAGATGACCCTGATATAAATTAAAGATGAGGGATAATTAATGGCTAACCTCTTCAATGAATTCAATATTCTCTCATTAATTACATCTCAACAACCAAATTCGGTGGTTTCATTCTTCCAAAATCTCAACTTAATCATTTTCTTACAATTACCTTTTTTGAAGTGTTTTTGGCCCTAATGATATGTAGGGCCTAGGTTCTCTCTCTCTCTCTCTCTCTCTCTCTCTCTCTCTCTCTCTCTCTCTCTCTCTCTCTCTCTCTCTCTCTCTCTCTCTCTCTCTCCTTTAATTAAATCAAACTTCTTTTTAAATCAAAAATTTCTCTCTCTCCTCTCTCTTTCAATTAGATTAAACTTTTTAATTAAAAATGTTCTTTTAACTAAATATTTTTAAAAAATAATTTAAAGTTTTTTAAACATAGTTTTTCACACACTTTGAGAGGGAGATAGAAGAAGACAGGAGAGAGAAGAAGAAGAAGAAGGATAAAAAGAAGAAGATCGAGAGAGGGGAGAAAGAGAAAAGAGAATAGTCTTTTTTAAATTAAACATTTTTCTTCTCCCCCTCCCCCCTCTCTCTCATGTATAGAGCCTAGGTTCTCTCTCTCTCTCTCTCTCTCTCTCTCTCTCTCTCTCTCTCTCTCTCTCTCTCTCTCTCAATTAGATTAAACTTTTTAATTTAAACTTTATTTTTAATTAAACATTTTAAAAGTTTTTTTTTAATTTAACTTTTTTTTACTACACACTTTGAGAGGAAGATAGAAGAAGAGAGAGAGAGAAGAAGAAGAAGGATAAAAAGAAGAAGACGGAGAGAGGAGGGGGGAAAGAGGAAAGAGAATAGTCTTTTTTAAATTAAACAAATTTCCCCCCCCCCCCTCCCCCCTCTCTCTCATGTGTAGGGACTAGGTTCTCTCTCTCTCCCTCTCTCTCTTTCTCACACACTCTCTCAGTTAGATTAAACTTTTTTAAATTTAAAGTTGTTTTGGCATAGTTTTTCACACACTTTGAGAAGAAGAAGAAGAAGAAGAAGAAGAAGAAGAAGAAGAAGAAGGAGAAGGAGAAGGATTAAAAAAAGAAAAAGAAGAAGAAAGAGAAAAAGACAGAGAGAGGGGGGAAAGAGAAAAGAGAATAGCCTTTTTTAAATTAAACCTTTTTTAATATAGTTTTTGACTTAGAAAGAGAGAGGTGGAGAGGAAATATGTAATTTGAAAGAGAGAGTAAATAGAGGAGAGAAAGGGAAAGAGAGAAAAGAGAGTGAGAGAAAAAAACTTGAAAGAGAAAGAGATAGGAAAAGAAATATAAGGAGAGAGAGAGAGATATATATATATATATATATATATAGCAAAAAAGAAATAAGAGGAGAGGGAGGGAGAATAGAGAGAAATAAAATTATAGAGAGAGAAAATCTAAATTTTAAGAGAGAGAGAGGAAAAGAAAAAAGAAAAGAGAGGAGAGAGGGGGAGAAGACAAGGGGGTCCACTGAAGTTGGCCTGCAAAAGAAATGGCAGCTTGCAGCCATCCTTTGTCTTCAGGAGGCTACTAGAGACTTTGTTACTGATTTTATGAACGATGCTTACATTAGTGCTACTCATACTCATAGAGTGACTTTGATGAACAAAGACTTTAGTATGGTCCAACAGAATTAGGTATAGATTCGACAAGGTATTGAGGCCCTTGCTAACTAAAAAAGCCTTTGAGATCTTTAATGTTCCTCCAAAATTTTCTAGGAGAGAGAGGGCCACTGATCGAGGAGGTGACACATTTATACCCAACAAAGACCACATGTCAACAAGTGTCTACCCAACAAGAACGACAAGAAGAGGTTAATATAGTGGCAAAGGATGAAGTTCGCAAGAGGAAAATCGTTGTCCTTGGCCCTGTCAGTCTGAAGAGAATGGGGGAGGTATACGAGCAAATGGTTGTGAGTGTCTCTTGCACTTCTTCAGAAGAGGACTATCTAAGTATATCCCTTGAGAACAAATCCATGCTTGTTAATAAAGATATTCAATTGTCAGATTTTGTACTAGTCTTTTGTTTCATAAGGTAAGACATTTTGGCACAAAATGTTTACTATATGGATTGATGGTGTTGTTCATTGCAAATGACGTTCCTTTGTTTTTGCTCTATTAGTTTTAGGGCATTGATTGCTTCTCTCAACCAGGAAATCTCTAAAAATATATTTATTGTTGATCCACTGTTATCAATGGAATTGTTTCCAAGGTCTCATTCAAACATAGAAATATTTTTCACGTTCGATCCAATCACAAACTACCATTTTTTCTCCTTACATTGAAAGGTATACAATTTTGCAAAGGACTTAATGTATACTTCTTTATTGTATGCATTTCTTACCAATATTTCACTTTGCCGAGGACATTGCAGCCTAATATATATTGATATTCTCACTAGAGAAGTTATCCTTATGAACTCTCTCAGTGGTATCCACGGCCAAGAAAAGATGTGCGTTGAATAGAATAATGCTTACTTTTTGGATTATTGTTTAATTTTTTTTTACTGTCTTTTTTAGTAACATGTTTCCATTTACAATACTGGCAAACTGGTGGTTACTTTTTTTGATAACACATATGAGGATATTGATAATCTAACAAGAAGTGCCCTTGCAAAATGATGCACATTCTTGTGGATGGAGAGTGATTTCAAATGTTTATAGGCCAACAGATTCGAAGATTATCAAGATAGATGGGGTTAATATAAGTATCTTTCACTTTTTTTTTTAGCAACATGTCTTTGAGTTTTCACAACAAGTGCTACATTATCATCAAATATTATAATCATTCCATTTCTTTGTTTTAACTCCCTAAAAACTTACAAAGTCCTCCAAATATGTCCTGTGGCCGCCACTCCCAAGATGATGGACCACTCTAGTCTCGAGTCGTGCCCTCGCCGCCTCGCGATGCTGACTCCAATGTCTTGGAGAATCTGTAGCCTCCTTCCTTAGTCGGCGCCAGTCGTCTGCATCTAACCACTCGGGCTTTGCAGCCCCACTCTTGATTGCCTTGCGTGTGTCGGATCGTCTATGTGATATGTATGCACGCATGCAATCCATCATCCAGCCCGTAGAGAATCTAGCTACTATGGCTGGCACTGGAAACTCCTCATGCAAGGATGCTACTATGTAGTCCTTACTCCCCTCCGATATGTTCTTCCAATGATCCAAGACGTTGTGCCGAAAAACTTGTTGGCAGAACTCTCTCATGCGAGCCATCACCCTCCTCCCCTCATCATTCATGATGATGGCTCATGACCTACTATCGACCAGATATCCATAACCCCTAGGAGTCTGCCTAAAATGGGTCCTCTCCTATCTGTGTCCATGCTCATGGGCATATCCAAGAGACCCCTCTGCCTCCGGTATACCGACAGGGGTAATCTCTCTCGGAGTGGCACCCAAAGGGGTGCCACCTGCTGACGGCTGCGCAAAAGTCGGAGTAACTAGAGTAGATGTCCCCACATGTGTGACAAATCCTGGAGGTGACGCAACTCCAGTTGAACGACGAGACAGAGACACCACATCCGTGTCTTCATAGCAGCATCCCCTTGATCCCGATGCACTCCCTCCCTCTGGCCCTGGTCGTGAGCGTCGAGATCGTCTGCTCGAAGCCGAAGCATCCGATCGTGCTGAAGCAGATCTAACAGAGCGCCCTGACGAAGAACTTGACAACTCCTAGTCTGCCATCTCTCTGAATCTGGCGATCTGGTCTGGAGACATGCGTGCGAAGATGTCCTGTAACTCCTCATCGCTCATCCCTCGACTCATCCTGAAAATGTCACCTGCACAGACAAAAAATGATGTTAGAATAATCAATTTAAATCATACAAAGCACAGTAATATAAATCATTTAAAAAATATATAACTTAAAATGTATATCTTATGTACCTTTATAAGAGATTGGTCAACGAATTGAGTAAGCGGATGCTCCAAGTATGAAGTATTCTATGGTCCCATGTTAATCTCCTGACACAACTCCGCATACATTGGAAGGTCGATAGACATGTCACCACAAAAGAATGAGTCCGCCTCGTTCTCAAAAAATTCTTGGGCTCCTTTATTTCCATCATTGTTAGCCGATGCTGGCTTCAAGCTTTCGACGGCCTCCACCCCTTGTAATATCGACCCCTCTATTTGCATATTATCTTCATCTATGCACGGAACATCGCTTTGATCATATACTCTCGCACTTCGGGGAGTTGAAGGTATAACATACCACCATTGAGGTTGTCGGGGGTTTGGATAGAAGATTACCTGTTTATAAACACGTATAAGAGAGTTCAAACCATTGTGACATAAACCATGTCGTAATACAATTAGCAAGAAAATGACTCCATGGACCTGTTCCCAATGGGCCGGCAACACAAAGGTGTCACACAAATTTGTCCATTTTTTTTCGAAATCTATTTCGAGAAATCCAGATGGACCTCGTCGAACTATTGCTCCAGCTCCTCCAAGTACCACTTTGAACCACTGCACATCGAATAGTATCATGGAGAAGCTAAGGTAATCCACCGTAATAATACTTTGCAAGTTCCCAAAATACTCCATCTCATCCACAACCATGTTTGGATCCGTTGCTCGTCGCCGGCTCTCTTTCTCGAACCTTGCCATGACACCACAGTCCATTGTGGAGCGCATTTTGTCAATACGCTTCACGCGAAAATGCCGTCCGCGCGACCACGATGCACTATATATTTTGTATTGTACATTGAAACTCTTAAATTAGATGTCGCATATAAAATTTAGATACGACAGATTCTAAACCCCTCATCACCTTTGGACTACATCCCCTCGAGAATTCCCACTCCTCCATTGAGACCTCTGTCCCTTCGCGAGATGTTGCGGTTAAGGCTCCATGCAACCATCGCGTTGACATAAACCACGGCATCTCCTCCATGCCTTCGGGATATCGAATTGGTCGATGATGCGTACTACGTCGAAATTCAACTCGTGCTTCCTCTCGATCTTGCCTTGCAATCTGGTACTTGGCGAGCCACGCCTCCATGGAGGCATGGTGCAACATACAAAAGCGATTCACCTTCTCTTCCATTCAGGCATCCATTCTTTTTTCTACCCCATTTCCAACCACCACATCTCCAGTCAGTCTATCATCGTCCTTCAGTGACTATAGCATTTCATTGTATGGTTCCACCGTTGGTAGCCATTGTGACATATGCACTAGCACCTCAGACACCAACCAACCTTCCGCCATGCTACCTTCTGGCCGAGCTCGTTGTCGCACAAAGCCTTTCAGGATTTTCATGAAGCGCTCCAGGAAGAACATCCATCGCGTATGGACAGGTCCAGCAATCTCCACTTCGTCCACAAGATGCACAAGAAGGTGGATTTGTATTGTAAGCATGCTAGTAGATAGGTATTTCTCAAAGAGACAGACCGTCTCCACTGCTCCCCGCCTTGCGGATTCAATAGAGGACGTCTTAATCTCTTTCTGTGAGATCCATTGCACCAAAGTCAACAACTTGTAAATGGCCCCGCGAATTTCTGGAGTAAGGCATCCTGCGATCGCGATCGGTAGTACAAACTACCACAAATGAGAAAGCAGTATGAATTATCACTACCCTAACAACTTTCCATTTTTTAAGAGACATGTTGGATATAGTTTCCAACTTATTACAATTTTTCCTCATAATGTCAAGATTACCCCAATTCATACACATGGTAGAAAAAAGAGAGATGTATTGAGTTGATTTTGGATAGGGCAATCATGTGAGTTGACCCCAACTCCCCTCCACTAAAATCCTCAACTAAGAGTAAGGGGGGTAAGGCGAAGGGCAAGTCATCTGGAAAGACGAGTAAGGTAAACTCCAAAAAGAAAGAAACACTTTCTCATTCATCTCCTCATTAACTTGAAGAGAAAAGGTCCCCCTATCTAAGTTGAATTCTTCGAGAAACCAAAGAAAAAAAAAGCCACTGTAAGGAGATTAGATATCTTTGTAGAAAGCAATTAAGAAGTTAGAAAGATAAAAGAAGGCAAATAGATGCAAATGAAGCAAGATCCTTATATATTTACACTTTAATTTTGTAACTTTTGATTTAATGAAAAGATTTTTGTCAAATGTAAATGTCATCAATGTTTTCATATTTATGGCTCAAAGCTTATAATTGTGGGAGGAAAGCAACTCATACAAGAGAAAGAGTGTTCAACTCTTTTCCCAACTATTTTACCGTTTACTTTAAACTTATATTCAGGGGATGTACAATCTAACATTTCCAAGGTATCCCTTACATATTTAAGACTCCAATTGGAAGTAATATTTACCTCATTTTCTATAACTTGCACCTTGACTTTGAAGGGCATACAATCTGTATATCAAAATCCAAGGGAATCCTGATGCCTAGTTTAAGTTTGTATCTCCTATAATCAAAGCCCAAAGCAAGAGTTTTTCATGTGATATTATAACACAGAGATAAGGATTAGGGGCATACAATACACCTCATGGTGTCGCCCTTATGGTCAACCTCTCTAGATTTCCAAAGACTTCCTATAATGTTATCTAGTTCTACTTCTACAAAATTTCTACTTAGACAAGATACTTTTGTTCTTTGTAAGTTTGCTCTTTTGAAGCAACCCACAAGGATATGTAAGGGGATAAACCATGACATGCGTATTCTTATTGAGATCCTTCGAGTTGTCATGGACTTTTGAATGTCTTGACATATTTTGAATTTAAAACTATGCATTGTTGCCTTATTAGGAACCTCCCAAATTAGAGATGAGAGATTTGGCAATGGCAAATCCTTGATATGTCCATATGTACCCTCTCTAGACGG
Source organism: Lygodium microphyllum (assembly GCF_053477565.2). Classification (NCBI taxonomy): domain Eukaryota; kingdom Viridiplantae; phylum Streptophyta; class Polypodiopsida; order Schizaeales; family Lygodiaceae; genus Lygodium; species Lygodium microphyllum. The sequence goes on from NC_141156.1 coordinate 127,187,959, forward strand.
AACCACATACTTTGCATAACATATAAAAATTCTTCTCTCACTAAAAAAACCGATGGTCTCATCGCATAGATAATGTCTGCAAACACCTTATGAATCGCATTGAAAGTTCCATTCAAACTCTCAACAAGTTGTCATTCAATACTTTTTGACAGAAATATATCTACAACCAAGAATTCGATATTAATAGTTGCTTAAATGAAAAAAATATCACATATGTTATCAACTTAAGACTTACAATGTGTCTGCTGGCAAACACATACGTTAGGAGACAAGTGCATATCCTTGGCCATGTAAACATGTTGCACTTTGCCCAACCACCCTTTATACATAATTTTGAAAGCAATGATATGTCCCTTCCAGTGATGTTTTATATCCTCTCTTTTTCTTCTTTTCACCTTGTGAGAGCCTTTCCAAGAGGCAACATAGTAACCCAATCGTTTATGCAAAAGGTTTTGGGCTCCCAATTTCTGTCTACTCCTTGGCTATAGATAGTGTGGGAGTTTATTAAATGACAAGGGCACCTTTTGGATGCCATACTTAGATTGAATTCGCAGAGAAAAGCGCTCATTGAGAAAGGTGAATGAGCAAAGAAAGAAGCTCACTGAGAAATGTGAATGAACTTTAAAGGAATATTAAGAAGACTAATGAAAATATATTGGGGGCGCCAAAAACTTTGGACTTTCAAAAAAGTCATTATTAACTTCATAACATCTTTATCATGTCCTTTTTCAGATTTTATAAGTAAATAAGGACTTTGGGACTACCAAAACATGTCAAACTTTGGAGAGTCATGTATTACTTGATGTAGTGAATCAAAGAGAGATTAAGGAATTTATCCATGCCCATGATACACAAGACACACTTATAGTCTTTGAGAAGATTCAAGAGCTGGAAGATATGCATACAGAGGATGATGGATGTGATGCTATAGAGTTTCAGAATGTTTCGTATGCTTTGAGAGATGCCTTGATAGGAGATCCATAGGTCATTTATGATATTGAATAGTTAGAATATTTCAATGATGTTGAGATTGTGTTGGACGTAAAGAAAAAATATCAAGAAGAATAACTTCCAACACAAAGGGTTAAAAGAGAGTACGGTTGTTGCTATGTATGTGCTCATGGTCTCATTGCAAGCATATATATGGAGGTTTAGAATCCTAAAGTGTATGATTTCCACCTGAGGCTTTATTATCTAGGAGGGGGTGCTTGGGCTAGATATATAGTGAAGTGCATGCATGTCATTTTGATATATGATCTAGGTGGACGAACTAAAAGAGAGGAGAGAATCACAAAGTGGACTCTACTATCTCCAAAAAGGAGGATACAAGAATATCATATTATTTCACACTTGGCAAACTCTCTTTGGCCCTTTCCTTAATCTGGTGATTAATAAAAGTGTATTTTTTTAAGTGTTTTTGGCCCTAATGGAGAGAGAGGGGGGGGTGGGGGTGGCTTTTAATGAAAAAAGGAGGGGGAAAAGAAAATGAGAGATTACACATGAGAAAGAGGGGAGGGTAGGGGGTTTTGATTGAAAAAGGAAGGTTTGAGAAAGGGGGTAGGTTTGGGAAGCCCTCTAGAGGTTTGGGGCTTTTCAAACCTACAACGAAAATAATATAGTAGTAAGATGTTTTCTTTTTCTTGTTTTCCTTCCTATTTTTCTCTCCTCTTGATATTAGGCTCCAGAGCAGTGTGGAGGTTTGAAAGGTTGCCTTCAGTTCATTCCTTTTATATAAAGGAGATATACACAAAGTATAGATAAGATACAATATAAAAGAAAGTGGTCTACTAAGTCAAACAATGAATAATTTACTATACTAATCGACTAGCACTATAACTATGCCAGCTGTAGGCAAGCGTAACAAACCAAAACAATAAGTGATAAGTCAATAGGCCATGTGAGGATCATAAAATGACCATCGACGTGCTAAGTGTAGATGTGAATTCTCAATTTTGATATAAAAAGGAAATTTTATATCCACACAATCACATAAAACTTCACTCATAAAAGACTAACACACTTCTAGGGCACTAAAAAGTTGTTACTAAACCAGAAACCATTAATATCATTATCACAAATATGCATACAATATGGATGGGCACCCTACACATACCCACATATGCAAAGTGGTTAATGGGTGGGATTTCACCATAGCTTTTTGGAAAACAAGCCTATGTAGTAGTCTCTCATCCCATCTACCATATAGAAGCCACAATTTAGTAACAAGGGTTTTCAATTTTCCAATTTTTTACACACATAGATGATGGGATATGTTATATTCCATGCTATTGTCCCACATCTGTCTAATTGAGAAACAACTTTCACTTAGTGACATGCAATATAATAATGATATATTGATAAACATAATCCTAATGCTAAAAATGCATGTGAACACACTTACTCAAATGAATACATGAGAGAGAGAGAGAGAGAGAGAGAGTGTGTGTGTGTGTGTGTGTGTGTGTGGCATGCACACACACTTACTTAATGCACACACACACACACACACATCCATAAATATGTTGTACTATTTGCATAGGTCATCCTAATATAAAAATTCACCATACCCTGCTCAAACTAACAATTCTCAAATGCTATCTGCTACAATCTACTATTCCAAAGTACAAACACACCTCCTTCTAATTTACCCATTAAGAAACCAACCCATTCTACTATGGTAAATTACTAGGCTCTACATTAAGTTAGACACTCATTTTGTCATCTTCACTAACCAAGAAAAGCACAATAAGTGTATTACCTAACTATCAATTAAATGTGTCACATATCCAACGTACAAAATTATTAGACAACAACGTAGCCACTCATGTGCATACATGATAGTTACTCATAAAACACACACATATACCCTCAGATGCATTACCACTTTGTGAGAGAGAAGATACTTGCATGAGACATTGACTTAGTATATGTCAGCACACAAGATCTAATAGCTAACATTTTCACAAAGGCATTGAGTATAGAGAAGTTTTGAAAATTTTGAAGCTTACTTAGAGTTACATAGATATAGTCGAGCTTGAGGGGGAGTGTTAAGATGGCAAGCCTAACACATGCAGACATTTATGATAGACCACTTGACTAGATTGATCTGTATGTCTATACCTAGCATGTCAGTGGCCATTATGATTCTCACATGGCCATTAACTTATCACTTATTATATTTAGCTTGTTGTACCTACCTACAACAATTGGCATTGATATAGCACCAGTCAATCAGTATAGTCAATTATACATTATTTGACTTAGCAGATCACTTTCCTTTATGTTGTTTCTTATTTATAATTTGCATACATCTATATTGTATAAGAAAGAAAAAGAATAAACTAGTAAGAAAATGTTTTGGCCTCCATCTCTCTTCTTGTACTCTGGAGTGAGCTTCCTCTTGTATGTATGGTGTGTGTTTGGGATAGCAACTCAAGCACATTCCCCCACCATGCAATTCATAACAATTTCACTAATAGGAAATCTACCTAAATTCAAAATTAACACATCCATTTCACTTGGTTTTGATGGATCAAGGATCCTTCAACAATGATACCCAAGTTACTCTCCCCTAGTTTGCTACAGTTTATGGACCAACAAGACCACACCTTCACTAAGTTTTGTGAATCATTTATCATCCCATAGAATGACTCTTTTTTCATTCCAACTCTATCTATCTATAAATACATCCTTTTGCTTAACATTTGTTTTCTCAAAAATGTAGTCTCTTGTACCAACTTTGTCCTTTGCAATGAAAATGCAATTCAATGGCCATTAGATATTTCTTCCAATGGCTTGAGATATATTTCTTGCATCCATTGTCATAAATGGAATCAAAAATGTATCATCAAAGCTCTCAAGTACATGTATGGCCACACATGTTGCACTAATCAATTGAAATCCACACCTTTGAGATGAATCAATAGAATGAACAATCCCATGTATCCTTCTTGAATAACCATTAGCAAAAGAAACATTGAACCACCTTGTTTTAGACCCTCCAATCCCTACAAAAACCAAAGAGAAATTAGTGAAGCTCATTAATAGAATTGTATGTGCTAAAATTGAACAGGGCCAATGAAGCTCACTCATGAACCTCAAATCCCTATTAAATCATATGGGCCATTTAAAAAGTGAGGAATTGATGCAATTGTCTCTCTTCCATATACTAATGCTCGAAAGCAATATATCATAGTGGAAGTGCACTGCATGACTAGATGGGTAGAAAATTTTGTCACAAGTAAGATCACTATCAAAAAGAAAGTTTTGTTTTTTAATATATTTGTTGTAGATTTGAAACTCCATTTAAGATCATAGGAGATTAGGCTTTCATGGAAACCTTTGAAAGGACCTCATGGGGAGGTTGGGCATCAAACATAGGCTGGTAGAGAAAGTTAATGGAATGATTTGTAAAATCATCACTAAACATATTTATAATAAGCCTAATACTTTGGATTAGCATTTAAATGCTACCTTATGGGCCTACCACACCTCATTCAAGACATCCTTGTGGTTTACTCAATTTTATTTGGCCTACGGCCAAGGGCACTTTTGAGATAGAGCTAGCTAGCTTGCATGTGCTAAAGAGCAACAATCTTGGACCTAAGAAAAGTTCAAATAACACATTCTAGACCTTGAAAGATTGCAATTAGACATAAAAAAGGCAATCCAACACCATGCTACCCAAGCAAGGAAAAGGAGGGAGAAATTCAATGACAAGCTCTTGAATAAGGAGATTATGAAACGGTCTCCTATACTTAGGTATGATAACAAGTTTGACAATAGAAGGATGGTAAGTTTGAATTACCTTTTGTTATACTAGAGAGATACTAGAATGGCACCTATCAGCACTTACATGACATCTCAAACAAGATGTATAAAACCTAAGTGAATGCTTGGAGATTGAAATTATATCATTATAGAGTCTTCCACCATGATGTATCTCCATGGGAAGAAGACCCTATGAATCTATCCACATTGAGGACAAAAACACAAAGGTGAAGCTAGAGACATGAATATCTCTAACATGAGGACACATTCTACAAAAAATTCAAAGTTATCAGTCACTTGGAGCCTAAATCTTTGAAAATGAAAGGAGGAGATATAGCCAATCTTGGACATATATCTCTTTGAGTATCTTAAGGAAATACTCAAATAGCTCTCCCATGTGGTACTATAATGTCCCCATTACTTAGTTTATTTTAATAAAAAATGTGCGTATACATTCCCAAACTTGATTTATGTTGAAAACAAAATTGTACATTTTTAAAACTAGCTCTAAATATGAAGATAATTGTTATTATTAATGAGGTATTATATGCCAGTTCATGGAAGAAAGACTTGGAAAACCCAAGACAAGCTTATTAAAACTATGTTTGTAGTATAGAACAACAAAAAGAACTAACGTAGTGGAGAGTCTCTTGGCAGTTAAGTGCACTTAGGTGACAACACTATTGGGATGGGTGACCTCCCGAGAAGATTTTCCTACAAGCTAGTGGAAACTTTTCACACACAACCAACAGTGCCAACGAAGCCTTTGTATCCCATTTTTCCAAGTATGCCAAGGCCAATATACCAAGGTCTATGCCTTGGTCGTTGCCTTGGTCCTGAACCTTGGAGTGATGCCTGCCTGACAACGTGATGTGCGGTACTCGCCCATATATTTGGTTTTTTTTTTTGCACTACAAAAATAGAGCCCCTCTCTAGCATCATCGATGATGTCATCAAGGATGCTAAAAGAAAGAGTTTTCTCTTTATCATTGATGATGTCATTGAAAATGCTAAAAAGCAAGCATTCTCTCTTTACCTCCCCCCCCCCCAACCCATTGCTATGTAAACAGGGATGAGCATCATGTCAAGAACACAACAACTCGTGTAGAAGTCTCTTTGTTGTTGATGCGATGAAGCTCTACTGTATTCTCTCTCTCTCTCTCTCTCTCTCTCTCTCTCTCTCTCTCTCTCTCTCTCTCTCTCTCTCTCTCTCTCTCTCTCTCTCTCTCTCTCTCTCTCTCTCTCTCTCTCTCTCTCTCTCTCTCTCTCTCTCTCTCTCTCTCTCTCTCTCTCTCTCTCTCTCCACACCTACATAGAAGTGCTACTCAAATCCATCAAGCTTCTTCCATGGCTCCCAAGAGATGTCAAGACACTGACCGAGATCATGCTCGAAGAACTTCCCAATGGAAGGAAGTAGCTACTGAGGGAACTCAACACAAAGCTGAAGAGCAACTGAAGTTACCCCTGAATCCATTCAACCCGAAGGACCGTTATTCCACAACAAACCGAGGTTGCGATCCTAACCCATAATCATGATGGATGGCTGAATGAAGATAATTAGGTTAGTACATAAGAAAATGATTACGATTAGCTAGAATTGCAAAAGAGTATTAGTATTATCAATTACTTTTTAGGAACACAAGAATTGATAAGGGGGATAGATTCTATGCATCGTATACAATGATAAGTGTGTTAAAAATGTTTTATGGTTATGACTGCTTTTGGATTTGTGAATGATAAATTATGTCTCTTATGATTTCAAGCTTGTATCAGTCAGACGAGTTGTGGATGGTGGTGGTTTGAGACATTGGGGTCCCTGACCCAATGCTTCCTAACACTCTACAGAGTTTGGAAAAACTCACATGGAGGTGGAGTCCTATGCTCTCGAGGGAGGTAGGTGTTTTTGGTTTTTGATCACTTGAGCACTTGAGAGGGCAAAGGGCTGAGTGATAAGTGCCCCTATTATGTAGGACGGCTCCTGAGGCTCAAGGAAGCTTAGAGAGGCTTTGAGCCAATAAATTCCCTATTGACCACAGACAGAGTGTTATCATATACAGCCCAATCCCGAGGGATTGGAAGGTCCTATCCTAGGTTGATGGCAGCAACCCTCCCACAAACATAATTAACCACAAAACCAGGGACAAAGCACACAAAATCTATGTGTATGGCTCTGCCATTAATCTCAAAAACTGAAAAGAAACCATAAATCTTCCACTTTTAATAATGAACAAATTCATTATCTTCATCATCTTCATCCATAGCTTCAACCATTATGCAAGAATAAAAGGGAAAAGATGAATTTCTGCACAAAAGACAGAGTAGAGAGGAGAGAGAACAACTTTTTGGCAAAAAGGAAAATATGCGATTGGACAAGAGAGGGAAGGGAAAGAGGCACATAACCACTCATGCACTCCATCCCACCTCTTCCCCAAAAAGCACACCCCTTCATATTTTTATTATTTCTTTGAAACTTTGATACATTTGATATTATAAGACCTTTGGCCTTTAATTTTGAGTATTCCTACCCTTCACAAATACATGCACGTAACACTTTTGTGTATACCATTTATTTATGATGGTGGATGTGGATGTGGATGTGGATGTGGCCCCCTCATATCTCTTTCTCTTTTTGGTGATTTTGTAACAATGTAGTATTATTCTCTTGACAAAAAATAAAAATATGATGCATGCTTGGATTCTTTTGTGCCTTGTTTTAATGCTTCTTTTGAGTGTCATCAGTTGGACAATGTCTTTCTACGAAAAGATGGATTTTGTACCACTATGTGGAGTAATGGTTCTAGATGTCACTATGAAATAAAGTATCTGATTTCCAAATTGTTTGTTATATGCTAAACATTGAGTTTAACAAACCCTATTTTAATGGAGTAATAAAAGGAAGCTGACTTTATATATCCAAACAACATGGTAGTATACTTTACTAATTTGAAAACTAAGCAAACCCAATCGAGGAAAGTGGGAGGCTTCGATCCTGACAATCGAACGCCTATGGCGGGTGGACCTGATAAGTCAAGTAACTTTCTAACACGATAGATAGAGCTTATTAAATCATGTCCCTCCCAATATCGATAGTATTAGGTACTAGTATTAACACAGTTTTAGGGGGCCACAGCTAATATTTTACCTTATGGGTAGAGGGATCAACTCACACTCTCCCCTATCTCTCACTCTATTTGAACCGTGTGGTGTTAACCTTACTCCTACCTTTGATTGATTACAAAGTGGTCTTTCTTAGATGGGTGTTAGATTGTTGTTAGGGGTGACTTGTCCATGCTTCCCCTATGAAGTAAAATCAAGATTCCCATGTTCGACTAAGTCCTAAGTTTCCCATGGGGAGACTGGATGGTGATGTGCATAGATATGAATTTTGGTCAACTACTAAGAGAACTCCACCGAGTCTGTTAGAGGAAGCACCTCACAGGTACATACATCCGATTCTCTCTTTTTTCTATTTAATTATTTTTTATTATTTTATTCATCTCACTTTTTCTAACCTATTATTAAATTAACTATAATATTCTCTCTTTTTTAAATATTTAGAGCTTCATAAATGGTGCATGCATGGAAAAAGCTTTAGGTCACCAAAAGAAGAAAAGAAAGAAATACATTCATACATGAAAGGATTCGTAAAGGTTACACCTATAATGGTGAAGATTTTAGACTCTTCTGAATTATTATTCAAAGTCTTTTCTTCCATGAATCTCTCTTCAAAGTAAGCTTTCTACTTAAACCCTTGTAAAATTATCCATCCTATTTTGTAAAGCATCACAGTATACAAGTAATGCACATGTACAACTCTCCCTCATATTTTTTAACCTTTATAGTTTACCTTCTCTTTTTTATTATTATCTCTGAAAAACTTAACTATAAATACTTATGCACATAAAATAACAAAGTATATTATGAAGAGAGACTCCATACAATATCTTACATCACCTGGTGCATTATCCAATTTGGGGCTCTAATCAATCAATATTACACTCAATTAATTGGGATTAGTAGATAATATAGTCAAGTCAAGTGCTTATAAAAGAGGATCTCTTTGAGCCATTAAGAAAGGGATACACGTACTCCACTCTATTACCATTCTCACTATCTCTATTCTTTTCATGTTCTTCACTATTCCCTTGTCTCTCTCCACTCCACCATCCTTCTTCCCCACTTCATCACACACACTATCTCTCTCTCTCTCACTTCCCCACAACTCCATGACCCTCCTCCTTCCATCCACTTCATTTTTCCCTCAACCCCTTCCACTCTTATCCTCTATCCCTCTATTATCCCCATCCTCTCCATTCCACTACCCCAAACCCCTTTGCACCATCATTCTCTCCATCCCCTCCTCCTCCTTCTCTTTCTACATTATTGCCACCGTTATCATTCTACTTATATGTGCATGTCTCCCCATCATTTTGGGTTGGGTTTCATTAGTTGTAAGTCTAAATATTAACACCTTCAATTATTTACTTCATATTTCATCACACCTTTTCCTCTCTTTCTCTTTTACGTTATCACCTTCTCCTCTCTTTTTCTTTTACATCAACACCTCTCTATCCATGTGTGTAAAAAGTGCCCTAGTTCACTTATAGTTTGGCTAGGTCACATACCTTTCACATTCTTTAATGTGACCATATTGATTCCATTTGTGTAAAGACCACAAGTGCTTATTCTCTCCCTCAATATTTATGTCGCTATATATAACGATACAAATAATGACAGTCTGCAACAAGAATAGTGATGGTTGCAGTGATATTTGCAATACAAATAGTGACACATCTAGATTTATTTATAATGCAAAGAGCAATGATTACAAAGGAAAAAATTTGGGTAGCAAGGCATGCATCCCTCCACCCTTCCAATCACATGTACTAAAAAATGTTCATAGATTATTTCTAATTTGAGTATATAGCTATTAGCCAAATGCATACATCGTGAGATGCTAAGAAGAATGATCCATTTATTCAATTTTTAAATAGATATAATATCAACGATGACATTTCATAGAACTATATGGACTGATAGAGACAATAAACCAAAATAGAGAATTGTATCCATAAATACCACAAAATGTAAGTCCATACAAAGCATGAGAAATTGTATCTAAAGAAAGCTACATAGAAAGAGTTTGCATGGAGCATAGAGCCAAAAAAGAAAGGGATACACACTCCACAAATCCAAGTGACTACTATAGCTTCTCACTATTTGAGAGCTCATCTTGACACTTTTCTTATGTCATTAGCATTGATTTCCCATTTCTAGCTCTCTCTTCCATTTGGTTTAAGTGCTATCATTAGATGGCCACCTGCGACGAGTCCCTTTTTGAGGTTTGCTAATTGCTAGATCTCCCACCTTACTCAAGCTTTCATGGCTAGTTGTTCTTTCAATTACCACTAACACGCCATTTCTCTCTCTCCAAGTGGTTACAACAACATTCATTTTGGCTCAAGCCACCTTCCTACATCTAACTCTCTTAGAAAGATATTTTTTCATGTCATTCATTTTTCTTATTTATTTATTATCTTTTTAATTTTTGCATTTATAGGTGCAGCCAATCAAAGATTTACCTAGAGTATATAATGCATCACAAAAACTAAAAACTAGAAACATGAAAGATGCATGAGTTACCAAACCACCATGCGCATATAATTTGTTGATGAGTGTAATGACACCATGTCTCTCTATATACTGAGTCTCCAATCTTGTGGCATTGCAGTTTGTGATTGAGTGCTACAAGATAGACAAAGTAACATTGTTAGAAATAAGGTTATTAGTATAAGTAGTATACAAAATAAGAAAGTTAACATAACCATCAATAAAGAACTTATAAAGTCCTCCAAATAAGTCCTGTGACTGCCACTCCTAAGATATTGCATGACTCCTGCCTGCAACCATGCCCTCGTTGCCTTTCATTGTTACTGTCATTTCCCTAGAGAGTCCATAATCTCCTCTCTAAGTCTCCTCCAATCCTCTGTGTCCAACCACTCAAGCTTTGATGTGCCACTCTTGATTGCCTTGTGCACATCCGACTATCTATGTGATATATATGCATGCATATAGTCCATCATCCATTCAATGGAAAACCAATCAATCGGTGTAGGTACAAAAAACTCCTCGTGTAAGAATGTTATCATGTAGTCCTTACTTCCGTCCAGTATATTTTTCCAATAATCTAGAATGTTATGCCTAAATACTTGTTGTCACAACTCCCTTAAGCATGTAAGCATCCTCCTCCTCTCATCATTCATGAGCATAGCACTGGTTTTCTCATCCATTAAGTACTCGCACCCTAATGGGATGCATCTAAGGTGCACCCTCTCCCCCGTGAAACCATGCTCCTTGGAATAACTAGGAGACCCTTATATATCTAACATATCGATATGGGTGTACCTCTCAAAGTAGCACCCATAGAAGTGCCACATATGGACAACTAAGCAAAACCTATAGTCAAGGAAGTGGACATGCCTATAAAGATGTAGCAAATCTTGGACATGATAAGTGTCCACTCAACTGATGGGATGGGATATTGCCTTAGTGTCTCCATAGCATGCACTTGAGCCACTGACACTAGCTAACCTTCAATCAACATGATGCCCTATGTACAAGCCCGTTGTTGCACCAACGCTTTTAGGACTTTCATAAAGCACTCTAGAAGAACATCCATCAGGTATGGACCAATTCTGCAATCTCCACTTCTTCCACAAGATGTACTAGGAGGTGAGTCTATATTGTGGGTATGCTTCTAAATAAGTATTTCTCAAAGAGACAAACTATCATCACTGCTCCTTGACTTGTGGATTCAATGGAGGATGTCCTTGTGTCCTTCTACAAGATCCTGCTCCTTGACTTGTGGATTCAATGGAGGATGTCCTTGTGTCCTTCTACAAGATCCAGTACACTAAGTTTGACAACTTATAAATTGCCAAATGTATCTCTGGAGTGAGACAACCTACAATCACGATCAGTAGTATAAACTACTAAAAATTTAATACATTATGAACTATAGATCAATGCAAAGTAAAAAAATATTGGTAGCACTTACTCAAGTCAAGTACTATCAAGGCCAAGACAAACTTGGCATATCTTGTGCCAATCATGGAATTTTAGTCCTATTATCTAGTCATCTTTAGAAAATGTGGACCTAAGAGAATGCATCATACATGTTGGTGTGCAAATAGACATGATAATTTTATTTACCATATATCCCTCTTTAGTGGATAGAATCCAAGGAGCATAAGGTAGTTTCACATGACCATCAGAGCTCATCTATGTGGCCAATACACCTCCATCTTACCTATCTCCTTCAAGTCCATTCGTGCCCCCAGAGTATCTCTTTCCCATGATATGATCCAAGCTACTAATATTCTTAAAAATGTGCATGGGATCCAACAATGGTTGATCTATAAATGGGTCCAATATGGAAACTCATTGAAAATTGAGAATTATCCCATTTTGCTTGGAAGCAACTCCTCATGGACCATCTTTGCCTCATGGATCTAGCAAATGGTTTATCTATAAATAGGTCCAATATGGCAGCCCCGCTTGGAAGTGACTCCTCATGGACCATCTTTCATTCATACCAACTTTGGGCATTCATTTGTGTAGGGTTTGTCCAAGAAAATCTTCTCTCAAATCATGGATCTTCAGCAAGAATGTGACATGTCCCTAATAAACCTCCTTCATCATCCACAGCCTTCAAGAGTCCACTTTGGTCCACACACAATGGACATGCATGGTAATTGAAGGTGATCAATCATGCCAAAACATATATATCTAGTCAATACAAATATTAACGAGCAATTTTAGATATCCGCAATCAAAACAAAAGCTTTTTTAGGTGAGCACTCCTTAAAACCCATGGTCTACATAAGAATGGCTCATGTATTAATGGATCTACCTCCCAATATGCTTACTCATATCTTTCACAATAATCCTCTTCTCCCATAATATCTTAAGCTTGAGACAGAGCTAGATGTCCATATTCTTGATTTGATACTACCCGAGAAAGGGAAAGATAAGCATTATATGTCCTTTCTGTATAGAAAGCTATGATAGAACTTTGTAGTTCATAAGGACTACAAGCCACACACTATAAGAAGTCGAGTGAAGTTTGAATATATTCATGCTATCCATAGCAAGACCAAGCCGAAGATTCCTTGTCTCCCATGCAAAGCTTGGAGAAGTGGAATCAATGTTATTCCATGCCTATGAGTCCATTAGTATTGGCTGGATTCCATCTGTGGACCTATTTTATGCATACCACATTGTCAAGCTCGCCATGCCTACTGTGTGAAACATGTGATGTATGAGTGGTATGAGCAAAAAGTGTTTGAGAACCTTTTGAGAGATGGTTTAACCCTATATATCTTGTTGATACTCGTGAGCACCACACTTCGGACATGTTTCCACAAACTCATATTCTCCTCAAAAGAGCGTATAGTCATTGACATACACATGAATAGTATTATAATCCATGCCCATATTTCACAATACTTGTCACACATTATTGTGAGACTTGAGCATTGTGTTTCTAAACATCAATATGTGACATTTTAGTAGCCTTTAAAAAACCCAACACCTTGAAGGAATAAAAAACATTTCTTATTCATGCAACAATGACAAAAGAATATAGTATATACTTGAACAACTTTGTCACACTTGCATCTCTCCATTCATACTTTGTTTGTATACTAAAGAGTGCAAGAAACATATATAAGCAAGATATCCAGTAGCCATCATATAATGGTATGGATGCCTGCTCTCTCAATGGATTAGATGACTTAGCATCCATGGGTAGTAATGCATTGATCATCGCCTCCATCTCAAGCTCCAAGATTTGAGGAATGTTTGGAAGGTCCCCAACATCTTCTACTATTGAGGGTATACTAGACAAAGTACCCTCTAGCAAGTTTATTGGCTTGGATGCTCCTTCCATTGTACACCCACAAACTCTTCTTACTAGCTGCAATAGATGCATTGCTTGGGATGAGCCAACACCTCTTTGTGGATGTTTCTCATGCATGTTCAATATTATTGAAAATTATTTCAATCAAAGCTTGATTGCAGAGCATGATTAATACACACTTTCCTCACCATTAACTCAAAGTCCAAGACCACTTGATCAATGATTTCTAGTTGAAACTTGTCGAAGCATTGCGTATGGTTTATAGACAAGCAACTTTTTATCGAATTACAAGTTTGTACTGAGTGCAAGGACATGGGACATATTGATTGAGATATGTCTCTCAATCTCCTCAAGATCATGGCCCTCATTGTTGTCCATTTCTTCTATGTAATGGGCAATGCATTTCTCTCTTTCAATTGCTCTCTATCCCTCCCTTCCTCCCTTTCTATTTCTCTTTAGTTCTCTTTTTGCCTCTCCCTCTCTGTCTATCTCTATCCCTTTCCCGCTTTCTCTATCCCTTTTTGTGTCTATTACACACACACTCTCTCTCTCTCTCTCATTCTCTATCCCTCGCTCTCTCCCTCTTTATTTCTTTTCATATCTCCATGTCTCTCTCTCTCCCTCCCTATCTCTTTCTCCCTCTCCCTCTCTTTCTATCTCTATCCCTTCTCTCTCTCTCTCTCTCTCTCTCTCTCTCTCTCTCTCTCTCTCTCTCTCTCTATATATATATATATATATATATATATATATATATATATATATATATAATCCATTTCCCTATTTTCATCCATCTCTCTCTCTCTCTGTTTTTCTCTCTCCCTCTCCATCCCTCTCTCTATTTTCCTCCTTTTCTTTAGTTTTCCCTCCCTCTATTCATCTCGCTCGTTCCCTCTTTTTTTCTCTCTCTATTTTTATCTCTCCCTCTCTCTTTCTCTCTCTCCCCCTCCCCCTCCCTCTCTTCATTATTTCTCCCTCCCTATCTTTATTTCTCTCTCCTTCCCTCCCTTCCTATGTATATGTGTGTGTGTACACACACACACATACTCTCCCTCCTTTCCTCCCTCTCTCTATTTCTCTCTCTCTCTCCCCCTCCCTCTATTTACTTCTCCCTCCCTCCCTATACACACACAAACATATTTCTCATTGTCCCTCCCTCTCTCCATTTTTCCTTATTTTCTTTATTTTCGTCTCTCCCTCTCCCTCCCTCTCTCCATCTTTCTCTCTCCCTCTCTTTATTTCCTCTCATTTTCTTTTATTTCTCCCTCCCTATTTCTCTCTCTCACTCCCTCTCTTTCTCTTTTTTCCCTCCCTCTATCCATTTTTCCTTATTTTCTTTATTTTTGTCTCTCCCTCTCCCTCCCTCTCTCCATCTTTCTCTCTCCCTCTCTTTATTTCCTCTCATTTTCTTTTATTTCTCCCTCCCTATTTCTCTCTCTCACTCCCTCTTTATCTCTATCACTCCCTCTCTTTTTCTTTTTTTCCTCCCTCTCTCTATTTTTTTTACTTCTCTCTCTCCCTCCTTCTCTCTTTCTCTCTCTCTCTCTTCCTCTCTCTCTCTCTCTCTCTCTCTCTCTATATATATATATATATATATATATATATATATATATATATATATATATATTCATCTCTCCATAAACAAAAAGAAAAGAGAAAAACCAAGAGAGGAATCCCTTCCCTACTACTTCTTCTTCTCCTTGTAGCTTCCCTCTTTCGTGCCCCTCTCGTCCTTCGCAGATGGCAGTGGTCACGACACTAGTGGTGGTGGCCTCTCTCTCTCTCTCTCTCTCTCTCTCTCTCTCTCTCTCTCTCTCTCTCTCTCTCTCTCTCTCTCTCTCTCTCTCTCTCTCTCTCTCTCTCTCTCTCTCTCTCTCTCTCTCTCTCTACATTGAGCTCTCTTCCTCTCTCTTTTGCTCTCTTACTCTCACTCGTTAGTTCCCTATAAAATGCTGCACTCAAGTTTTTGACATCTTTTCTTCATTAGTATGTTGTTGCTATTGGCATCGCAATATGCATTGTTATATATAGCGATGCATATAGAGGTGAAAATAGCAACATTTGTAGCAACATCACCAAATCTCATCGAGAAACCGTTGTTGTTATGGGTGCATTTCCTTGTAATATATTAAGAATACCTAGCATAAGATTTTATGCTCTTTGATAAATATTCAAATCTTTACAAATATTTAATTGATACCCTATTGTGCATGCATGATTGAAGAGAAATGGACTCGAGATGAGATGAGGATGTTCAATTTTAACTCCAATGCTTACCATAAGATTGAAGATCACTCTTGAGAGCTCAAAAGTGAAGTCCCCTTCAAATATGAAAGATTTCAGCAAAAATTCATTGCTTCCTGATTTTGCCATAGCTAGAGAAGGAATGTCTAGAGGAGTATAATAATGCATTCTATACTTGTCAATGTAGCTTATAAGAGTGAGAAATGGGCACTAAACCTTGAGAAGCTTGATTCCATGGAGTAAAACACAATTGTGATGCTATTTCCCTACTTGATAGGGTTGTTCAAATGAAGCATAATGTTCAAAGGGTGAAGTAGGGCCTCCCTTATGCCATATATATTATCAATATCATAATAATGGGCAAGTATAAGCTCATAATAGTAGTCCTTATTGCTAAACAAAGTGATGAATATTTACTATAATCTATTTTCCAACAATCTTGGAAATAGCACAAAATGCATTGAACAATCCACACACATGGATAGTCTAAACCACAACAATAGGGTGCTTAACATGGAGGTATGATGCCAAAAAGTCAGTAGAAGAAAGCTTCATAGCCCTGGAGTAATGTCTTGCAAGTTATGGAATATTTCAAGCACAAAATCTTAAAGGAGAAGCTTGAAAGATGAAAGGAGAAGTCTATCTCAAAAAGTAGTTTTAAAAATAGGCACAACTAAGTCCCATGAATCCTTCTTCATCCATCATCCTCAAAAAATGCATTGTAAAGTGGCCACAACCTACTAAAATAGTAAAGTCCTTGCCATTCTTGCTAAGAAATACTTCAAATGGCTTCAAATATGGTCCCAATTAACTATAGAAGTCAATCTTGTCACTGCAACCAAAAATTGTAATTCGAGTAAATCTAACTAGCTATTTTAATTATATCTAACTTTGAAAATGAACAATATCTTGTCACTACAACCAAAAATTGTAACTCGGGTAACTCTACACTAACTATTTTAATCATATCTAACTTTGAAAATGACCACACATTTGGATCTAGACTTTGATACCAATGTAATGGAAGAGACTTCAATTGAAAGAAAATTACTCAACAACCAAAAATTACAAGTCATATTGTGAAGCGATGGTCATACCATATATTGATGTTTAGCATATGGTACAAGGAAGCCATAGCTAGTATGAAGAAGAAGTACAAAGAGAAATTTGCAGCATGATACTCACCTCATGCCATGGTATCCAATGTGTACACACCCTCAATGGTTGGTAGGAGGTTTAAGCCTCAAGATCTCCAAGCAGATTGCTCACATGTAAAATGATTAAAAAGTTGATTACAATGGTTAAACCTCTTCCTTTATACCTAATCCTAATTTTCATGGCTTAGGCTGATTTCTCCTAGGACTATGGTAATTTTTTTCTACATTACATTTTTGCAATATAGCTTCATTAACTATATTGTCTATTATAGCTTGTTTATCTTCTTCCTTCTTTGTTTTAATTTCCTCCTACATGCTCATTATCATGTCCTAAACTTTACCTTCAATCTTCTTATTAGTTGTACCTCCTCCTACATGCTTATTATCATGTCCTAAACTTTGTCTTCAACCTTCTTATTAGTTGTAGTCACCTCAATAGCCAACTTCTCCTCTTATTGAACCAAGCACACATTCACCTTGAAAAGGGAGTTCTTCAAGGTCACATTTTCTACCTTCCAAGTTATAAACTTATTAATGTAGGTATTTCTCCTATGGGCTTGGCACCTAGGTTTGCTTGGGTGGTGCTACTAGGAGGGTTGAGAGAGTCTTTGGGTATACTTTGCTATTAGGATGAAAATCCAAGTCTAATCCTCTCCTCTTGGTGTCGCCCTTGCACAATAGGGGAAAGTGAGAAAATAATTAAAGAACTCTTTGAAGATGCTTATGCATGTGAAAAAACTCTTATCTAAGCAATTGAGGTAATGGAGAGAAAGGACTTTGGGAGAGAACCAAACTCTAATGCTCTCTACTATGCTTCTAGACTTGGACACATGCATGGACATGGGGAGAGAGAGAGAGAGAGAGAGAGAGAGAGAGACGATTGTCTTGGGACTATGTTGGGACAATCTATTAGGATAGACTCTACAAATATGAAATAGACTATGACGAGCTAAGAGATCTATGATGGATTGAACTATGAGATGTGACGAGCCGAACCATGTACCTATGAGACATATATATATATATATATATATATATATATATATATATATATATATATATATATATATATATATATATATATATATATATATATATATATGGGGAGAGAGAGAGAGAGAGAGAGACGATTGTCTTGGGACTATGTTGGGACAAGCTATTAGGATAGACTCTACAAATGTGAAATAGACTATGACGAGCTAAGAGATCTATGATGGATTGAACTATGAGATGTGACCTAAGAGATGTGACGAGCTGAACAATGTACCTGAGAGAGAGAGAGAGAGAAGAGGGTGATGTGTATCAATTTGTCGGTGCGTATGTGTGTGACAAAAAAATAAAAAAGAATATATTTGTAGTTTTATTCAATGGGTCATAAATAAATGGGCAATCATAAGTGTATTTATTTTGTTAAATTGACTTAAGTATTGTTTTTTTATGTTTTTTTTAAGTTTTGATTGTACAAATTTGTGATTTAATTTATGATATATACAAATATCTTGAGTGAGAGAGAGAGAGAGAGAGAGAGAGAGAGAGAGAGAGAGAGAGAGAGAAGGGGGGGCCGAGAAGAGGAAGAAGAGAGCAAGTGATATATATATATGTATATATATATATATATATAAAGGAGAGAAAAGAGAGTAATTACATTCTTATATTGATAGTTGGATCGTCATGACTTAGAGAGGCTTCTTCTCACACACCACTCACACTTCTTCATCAAAGGGATCCTCATGCCCCACATTAGTCATGTCCTAGAGAAAAATCTCCACATGCACCAAAAAGGTGCATGCAATATTGATTATCATGTATTATATGTATAGAACTCTTATGTTGTTATATATTAGCATATAGCTTTACTGTAGAGTATTATAGTACTATTATGTGTAATGTAATATATATTTTGCAAATAGCTACTCTATATGTGACAGGATAGTAGACATGGACATCATGGAGCTGACTCTACTAAAAAATATTTGTATTTGCACTTTTGGTTTATATATAAATAAATTCTCTACATATATGTATATAGTTGTTGGAATGTGTGACAATACATATCACTTTGTATACTAATGTATAATTCAATAGTTTTTCTATCGTGTATACCAACATATGTATGCCGACTATCATATCACTACATATTCCAACTCTTGGATGTATGTCAACGCCTCAAAGTTAGTTTTATAATGTTCTTACCTTAAGGAGAAATTGTGGGGGAATTGTGATACATTCTTCTAGGTTTATGCCAAAACATTGTGTCAGCTTAGCATGATACTATGTGTTTTAGCCTTAAGGCTAACAGAGTTTGAATAATTTTAGCTTTACGACTAATAAAATGATCAAACTTTTAGGCTAAGCATTTTAATGACTTGCTCCAAAACTTATTTACCATAAGGTTGAATTAGTTTAGGCACGCATTCAAAACTTAAATGTTTTATCCTCCTTACATGCTAAAATGTTCATTGAATAAACATGACACAAATTGTTAATTATAAGGCCAGTTCATCAAGTGACCTTCTAGGCTGACCTTTTACGCTATCCTTTTGTTTTTGCCTTAAGCATTTATGTTTGTTGTATATGATCTAACTATAATTTTTTTCTTTGGGATAAGATATTTGTTAAAATAGTGTCGTAAAGAAACACTAATCCTTGAGCTAAAACATCATTTGACACTTAAAGCTAACATTCTAATGATTTGGCTTAAGACTACATCAATGAAACAAATACAATGCAAACTTTCATGTCTAGAGGCCGAAAAATTATCTAAACTTTTTGGGTAGTTTTTTTTTTAATGTTTTAGCCTTAAAACTAATTCATTACACATATACAAATGATGCAAACTTGTGGCCTTGAGGCCAAATGTACCTAAATCATTTAGGCTAGTGTCCAACTATTTATTGTGCATGTACTAATATCTTATCTTCCTTCCTTAGGGAGGGGTAATGCTAGCCACTAGTATAGTGCACATTAACATAGTACATATCGCAAATAAAGCTATGCTATAAAAACTAAGTGCTATTGGCAATGCCTAGGCAAGGCTCTAAGAAACCTACCAAAGTAGAAAGCTATAGATCTAGTAAAGCAAACCATGGTAATATTACTATCAAAGTATGAAATATCCATATTTATGAAGGGAAAATCCCCTTAATAGTACCTTTATGTCATGAAAGTGTTTATATGGTAGGACGTTGCATTGAAGCAGAGGACCATGGTCGGCTCAAATGGCACCTTATACTGTCATTGGAGAAGAGGCCCATTGCATAGACCCTCTAGTATGAGAAGAATGTTTTTTACTCTTTTAAGAACTTGTAGGCACATTTCCTAGAACCAATCAAATGCAAAATACTAGTTCCTAGATGAATGATAAATCGAGGGACTATCGTTCGCACTTAATCATTATTAAGAAACTACCCCTCATGTGTGCAAGCCCCTATCAAGAAACCCCTTATGTATATTTTCAATGTAATTTTATCATCCTCTAATTTAGAATATATCTATCAATTCACAATTTTCCTCCTCAGATTGAACCATCCCCTTTGTAGGACATTATGTATAACTACATCCTCTATATATCTATAGGTCACACAAAATTTTCTTACTAGTTAACATATGACGTAGGATGCATTATTTGAAGAGATAGACTTGCACTAGCACTAATCACATATTTACAATATGTGAATGTCAAGAAAAGAAAACAATCATCCACAAGAAGAAAAGAGCAACCAATTAATGTAGTAGTCTCTACCCTCACAAAGGTAGACCTAACAAAGTAAAGAAAATAGAAAATAGCTACAAGTGAAGACTCTACCTTCAAAATGTAAATCATACAAAAGAAAACTAGAAAGCATTCATTGCCTCAAATGTAAATCTCATCAAAGACATAGAAGTTAATTGTAGCTTACTTTGAGAAGACAATCAGTGACAGAATGCAGCAAGCTAGCTAAAGCTGAGAAACAAGCAACTAAACTTCACAAAATGTCCTCAAAAAAAGGCTAATAATTGGCTTAAGCAAGCATTCAACTAAATTTGACAAAGTCAATGAAAATAGAGGAGGATTGACCTATTTAAGAGGGCCATAGCCAATGACATGCAAGAAAGATTGGAAAATAATGTAGGTGGTTTAGCTAAGAGATTATGCACTACCATTTGCCAAGAGAAAAAGCAAACAATTAAGGATTGTGGTAGATTTTAGATGTTTTTAATACTCAAAGTCCAATAAAAGGAGCATGCTAAGGCTATAAGAGACTATACATCCCAAAAAATGAAGGCATGTTAAAACAAGAGGAAAAGTGAAGGATGTTTTAGACAAGTCCAATACCCAAGAAACCAAGCATAAGTACCCAAATAGTCATCATGACTAACATATTGTAACACACTTTCAAAGATAGAATGCTAAGATAAAATCTAAGATATATAGCTATACTTTGTCAAGAAGTACAAGTCAATCTAGAGGAGCCTTCCACATGTTGAATAACCACCAAAATTCCTTTGGAATAGGATGTGAACCCACTACAAGAATGAGCCTACTGCAACACCAACATGGATAAGAAACTCGCATTACTCCAACCAATTCACATGTCATTGATGAGCAGTTGTAACCACTGCTTTCTCACAAGGACTTGCAAATAATTGCTAGGTGAACACATGAATGGATTCATAGTGGGTTCCTTTGCTTGATCATGCTAAGCATATAGAAGGAATACTGCCCCGTTTAGATTATTCCCAAATCTTGAATGCTTGCAGATACATGACTTTATATACTTGTGATCTAACGACTTACTAATTCTAAAGCTAAATACAACTACAAACAATCTCACTACATGCCTCATTGAAGCCCTATATCTCTATTCTTTAACGCCACCCTCTTCCACATCCATACTTACACTAAATCCACATTCCATTGACGCTCCATATGCATTCTTTTCTTTGTATACTTTCTATGTATCTACATCTTCCATTTAGGTTTCATATAGCTACCCCAAACATTGTAGTGGTGAAGCATATTCCCACATGCACAAGAAGAAAAGGGTAAACAAGGAGAATATGAGTACAAGGCAATCAAGATTTCATTTTGCCTTCAAATTTTTCTTTTCCTTGATTCCATTAGCTACATATTGGCAATCATTCACATATGAAACAAACGCTCAAGTTTGCCATGCACATGTTGTGATTAACATTGGCCTTGTGAAATAATTCCTAATGTAAAATTTTTAAGCAAAATGTAAGTCATTCAACTACTAAACAATTGCATTGGTGCATTGATTGTTGTGATTAACATTAGCCTTGTGAAAATAATCCCTAAAGTAAAATTTAAGCTAACTATAAGTCATCCAACTACTAAACAATTGCATCGGTGCATTAATATAGACGAGAATATTGTTAAACCTACCTTATGTTATTCCTTGCTACAAGTAAGACCTTAGCCAAAAACCCTCAACATTCTAATTTTTTCTCATTTTTCTTCAATGTTTTTGAAAGCATTCTAATGTTTTCATCTTTCTTTTAAGTTTTTGAAACTTTACATGAGCTTCACTTGATTGTGAACTTTCATGTGATGAATTGTGCTACAAATTTCAATTAATTGTGAAATATTTGTAAATTTGAGTTATGTAAGTCAATTATGAAATATTCACAAGTTTGAGAAGGTGCATGAAATGATCGGTTACTTACACATTGACATTAAATTTTCGATTGTACATAAAAACTTATTTAGCAAAGGTAAAGGTTGATTCCTTTCTTATGATAAACTCCATAAAGACATAGTAATAAACGTTTTTAATAAAAGGATCATAATCCACACACAACCTAGCCAATAAGAGAGATGCTAAACCTCAAAGAAGCAAGTAGGGCTATGCTTGCCCAGTTTTGCGTTGGGAAAGGTGGCCCGATAATCTTCAAATATAAACTTCTTATACTTTGTCGGTTGCTCATCACTCACAAGGTTTGAAAATGGGGCAATGAGAGCCCTTCTAGCTGGATTATGAAAGAAAACAAAAGACATACGTGATTCACAATTGTGCACTTTAGAGCGATGCAACACACTTTTATATTTCGCATTGCTTAGAACCTGTAAAGAAGAAGAAAAACCATGTGTGAGAGAGAGGGAGATGCTTGCAATAACAAGTGTCAAGGAGAATAAGGAAAATAAGCACCTGTATTATGTCTCCCACGTTCACAATTAAGGATCCCTCCTTAGGTTCCACAAAAATCCATCGTCCATTTTTGAAGATCTCCAAGCCTCCCACATTATCTTGATATAGTATTGCTAACCCTCCAAAATCTGTATGGGGTGGTGATCCCAAGCATGCATTTGCCTTCGCACATGCAGGGTAGTAATTTATCCTCAAGGATGATTCCTTTACATCAAAGATTTCTTTGACCTTTTGAGGATCAACATCAAGACCCTGAAATAGAATACCCAAAATGCGATTTGCCAATGCATTCATTGAACAAGTATACTCATCCAAATCTGCACTGCTTTTTTCATTAGCATTAGAATCTCTCTCTCTCTCTCTCTCTCTCTCTCTCTCTCTCTCTCTCTCTCTCTCTCTCTCTCTCTCTCTCTCTCTCTCTCTCTCTCTCTCTCTCTCTCATATCTATATTTGTTCTTGAAAGTCAATCCCTTTTGCTTTTACTCATCCTAGTCAATTTGTGCACATTGACCCTTTTTCTAAATTTGCAATAAATTCCAACTTAATTAATGAAATTCCATGTCAACTCAACAATACAAGCTTAGATGCCCAACACAATTTCTATCCAAGATTAATCCTTAATAGATAAGCTAAACTTTTTGGCATGAATGAGCCAATGATATGAGATCAAATTCAGTATAAAGCAATGTATTACATATTTGGTGTGTAATGTACCACCCAAAAAGAAAATTGCCACACATTGATGGCCCGTTGAATTGTACCAACCTTGTCCAACTCCAAGGATTGAAAAGCCTAAAAATTAAATATGACTTCACATTTGTTTATTCACCTTATTAATCATCTTGCCTCTTGGAAGTTGAGGTTGCACAAATCTTCATTCCGCATTAAGGCAAAGATCTCGAACTTCAATTTTTTTACCACAAATCCAAATAGTTTTGCAAATATTTCATATTTCATAAACATTCAAGAACTCCGAACAAAGCTCTCTTCAACAACAACATCATCCAAAAACATCTATGAACAAAAGACACCCTTTACTTTTGTTACATGGCCTTGCTGTCAACATTGAAAGTCATGTACTAATAATCTAAAAGTATCAAAAGAAGTATGCCAAATGGAGTTACCTATCAATCACAAAAGAAATGCCTCATTAAGTGAGACCCATTCCCAACTAACAAGATGGCACGTTCATGGCCAACAATAGCATACGCTATATAGACATCATGCAAACCACCTTCTCGTCTACACCTTCTTAGTCCACTTAACTCTTCTAGTTTCTCCTTCTAACCCTTCAGTTTGCAACAATATGGCATCTCGACTCCTTGCATATTCAATCGTGTGCTACAACTCCCGCTTGATAAGAGATAAGTATTCTTAAACTAGGGACTTTTTACATGGTGGAAATTTAAGGGTATGGTTTTTC
This sequence comes from Lygodium microphyllum, assembly GCF_053477565.2. Taxonomy (NCBI): domain Eukaryota; kingdom Viridiplantae; phylum Streptophyta; class Polypodiopsida; order Schizaeales; family Lygodiaceae; genus Lygodium; species Lygodium microphyllum. Next base: position 127,212,619 of record NC_141156.1, read on the forward strand.
CTCGTGATATATGGCACATGCAATGGATATAGACTGCGTTTGCCACCATCCCATTGACCATTTTAGACTGGAACAGTTAAAGCTTTAGTCAATTTTCAACCCTATACCACTATTCACTTCCATTCTAGTTGAGAGTGAGATAGGGAGCTCTAGCCAATTTTCAACATTATACCACTTCCCCTTTGTCTAGCTAGAAGTCAAATAAATTTCTTTAGAATTTAGGGTGAGATGTGGAGGCAACTCTTGTATCCAAGATTTTATAACCTTATATACACTTGCATAGCAAGGCAGGCATCGCTTAGGTGAACTATGCAATGCATGTATACGTATGTGTAAATATGCATATGTATGTTGCTTTCAATGTATTAAACTCATGGCATGTCGGATACGTAGAACTAGCTTACATGTAACTATGCAAAAAGCCAATATGTACGTTTACATACACTTGCACATGTTCTTGTACAAGGTTATTTATCACATCCACATGCACATCTAGTTATACATACATACATACATACATACATACATACATACATACATACATACATATATATATATATATATAGAGAGAGAGAGAGAGAGAGAGAGATCAAATACCGCGTTAAAGGCTGCCAGAATGTCATAATACATCCGATTCACTCCTAATACAACTGCCTAACAAGAGGTTTACTATCATTATTCACATAGGGCATAAAGTATGCATGAAAGGCCATGGTAGATCTCTTTCTATACTGAAATACCCCAGCATGAAGGATCCGATTCTATCCTGGTATTATACCCAACAACGATTAAGCCAAGACAGACATAAAACCAGAGAGATGTTTTACCTGATGGCCTGAAGCTCCTCGTCGGACCAAGAAGGCACGCATGCGGCTGCAAGCAGACCATGGATGACAGAGATCCCGGGCATGAGCGAGAGCGCCTCGCTCCAGGACTTGATGGGGGCATTGAGGGAGCTGCTGAAGTAGCCCTGCGGGAGGGGGGAGGCCTTGCGGATTCGGAGCTTGAGAGGGAGGGGCAGCTCCTGGAAGAAGCGCAGGCCATGGCGCCGCACCTGCTCGACCACGGCCGCCGGGACGCCGTGCTGCACGATGCGGAAGAAGCCCCAGGATGCGCAGGCGCGGCAGACGGCCGTGACCAGCTCTGCGTCCGGCAGGGACAGATCGATCTCGGGGAAATGCTCACCCCCCTCTTCCTCCTCCTCCTCCTCCTCCTCCTGGCCGTCTGCTCCTGCTGCTTCTGCGCCTTCTTCTTCCTTGTTTCTTCCTCCTCCTCTTCTTCTTCTTCTTCTTCTGTTTTGTTGTTGCAGAGACCTTATTTCTTCCTCGCTCCACATGAAGTCCTCCACTGTCAACCCCTCTTCCAGAAAATTGTCCGCCATATCTGGCACAGGACCTCTCTCCCTGACGAGTGTGTTCACAGTAACTTCGACATATGCTCACATTCCAACGCTAGTAAGAGACATGACACCTTGCAAGCCGGCTGAATGTCCTTATAAAAAAGATTGTTTGATAAAAACCTTACTCGTAGCACATTGAAAACAAGGTGATGTCATCGCAAGGGCTTGCTAAGAGAATATTAAATTGGAGTATGTACCTGAAAGTAACGTTGATTGTTGGGTGACTAGCATTCCTTGCATGTGCACGCGTTGTTATCGTATGCTAGTCTACACATAATTGTGACATGTATACAATTGCACAACCATAATATGAACACATATTCTTCTTTTGTGTCCTCAAGCCTTAAAAGTCACATGTTTGCTCACTATTTTCTCTTTTTTTTAATCTCTCACTATTTGTTGCCAATCTCTCTCTTTTCCTACTCTTTTTCACACATCTCCTCTTTAATTTGTTTATCACATATTTGTTACCTCTCTCTCTCTCTCTCTCTCTCTCTCTCTCTCTCTCTCTCTCTCTCTTTGCAACACCCATCACTTTCTCTCTCCCCTCCTTTCCACCTCTCCCTCCCTCCCTTTGTTTATCTCTCTACTCTGTTTGGGACCCCTCTCTCACACACCATTTTTACACCTCTCTCTCTCTCTCTCTCTCTCTCTCTCTCTCTCTCTCTCTCATGCATAAAAGGATAGACATGCATTAGCATTTAGCTGTATACATACTCATATATGTATGCAATGCCTTCTATGCACCAAACTTGTAAACTTTACCCATACTTACTTTGCATGATAAGTAGCTCTGTGTGATCCTTCGATGTTAGAGTCAAAAATAGCATTGCACTTGATCATAAACAAAAGACATACGAAATGTATATTTTGTATTCTTGAGTGTAAGAAATCACATGCTTGCTCACTATCTTCTCTCTATCTTGAATCTCTCTCACTATTTTTTGCTACTCTCCCTACTCCTTTTTACCCCCCTTCTCTCTTTATGGCTTTTCTCTCATATATTTGTTATCCATTTCTCTCTCACGTATCTTCTCCTCATTTCCTCCCTCCTCCCTTTTTATCTCTCTTCTCTCTCTGCAATCTCTATCTCTTCTTCCCTCCCTGTTATAAAATCTAAGATGCACGCACGACTTTTTTATATACTTAAAATATATATGGAAAATATTATGTTGACACAGAGGGAGAATAGATAAGAGAAAAGAAAGATGTAGAGAGAGAGAGAGAGAGAGAAATTGGCGACAAACTAGGGACTGGAAGATGGGCCAGTCCCCCCCCCTTGTGGAGTTATATTATTGACAAGGAGCAAGCTCCTCCATTACACATAAGCCAGTTCTTACTTGTAGATCTTAGAAACAAGATCACAGTTTCTTGCACGGTATACAACCGGCTAACACTTGCACAACTTGAAAGTTGGCACCTTTTGATCCTTCTTGAGTCTCCTTCTCTCCTACATAATATGTGTAGGGCTCTCCTCTTAGTGCTTGATTTCAATAGAGCTTCCGCAGCACTTGCACCTTCTCTTCTCCTCTTGGAACTTGATTTCGGCAGGGCTTCTGCAGCACTTGCACCTTCTCTTCACCCCTTGGATACATGCAAAGTGATGCTTCTTTCACCCCCTCTCACACCCAAAGAGAGCCTCCTCTTTTATAGGCTTTCAAGAGCTTCTCTTCTTGGAGAGAGAGTTGAGTTGTTCTTCGTGCAAGATGTGGTTATTCCACTCCGCAACACTAATTTCGAGATATCTCTTTGTGCATTGTTTGGATGAAAAAACGTCCAACACAAAAGTTGTAGATCTTGTTGTTTCCGATAACACACACGGCCCGTATTTAGAGATTGTTTGTTTATTGCGATATGTTTTAAAAATGGATTTTCCAAAAAAAATGGCTTTTTAAATGGTACTCTTAACTTTTTGTCCATGTAACCACTTTGAGTCATAGATAAGGAGAGTTCATTAGATTGCCTTGGGCCTCAATCTTAAGATTGAATTCCACACAAAAGCTTGTGTGATTTTAGACCTTAGAAAGAGAAAATCACTTCTCTCCTCACTTCTAGAGGATCATGTCTCTCATCTTTCTTAGTGAGAGAATTCCCTCTCTCGTCTTTCTTAAAGAAAGAAAAGACCTTAAACCTTGACTTGTAGAGGAGAGGATGACCCCAAATGAATGCAATGCTTATTACACACAAGTAAAACATTCCCAGGCATCCCTGGATACACACATAAATACATAACACAATGCTAATGCACTTCCTCTTCTTAGAACTCAATCCATCTTCATTTATGTGTAGCTCCTTGGTTCTTGTGTATACTCTTACACTTGGCAGACACTTCTTTTCCCCTTCATAACTTGTACTTCCTATACCAAATATCCCCGTCACAGTGCTTTGATCACCCCATTAAGTGATACACTAGGAATACTGGTCTCTAAATGGTCTTATGGCCATGCTAGATCATCATCAGCACTTAAAGAAAAGTGAGTCATTAATTTATTGACATGAATTTATTAAATAGAGAATGTGTAATAAGCAATCAATTTAGTGGCATCCCTCTGGCTTCTAAACAGTTGACCTCAACTATAGAGGAGATACATAGTCCTTAAGAAGATCTAGAAAGTCTTGTAGTTCTCTCTCACTCATAAACTAAGCGTCTAATGGGGATAATTCTTAAACTTAACTAGATACTACCGTAATACCTTACCTGACCTTAGAGTATTGTCCTAATGGTGTAAAATTCTTTCAGGCACAAGGAACTCTTCTGTTTCTTCTATATCAGGTAAATCTTCCTTGATTGGTTCCATTAGAGGTTCTCCAATATAGGGACGTAGAAAACTTATATGGAAAGCATTATGAATGTTCCAATGACTTGGTAGATCCAAACAAAAAGTCACATCGTTTATCTTATCTGTGATCTTGAAAGGGCCATAATAGCGATTAGAAAGCTTAACCACTTTACCCTTTTGACATTTCTGCTTCTTGAAGCGAGCCTTCTCAAACTTAAGAAGAACATACTGTCCTTACTTGAGATCTAACTTATGACGATGCTTATCTGCTTCACATTTATGCTTCTCTTGTGTCCTTTGGATAGCAACTTTTACTTGAGTGAAAGTTGTATCAATGTCTCTAACAAACGCATCTGCTGCAAAGATCTTATTCTTCGTAAGAAGAATGGGTGGTAAATGATGCTTACCATAGATGATCTCAAAGGGTGCCTTACCAGTACTAGAGTGCACTGTATTATTGTATGCAAACTCTACTAAAGGCAAATACTTTTCCCATTCTCTTTGATTATCAAAGACATAGGGTTTCAAAAGGTCCAAAACAATAGAATTAGCACTTTCACTCTGCCCATCCATTTGAGGATGATAAGAGGATGAAAACTTTATCTTTGTCCCGAGGTTCTCGAAGAGAGCTTGCCAAAAGAGGCTAGTCATGCAGGGAACTTGATCACTTATAATGGACTTAGGCATGCCATGATGCTTGAAAATATGAGCAATGAATAGCTTAGCCATATGATCGGCTTTGATTGTCTTTCGCATAACTATAAAGTGAGCTTGCTTACTAAATCTATCAATGATAGTCCAGATTGCATCGTTGCCTACTTGTGTGTGAGGAAGCTCCATGATAAAGTCTATGGCTATACTTTCCCAAGGCTCATTGGGAATAGGTTATGGCTTCAGTAGACCGGGTGGTTTATGCTTGTCATACTTTACTTTTTGGCATATCTTGCACTCGTAGACATATCTTTCAATGTCAGCTCTAAGAGTGGGCCAAAAGAAATATCTTTCCAATGCTTGAGTAGTGGGTAGAATACCCCTATGTCTAGCATATGGAGATGCATGTGATTCATCCATTACCTTGTGTCGCAATGGTAATGCTACACAAATTGCTTGATGATGATACAAATAACCATCTCGAATCGAGTAAGGTGTAATCGATTGACCTGAGTTAAGCTGATCCCATATGGTTGAGAAGTCGGAATCAGTTGCATACATTTTGGATAAATCCATGAACTTGTTATGGTAAACAGTTGTGATTGCATTCATTCGAGGTCGCCGTGATAGAGCATCTGCTACACATTCTTAGTTCCAAATGTGTGAAGGATTTGAAAATGAAACATAGATAAGAAATTTACCCAACACATCTGTTTCTTTGAGAGTTTCTTCTGAGTGAGGAAGTATCTTAGACTTTGGTGATTTGTTTAACTAACAAAATCTGCACCAAGTAAATAGTGTTTCCATACTTGAAGAGAGTGTACCACCGCCATAAGCTCTTTCTCATATATGGAGCATGTAGCTCATGGTCCATGAGGCGTCGGCTCTCAAATGCTACTGCATGATGCTCTTGGTTAAGCACAGCTCCAATGCAATCCCCAGAAGCATCGCAGTGAACTTCAAAAGGGTTTTGAAGATCCGGAACTATGAGAACTGGTTCTTGAGTCACAAGAAACTTAATTCTTCCAAAGGCTTGTAGTTGCCCTGATCCCTAGCAAAAAGGCATTTGCTTCTTAGTAAGGTCATGTAGAGGAGATGCAACATACACAAAACCTCGTATGAACCTCCTATAGTATGAACATAGGCCCCCAAGAAACTTCTAACTTCATGTACAGAAGTAGGTGTAGGCCATTCAAAAATGGCTCGAATCTTCTTAAGATCCATTCTCACCAAATTGTGAGAAACAATATGGCCTAAGTAATGAATTTTCGAAAGAAAAAATTCACTCTTCTTAACATTGACATGTAGTCTATGCTTGCGGAGATCTTGAAAAACAATAGATATATGTTTTCTATGCTCTTCTTCAGAGTGTGAAAATATTAGAATGTCATCAAAGAAACACCTGTGAACTTTGAGTGAGGTCTGAAAATTCTCTCCAACATTCGATCGAATGTGGCGGGTGCATTAGTCAAACAAAATGGCATGACTAAGAACTCGTATAGTCCAAATGTCGTATGAAAAGCTTTCTTATGAACATCTTCAGGTGCTATCCGTATCTGGTGATAGCCGCTCTTGAGATCAATGCAACTAAAGATACTAGCCCCTTGCAACTTATCCAAGATATCATCTATCCTTGGGATATGAAAACGATTCTTGATTGTGATCTTGTTCAAAGATCTATAGTCTATGCACATACGGAAAGAATCGTCTTTCTTTTGAACAAGCAAGACTGGAGAGCAGTATGGAGAAGAGCTAGGTTGAACTAACCCTTTTTCCAACAATTCGTTTACTTGTGTTAGGATCTCCTCTTGCTGACTTGCACTTACTTGGTAAGGCGGTTGGTTAAGTAGTGAACTGCCTAGGATAAGATCAATTGTGTGATCTTCTGAGCGCTTAGGAGGTAACTCTCCTGGGAGTGAATCACTAAAACAATCTTCATATTGTTTAACAAAATCATGTCTGGCTTGGTCAATTAAAGAGAGGAGTTCTTTTAAAGTCTGAGACTTAGAAGCATTAGTTGGTATTGTGTGCTCATTAGAGGCACCAAGTGCCCTTGAATCATTAGTTTCTTTTGACTCTCTCACAAAAATCATGTATGCAGAAATAGCTTTCTTCATTTCTTTAGAAATGCTAACATGACTAACCATTGGCACAGCCCAATCTCCAGCATCAGCAATGCATATTATGTTCCGACCCTTGAATTGAAATGCAAGGGTCTTCTTAACAAAATCGAGAAGAGGTCTAATCTTGTAATTCCAAGGCATGCCTAAGATAAACATCACAGTTACCTATGGGTGCAAGTAGAAAAGATTCTTGGTTGCAGTAATCCCCAATTCTAAGATTCAACTTCCCTTGAATAGGAGTAGAATTGATTGTAAGTCCTTCAAATGTCAAATCTGATCCAATTAGTGTCCCCAATCGATCCGGTGGAATTTGTAGCCTTTCAACAGTATCTATTGACACAAAATTATTTGTGGACCTTGGATCAAAGAGTATCAAAACTCGTTGATTGTTGAGTGTCCCCCAACCCTTTAAGAGTTGTCTTTTCTTCTCATTTGAATGAGTGTTAGCTTGCACATCCGAAACAAAATTTGAGGATGGTGGAGGAGGATCTTTAACCACATTTGCTTCCTTCCTTTTGTGAGGAGAATCAGGCTTCATATGCCCTAACTCACCACAAAGAAAGCACCTTCCTTCCTCTTTGTACTTTTGTATCTCATAGGATGAGAGATACTTGCACTTCTTCTTGTTACCCAATATTGGTCATGGGTAAAGGTAGGTCTTCTTTGATTAGTCCTGTCTCTTGGTTGATCATAGAGCTACTCTTGTCTAGCTCTATAAGAACTCATCTCCAACTTTTGAGATGTACTAGGTGTATGCAAACTTTCAGCTATGATGGCAAACTCCATCATGTGAGATAAGATTTCATATGGATACACCTTCATGGTTCTGTGTAAATGAGGGAGTAGGCTAGCTTCAAACTTCCTTTTCTTCTCTTCATCGATGATCTCCATGAAAGGAGTAACCTTGAGAAGAGTAGACCAAAACTTGTCCACATAACTAGTGACCTTTTCATTCTCTTTCTGGCCTAGCCAATCCCACTCCTTCTTAACATCATTCTCAAAATCAGGAGGCAAGAATTGAGCATAAAATTTCTTCTTGAACTTTTCCCAAGTCATAGGTTTCCTTCCCTCCAAAATGAGAGTCAACCACCAATTGCTAGCGGTGTCTTTCAAGTGCATACTTACATGCCTTAGCTTGGACTTTTCTGAGGAATTACCATCAGAAAAATCAACTTCAAATTGCCTGACAAAGGCTAACGCCTTAGCAGGATCTCTCTTACTGGAGTAAGAGTCAAACTTTATGTCCTTATCCCTAGACTTGAAATTCTTAGTATTCTTAAGCTTGCTCCTGTTATGGTCCCTCTTTGTCCGTTTGTGGATTGCACAGGACTTAGAACCAAGAGAGTAGAAACTAGAAGATGAGGAGGAGGAACTTGAGTAATCAGGGGAGTAGCTGGTTGTTGAGGGAGATGACTCTCTCCGTATCCGCCTCACTCGAGGTGAGGTCTTTTTACTCTTCTTGACACGAGAAACCTTCTTCCTTCTAGGAAGCTTCTCAGCAATTAGATGCTTTGCATCTTCACTATCAATTGGTGCAATGGTGTTTCCTCCAGTATCACTATCTTTTGGAGGATTCGGTCCTTCATAAGTAGCTTCTTCCCTTGCCCTTAAGCTGTCAATCAATTGACATACTTCGGGAATCTCCAACAAGCTACGATACTCTGTCAATTGAGCATGTAATTGCTCACTTGTAAGTGCTTCATCAATTGCCATCTTTACCTTCTTCTTGCAAGGATCACCTTTACTTTGAGAAAAGCAAAGAGACCTGGTCTAATACCACTGTTATAAAATCCGAGATACACGCTCGACTTTCTTATATACTTAAAAATATATATGGTGAATATTATGTTGGCACAGAGGGAGAATAGATAAGAGAAAAGAAAGATGTAGAGAGAGAGGTAGAGAAATTGGCGACACACTAGGGACTGGTGGAAGATGGGCCAGTCCCCCCCCCCTTGTGGAGTTATATTATTGACAAGGAGCAAGCTTCTCCGTTACACATAAGCTAGTTCTTACTTGTAGAACTTGGAAACAAGATTACAGTTCCTTGCACGGTATACGACCTGCACAACTTGGAAGTTTGCACCTTTTGATCCTTCTTGAGTGTCCTTCTCTCCTACATAATATGTGTAGGGCTCTCCTCTTGGCGCTTGATTTCAATAGAGCTTCCGCAGCACTTGCACCTTCTCTTCTCCTCTTGGAACTTGATTTCAGTAGGGCTTCCGCAGCACTTGCACCTTCTCTTCTCCTCATGGAACTTGATTTTAGCAGGGCTTCCGTAGCACTTGATTTCAGCAGGGCTTCCGCAGCACTTGCACCTTCTCTTCACCCCTTGGATACATGCAAAATGATGCTTCCTTCACCCCCTCTCACACCCAAAGAGAGCCTCCTCTTTTATAGGCTTTCAAGAGCTTCTCTTCTTGGAGAGAGAGTTGAGTTGTTCTTCATACAAGATGTGGTTGTTCCACTCCACAGCACCAATTTTGAGATATCTCTTTGTGCGTTGTTTGGATGAAAAAACGTCCAACACAAAATTTGTAGATCTCGCTCTTTCCGATACCGATGCAGCCCGTTTTTAGAGAGCGTTTTTTTATTGCAAGATATTTTTAAAATGGATTTTTTATAAAAATAGCTTTTTAAATTGTACTCTTAACTTGTGGTCCATGCAACCACTTTGAGTCATAGATAAGGAGAGTTCATTAGATTGCCTTGGGCCTCAATCTTAAGATTGAATTCCACACAAAAGCTTGTGTGATTTTAGACCTTAGAAAGAGAAAATCACTTTTCTCCTCACTTCTAGAGGATCACGTCTCTCCTCTTTCTTAGTGAGAGAATTCCCTCTCTCGTCTTTCTTAATGAAAGAAAATACCTTAAACCTTGACTTGCAGGGGAGAGGATGACCCCAAATGAATGCAATGCTCATTACACACAAGTAAAACATTCCCAGGTGTCCCTGGATGCACACATAAATACATAACATAATTTCTAATGCACTTCCTCTTCTTAGAACTCAACCCATCTTCATTTATGTGTAACTCCTTGGTTCTTGTGTACACTCTTATACTTGGCAAACACTTCTTTCCCCCTTCATAACTTGTACTTCCTATACTAGATATCCCCGTCATAGTGCTTTGATCACCCCATTAAGTGATACACTAGGAATACTGGTCTCTAAATGGTCTCATGGCCATGCTAGATCATCATCAGCACTTAAAGAAAAGTGAGTCATTAATTTATTGACATGAATTTATTAAATAGAGAATGCGTAATAAGCAATCAATTTAGTGACACTCCCCCCTTTTCACCTCTCCCTCCCTCCCATTTTTTATCCCTCTCCTCTACTTGCAACCCCTATGTCTCACCCCTTTTACACCTCTCCCCTCTCTTTTCACACACGTGTGCACTCACTCACTCTCTCCCTTCCTCTCTTTGGTATATACATGTATAAAAGGCTAGACATGCATTTGTATTTATATGTACAAAGACTTATATATATGTGCAATGACCATGCACCAAACTTGTAAACTTGTATACATACTTGCTTTGCATAACAGTTAGATGTAGCTCTATATGATCCTTGGATGTTACAATTAGAAACAAGATTGCTATGTTGGAATGAACCATAAATGAAAGATACATGAAATACACTACAAAGTCTAAGTGTATCCAAGCATTACAAACAAACTCTTAGTAGTATTAATTATACACACATGTGAAGTAGAGCTCAAAACCAAAGTTTGTTCTAGAAACTGTGCTAATAACTTTGCACCACAAAGTTAAGTATCCAGAAACCATGAAGCATTATCCTTGATTGCGCGTATGCATTTGTATCCAAATGTTACAAAAAGGGCTGCAATGTGAATAAAAAAATAAAAAATTTCCCATGGTGCCTAACCAAAATGAAGCTTTCTTTTCCTTGAGGAATCACTGGAAAAATTCTATTCTCCAACACAGTATGGTTAGGTGAAGCAAGTCCGTCACCACTCTTTGTCTTGGCAATGGTACATGGGACATGATAATCTTTCCTCTCTTTCTTGCACATAAAATTTTAGAAAGCCACAATGTAAACGTAACTACATCTAATAATTGACAAAGACCACTTAACTTTAGAATAACAATACTTGGCCTGACATATGCAAACCACTTGGTAGGCATTGTCATAGCTTGATGTAGCATCACAGAGCAATCAAGGTCTTTAAATTCATACGTCAACTACCCCCTTGGTATTCTATCAGTGTGAGATCGTCAAAATCTCTTATTCTATTCAACTTTACCCATATGCACTTGAAACACTAAGTATATCCACAATGCACCACCTTAATAAAAACTGGGAGTAAAATTCAATATATCATCATATAAATGTTCAATGACCCTTGCAATCATTCTTCTTATAATATCATGTGTTGTTACTACGCACAAGATACACTACAATTCCTTCTAATACTCAGAAGCCAGATAATAGCCCCAACTTGGAGTAGGCATCTGCAAAAGTCGAGTAAACACTTAAATATAGTGTTGAATATGGCATAAAGGCCATTTCACATATGTGTCAAGTAGGGACCACAAAGCTGTCAAATTTCAATAAATATATCTATGCAAAAAAGTAAGCATATCATTCCAATCTCCAAAAAATACATCTCTGTATGCATCTCTACAAAAAAGCAATACACATTATTGCATCTTTTGAAGTACATCCTTGTATACAATATTCATCATGACATTCACAACGCTTCCATTTTCATAGCAAGACTCTCATACTACATGAGGATTTCACATTTGAAAATGCAATATACAAATGTCCATGTGTAAATAGCAATGTCTTTAAGTAAAGACCAACAATAGACAAACCATGGTCTTGTGACTTATTGAAGCCATTGCAAATGCCAATCGAATAGGAAATTGCCTTCACCTCATAATAAATGAAACTTGTAAAGTGCTAGGAATAAAAGTGATCTTAGGAATGAAAACTTGTTCCCCTACATTTGTTCTTGTTATTATCTTAGCATCTATCGCCTTTTTATTGAATGCCTTACATATCAATCGTATACCATTACACAGACATTTTCCTAAATTTAAGGTTTTAAGTAGAATAATAGGTGCATTTATCTTTAACAGTAATAGATGGGGAGGAAATCCACCTCCAAGATCTAGGGTATTTAAATACTCTACAGAGTACAAAAATTAGCTATTATCCATCTCTACAATCGAATCTGTATTATAATATTTTATAACCTCTCCTAGCATGAATTACAATGCATGATGACTCAAAGAAGCCACTTTTGTATTCTGTGCTATAAGTACAACATGCTTGTTGAAATATGCTCCAAAGTCTCTCATTGTGGACACTTGATGACCAGGAAATCAATGCAAATAAAGGCACAAAAATGTGCTCACATGGAAACAACTTTTTGTAAATTGATACTTTGCAAATGTACCCCTTTGTCAAAAATCAAATATGAAGCAATGTAAAATGTGTAGTCCAAAAGAAACACACTATAAAATATTCCTAGGAAAAGGAAAGGCCAAACACCTTCATCTCATTCCAAAAATTGAAAGGTCCTTAGACCTTAGTCCATGTATGCAAATTTGAATTTTATAATTCAAGAAAGGAAAAGGGTGGTTGCAGCTGTGGGATTTGGGGAGGTGGGAGGTTGAGGTGGTTACACCCTCTCTCTTCCTTTATCTTCTCCTCTCACGGTTCATTTCTCCCTCTCTCATTTTGGCACAACACTTGCCTTCTTGTTCTTGTTTCCCTTTCTTGTGCTTTCATTGCAAGATCTCATGGAGAGTGAGGAAGAGGAAGAGGGTGAGGATGGAAGACTTTCTCTCAATTTCTTGTGTGCCTATCTCTTATGTGTTTGGAGAGCACGGTTCTTGGTGAGAAGGAGAGTTTTCTTGCAGGTTTTCATGGCCAGCAATGTATTTGCAGCCTCTACCTAGCCTGTTTGTGGTTCTCATGGTGTCGTGGCAGGGTGGTCTTCATTTGATGCACTGGCCGGGAAAAGAGGTGGCTACAAAATCTGCAAGTGAAAGGGTTTGCAGTCTCATTTCTTAAGTTATGGTGTTTTCAAATTTGATAGAGCTTATGGATTGAAAGAGACTAGAAGAGAAAGGGTCATTCAAGGATGCTTGTGCTCAAAATGAGAAAAGGTCTGAAACAATGCTTGGAGATGGTGGGAAGATCAAGAAGTGTTGCAATTTTTATGGTTGAGCATCATTAATCCATCCGTCCATCAACCATTTGGCACCACACAAGCCTCACCATAATACTTACCTCCTTCTGCTTCCTTCCTAAGCACCACCCCTGCTGCTACTATGGGGGTGTCTTAGCACCCTCTATGAGCTTGGGGGCTGATTTCATGCCAGGCTGTGGAAAAGCGAAGGCTTTTTCTATCTCCTTCGTCATCTTCCTGCGTGTGCTCTCTTGCTACGGCGTTATGCAGGACTCTCCGAGGAGCTGGAACAAAGGATTAGACATAAACGTGGAGGCCTTAAATCTGGTGCTGCCGTCGAGCAGTTTGGTGGAGGAGAGGTCAAGGTCAAAGCAACAGGGAGGGAAGATCCATAGGAAAAAGCACCTCGGCCATGGCCGAAATGCACAATGAGAGCCAGGTCGCGACGCCATAATTGACGAGCTACTTCAGGCCCGATTTTGTGTGTGGGAAGGATGGGGTAATGTACTGGTGCAGCTCTACAGATGCCACGCTTCTGCGACTTTGAGAGCAAAGAGATGGGGGAGAAGCATGTACTCATGCTTGATAAATTCCCAGGTCCTTGTTGGAATCCTTTGAGAATGCCACAGAGGTGCAGAGAAAAGCAGCGCGCAGTCGAAATCATTATCTTCCCCTCCTCTTATCTCCACGCGGCAGTTACATGCCTATCCTTTATCCACCTTAAGAAAACCATTTAAAAAAAATTTAGGCCTTGATTATTCTACTTTTAGATAAATACCTTGTTTGGGGGTTCATATGCTTATCTTCATCTTACCCTTAATTCAACCTTCTTTTACCAAGACCGTCATCCATTACACACATTGAATCTCCTTAAGTTTTCTTTTGGTTAATTTTTGTTTTTTGTTTTTCATAAGACTTACCTTCCTTTTCTTTCTACAATATATTTTTCCGGGTGGAGTGCGTAATTGCCATATCTTTTGTGAGGGATGCTGGATGGTTATATCTTTTTGGGTTTTAATGAGCTTCATGGCGTGGTTGTGTTTCAACCTATCTCGGGTGTGATGTTAACTTTGTGTGCAAGTTGATTAAGAGCCCTATGTTTTGTGTGCTCGGTGAAATTTTCTTGTGGAGTGTTTGTTACCTAGGCTCCCCGTCCTAGTTATGTGTGTATTTTTGTGTGCTTTTTCCTTTCCTATCCCATGGCAATTTTGAGATCCAATTCAAAGAAGATTGAAGAAAAGAAATGAAGATTGAAGATTGAAGATGAAGTTTGTCAAAGAGCTGATTGTGGTTCTTCTTCAAGTTTGTTCGCGGGGACGCTTCACACTTAAGTGTGGGAGGAATGATGACCAGGAAATCAGTGCAAATAAAGGCACAAAAATGTGCTCACATGGAAACAACTTTTTGTAAATTGATACTTTGCAAATGTACCCCTTTGTCAAAAATCAAATATGAAGCAATGTAAAATGTGTAGTCCAAAAGAGACACACTATAAAATATTCCTAGGAAAAGGAAAGGCCAAACCCCTTCGTCTCATTCCAAAAATTGAAAGGTCCTTAGACCTTAGTCCATGTATGCAAATTTGAATTTTATAATTCAAGAAAGGAAAAGGGTGGTTGCAGCCGTGGGATTTGGGGAGGTGGGAGGTTGAGGTGGTTACACCCTCTCTCTTCCTTTATCTTCTCCTCTCACGGTTCATTTCTCCCTCTCTCATTTTGGCACAACACTTGCCTTCTTGTTCTTGTTTCCCTCTCTTGTGCTTTCATTGCAAGATCTCATGGAGAGTGAGGAAGAGGAAGAGGGTGAGGATGGAAGACTTTCTCTCAATTTCTTGTGTGCCTATCTCTTATGTGTTTGGAGAGCATGGTTCTTGGTGAGAAGGAGAGTTTTCTTGCAGGTTTTCATGGCCAGCAATGTATTTGCAGCCTCTACCTAGCCTGTTTGTGGTTCTCATGGTGTCGTGGCAGGGTGCTCTTCAACACTTCACTATAGCTACTATCAACCAAGGTTTCGATAAAGTATCCATTTAATGCCATGTTAGATGGAATATGTAACTTATCACAATTCTCTATAATACCCACTCCATCCCTTATCCCTTGAATCCAACTAATAAATCCATTATCCATTATATCACCAACGGTTGATATTTTCACATTCCCAAACAACCTTAGCACCTCAATACACTGCCATAAATGAGAGTAATATAGTGCAGCATTAATAATATCTTCATGAGAGCCCTTCATCACAACAGGTAGGATCTGTCTAAAATCACCTCTAAGTAAAGTGACATTTCCACCAAATGGTTTATCATAACTCATAATATCCCTTAAAGTTTTGTCAACTACTTCAAATGCATACATGTGCATCGTGGGAGCCTCATACCACAAAATAAGACTCGACTGCCATCTCAATAGTTGAGCAGGATTGCTTTGAATAGGAATATTACAAGTGGATCAATTACCTAGATCCAATGGAATTTTAGACCTAGAGTGAGCAGTATGACCATCTTGTAGAAGCAAAGCAGCACTGCTAGATGATGATGTTCCTAATGCTATATGACAATCACTGCATAGTCTAGCAAGCAAACACTTATAAAGAAATGTCTTTCCAAACCCATCAGGGTCATCTTTAAAAAAATACATCCCTAGAGTTTGCACTAATAGCATCAATAACTACATTATATGCAACTCTCTATCCATCATTCAACATTGCCTCCATAGAAACTCTATGTTGCTCAAGTATATCATATGCATACTCGTCACTACAAGATATAGGCCTTATACCGACGTTTAAAGCGACGAAAATACAAACAACAAAATTTGCCCCCGTCGTCGCAAAAAGCATCGTTATTAACGACGCCATAGAAATGTAACACTGATAGCGACGCCAATAGCGACGTTTTGCGACGCCAATAGCGACACGAGCAGTAAAATTTGCAACGCTAATAGCGACGGTAACAGGGATAAAAAAAATTTTGTGGCAGGGCAGTGCACTGTGTGCTTTATAAGAGCCATACAAAATAGTTTCTGCACTACTGTGTACAAAGCGATTGCAAACAAAAAGAATGTATACTGAAATCATAAAACTGATACATGAAATAAATACATGATCGCATAAAAGTGATTCGTACAATCATGACAGGATATCACTAATACATAGAAAATGTCTACATAGATCAGGCGACTCAAAAATAAAGGTGTGTGAGCTCCAAGGATCCAAGGGCAAGCTACAAATCCTCGTCCCCCGAAAGCTCGTCCCGCCGCAAAGGAGCATCGAACGGACTCTGCAGAAAAAGAAACAACACATAAATCCACCATATAATAATGCATTCATATATCTCATGGTAACTACGGACAAGAAAGATGAGCGACTTACAGGGCCGCCGCGTTTATACAATCGGTCAATCAATGCAGTGAGACCGTGCCTCTCTGCATATCGAGTCTCAAGGCCAGTCAGATTGCGATTTGTAATGGAGTGCTGCAAAGAAAACAAAATGCTAACTGTTAGAAACATGATTGTCAGTACAAAGAATATTTATAAAAAAACAAACAAGCAAAACAAAAGAAAAACTTACAAAGTCCTCCAAATATGTCCTGTGGCCGCCACTCCCAAGATGATGGACCACTCTAGCCTCGAGTCGTGCCCTTGCCGCCTCGTGCTGCTGACTCCAACGTCTTGGAGAATCTGTAGCCTCCTCCCTCAGTCGGCGCCAGTCGTCTGCATCTAACCACTCGGGCTTTGTAGCCCCACTCTTGATTGCCTTGCATGTGTTGGATCGTCTATGTGATATGTATGCACACATGCAATCCATCATCCAGCCCGTAGAGAATCTATCTACTGGGCTGGCATCGGAAACTCCTCGTGCAAGGATGCTACTATGTAGTCCTTGCTCCCCTCCGGTATGTTCTTCCAATGATCCAAGACGTTGTGCCGAAAAACTTATTGGCACAACTCTCTCATGCGAGCCATCACCCTCCTCCCCTCATCATTCATGATGATGGCTCATGACCTACTATCGACCAGATATCCATAACCCCTAGGAGTCTGCCTAAGATGGGTCCTCTCCTATTTGCGTCCACGCTCCTGGGCATATCCTGTTGAGATATCGAGCTTCACTTGTGATACGCCAGGGTGACCGTTGTGTATTTATGTCACCGACTTGTCAGTTGCAGACGCGGTTGGTACACTGCCCATGAATAATGGCTAGATGACAGCTATCCTTATCTACTCTAGTTCGTGGCTCAGTTAGTATGCCACCTTAGTTAGTTGAGTTTGGTTTGAGACCCATATCTAGGGTTCTTCTATTTCTTTGTACTTGAGTTCTTTTGGCTTACACAACTAAGAAGAGGAAAACTATTTTCAGCCTCCACCCTTGTGTGTATTCCCCCATTGTGCAAGCAAGAAAGCTACAAGTGAGACTCCTTCCTTCTCTCCCACAATCTTGACATGGTATCAGAGCCTTGTTCGTGGTAAGGAGCTCAAGAAAGCAAGCCAAGCTCACGGTGTTCTGGTAAGAGGAGCAGTGTTGCTTTCATTTTCTATTTTGGGAGCAGATCTCTGCAGGCAGCACAGCCGGAAAGTGCAGGAGTGCATTGTCTTAGGTTGAGACGCCCTTCGCGGTGAAGCAAGAGGGCAGTATATGCTGCGGGCAAGGGCTTTAGCCCTTGGCGACCTTGTTTTTTTTATTTGAGGCCATTTCGGGGCCTGTTTTGGAGGCGGAAGTTTTCTGCACGCACTCAGGAAAAGACCCAGTTTTATGCTGTGCAGCCACTGTTCTACAGGTCGGTGAATAGTTACTGTAAAAATTGCATTGTATGCTTGTGCGCAGAGACATTGGGAGTTACAGAATCATCCCTGTTGCCTGTTGATGCAAAATCGTCACTAGGAAGTGACTGTGTGGTCAAATACCACTTTCGCCAGTTTTGCAGATTTTCCCTTGTGAGGGTGAAGCTGTGGTTTTTGCAGTGACAGAATTTTTTGCAGTCTTCTGTAATGGCATCTGATTCTCTTTCACAGATTGTCACTGAAAAGCTTGACAAGAACAACTTCCAAGCATGGAAGTTTAGAATGATGAATTTCCTTATGGGAAAAGGATATTGGGAATTTGTTGCAGGAAATGAAGAAGAACCAGTTCTTCCTGATGTTCCCAATCAACAGCAAATGCAGGCATTTAAAGCATGGCATGAGAGAGCCAGGAAAGTTATGTATTGGCTGTCTATCAGCATTTCAGACTCTATGATTGTGCATATTCAGGATGCAAGTACGCCAAAGGAGGCATGGGATACTTTGTCAAAAATGTATAGCACAAATACGCAAGCCAGGAAAATGCAGCTCAAGCAAGAGTTGCATAACGTGCAAAGAGAAAATATGAGCATCAATGACTACCACATGAAGGTGAAGAAGATTGCAGATGCACTTGCTTCCATTGGGTCGCTAGTGGAAGATGATGATTTAGTTTCTGTGACCTTGAATGGTCTAGGAAAGGATTATGCGCAGTTTCGGACATCCATTTCCGTCCGTGAAAGATTTCCTGATTTTGAGGAGTTGATTGCTCTTCTAATTTCTGAGGAGCAGAGAAATGGTGGTGCATCTTCTTCAGGAGGAACTTCAAAAGAAGCTGTCTTCTACTCAAATGCTGGAAGAGGTAGAGGCAGAGGTAGAGGAGGCCGATTTGGAGGCCGTGATAGAAATCAGAATATGCAGCAAACTCAAGAAAACCAGTCCTTTGGAGGAGGACGTGGTAACTCTAGAGGCAGGGGGAGCCAAAGAGGTCGTGGTGGATGGCAAAGAGGCCAAAATGCAAACAGTAATGTTGAATGCTACTACTGTAGTAAAATGGGTCATATGGCTAAAGACTGCTATAAAAAGCAGAATGACATCATGAATGGAAAACTGCAACAAGGGAATTATGCATCTTCTAGTAGACAGGGTGATGACAGAAATGAGCACTTGTTTATGGTGCAGCACATGAACAATTCTGTGACAAGTACAGAAGAAAGCAATGATGTATGGTATGTTGACTCAGGTGCATCAAACCACATGACAGGTCATGCAGAATGGATGGAGGATCCAAGAAAAATGGAAAAACCAGGATTTGTGGAGAATGGTGATGATACTGCACATCCTATTGTGCAGATTGGAAAAATTCCTTTGTCTATGCAGGATGGGAAAAAGAAATACCTGTCCGATGTATTTCATGTCCTGAATATCACCAAGAATCTGGTTTCTGTCGATCAAATGGTTGAGCAGGGCTTGCAGGTCAGATTTAATCCTCATGGATGCTTTGTTGAGGATATGAAAAATAAAGGTCGCTTGATAGCAAAAGGAAAGAAGAAGGGCAGAATGTTTACATTGGATGCAGACGTGTCTGAATTGAGTGCAGCAATGTTTGCACATGGGACCGGTGTAGTTGCAGATATTGATATCTGGCATAAACGCATTGGTCATGTTAATGTACAGCGACTTAAATCAATGCAGGCCCAAAATATTGTTGCAGGTTTGCCTAAATTCAAGGTTGCAGAAATGCATAAGGTATGTGAAGCCTGTCAGTTTGGAAAACAGGCAAGGAAACCATTTCCTAGACATGTTCAAGAGAGTGAGAAGCCATTGGAATTGATCCACTCTGATGTGTGGACTACTAAAGCTGCATCTCTAGGAGGCTGTCATTATTTTGTTACTTTTATTGATGACTATAGCAGAAAAGTTTGGGTGTATTTTATGAAAAAGAAAAGTGAAGTTTTTGGGCATTTCAAAACTCTTAAAGCTATGGTTGAAAAAGAAACAGGTCTGCAAATAAAATGCCTAAGGTCAGATGGAGGGGGAGAGTACCTCTCAAATGAGTTTGCAAGGTTCCTGCAGGAGCATGGCAT
Source organism: Lygodium microphyllum (assembly GCF_053477565.2). Lineage (NCBI taxonomy): Eukaryota > Viridiplantae > Streptophyta > Polypodiopsida > Schizaeales > Lygodiaceae > Lygodium > Lygodium microphyllum. The sequence goes on from NC_141156.1 coordinate 127,232,614, forward strand.
AAAGCAGCAATATTCATGCAGTCATACTCCACAAGAAAATGGAATTGCAGAAAGGAAAAATAGGCATATTGGAGAGGTATCTCGTGCCATGCTCAATGAAAAAGACCTACCAGATTTTTATTGGGCTGAAGCAGTTGCTACAGTAGTCTACATAATGAACAGGACTCCCACTGCAGCAATACATGGGGTGACTCCAGAGGAGAGGTATACTGGTAGGAAACCAGATATTTCTCATTTGAAAATTTTTGGTTGCATTGCCTATGTACATGTGCCAGATGAGTTGAGATCTAAGTTGGATCCAAAAGCTGAGAAGTGCATCTTTATTGGTTACTCTCTGCAGCAAAAAGGGTATAGATGCTATAATCCTTCTACTCGTAAGTTTACAGTGAGCAAAGATGTTGTTTTTGATGAGATGAGTAGTTGGTATAAACCAGTAAATGTGATTGATGATGTAGATGCACAAAATGGTAATGCTGCACAGAATTCACAGCAGCAGTCACAAAATATTAGTGGACCTGGAGCATCCTCTAGCAGTGGTTCACATTCTTCACCATGGACAGGTAGATTGAGATCAGGAGAATCTTCTCAAAGTAATGCAGATAGTGGTATGCAGGTATCACGAAAAGGAAAAGAGAAGGTTGATCAGCCCATGGTTGATGTGAATGCAGGTCACTCTTATGTGGATGGTGAATCCAGTGGCTCAGAACAGAGCATTGATGATGAGTTGGGTATTCCTTCTATTGTTACACCTAGAGTAAGGAAGACTAGGGATGTTTTGAGAGCACCTGGGAGTGAACCTACTTTGCGCAGGTCTACGAGAGCTAGGTATCCTGTGGATAGGCTGAAATATGATGGATTTACAGCCATTCACTATGCATATATGGTCAAAGTGATACAGGAACCAGAACCCACATCTTTTGAGCAAGCCATGGGAAAAGAAAAATGGGAGAAAGCCATGGATGAAGAAATGGATGCCTTGCAAATGCTACATGGGAATTGGTACCTTTGCCTAAAGGTAAAAATGCAATTGGCTGTAAGTGGGTTTATAAGGTGAAGCACAATGCAGATGGTTCTGTGAACAGATACAAGGCAAGATTAGTAGTCAAGGGGTATGCACAAACATATGGCATTGACTATGAAGAAACATTCAGTCCGGTTGCAAGGATGGCAACCGTAAGAGCAGTCATTGCTATGGCTGCATCAAAGGGATGGTCTTTACATCAGATGGATGTAAAGAATGCCTTCTTGCATGGTGATTTGCAAGAAGAGGTATATATGGAGCAGCCACCAGCTTATGTGCATGCTGTTCATCCTGAGTTTGTTTGCAGGTTGAAGAAAGCCTTGTATGGCTTGAAGCAAGCACCTACAGCATGGTCTGACAAGATAGGACAGTATCTTGTCACTATTGGCTTTCAGATTTCCAAGGCAGATTTCTCACTTTATGTGAGGAAAACAGAGAAAGGTATTATGCTACTTGTCATTTATGTTGATGATTTGATTATGACAGGTGACAGTGATGAAGATATCCTTCATGTGAAAATGCTATTGAAGCAAAAGTTTGAGATGAAGGATTTGGGAGAGCTGCGTTATTTCTTGGGCATTGAGGTGATTAGATCACCAAGTGGGATACAGCTCTTGCAGAGGCAGTATGGATTGGACATACTGTCCAAATATGGGATGACAGGCTGTAAGTCTATTTCAGTTCCTTTGGAGCAGAATGTGAAGCTGAGCACAGATGCAGGTGAGCTTCTAGAAGACCCTACTATGTACAGACGCATAGTAGGAAGTTTGATTTATATGACTATTACCAGGCCAGATTTGAGCTATGCTGTTGGATTGGTAAGTCAGTTTATGCAGGCTCCAAGGAAACCACATTTGGATGCGGCTAGACGCATACTCAGGTATGTGAAGTCCACATTGCAGTATGGACTATTTTATGAGATTGGGGTTCAGATACAGTTGCATGGATACACTGATGCTGATTGGGCTGGTAGTATTTCTAATAGACGATCTACCAGTGGATATGTGTTCTCTTTTGGGAGTGCTGCAGTCACTTGGAGCAGCAAGAAACAACCTACAGTTGCCTTGTCGAGCACAAAGGCTGAGTACAGGGGTGCAGCAATGGCTGCATGTGAGGTAGCTTGGTTGCATAAGCTACTTTATGATATGCATCAGTCTACAGATGGGCCAGTTGTCATTTATTGTGACAACATGAGTAGTATACACTTGGCAAATAACCCAGTCTATCATGCTAGAACAAAGCACATTGAGGTGCATTATCACTATGTGCGAGAGAGGGTTTTACTAGGTCTTATTGATCTAGTTTATGTCAGCACAGAGGATCAGGTAGCTGACATATTCACGAAGGCATTGGGCACAGAGAAGCTGTGCAAGTTCAGAGACCTGCTTGGTGTGCAGGAATTGGGATTGAGCTCGAGGGGGAGTGTTGAGATATCGAGCTTCACTTGTGATACGCCAGGGTGACCGTTGTGTATTTATGTCACCGACTTGTCAGTTACAGACGCGGTTGGTACACCGCCCATGAATAATAGCTAGATGACAGCTATCCTTATCTACTCTAGTTCGTGGCTCAGTTAGTATGCCACCTTAGTTAGTTGAGTTTGGTTTGAGACCCATATCTAGGGTTCTTCTATTTCTTTGTACTTGAGTTCTTTTGGCTTACACAACTAAGAAGAGGAAAACTGTTTTGAGCCTCCACCCTTGTGTGTATTCCCCCATTGTGCAAGCAAGAAAGCTACAAGTGAGACTCCTTCCTTCTCTCCCACAATCTTGACATATCCAAGAGACCCCTCTGCCTCCAGTATACCGACAGGGGTAATCTCTCTCGGAGTGGCACCCAAAGGGGTGCCACCTGCTGACGGCTGCGCAAAAGTCGGAGTAACTGGAGTAGGCGTCCCCACAGGTGTGACAAATCCTGGAGGTGACGCAACTCCAGTTGAACGACGAGACGGAGACACCACATCCGTGTCTCCATAGCAGCATCCCCTTGATCCCGATGCACTCCCTCCCTCTGGCCCTAGTCGTGAGCGTCGAGATCGTCTACTCGAAGCCGAAGCATCCGATCGCACTGAAGCAGATCTAGCAGAGTGCCCTGACGAAGAACGAGATAGCTCCTAGTCTGCCATCTCTCTGAATCTGGCGATCTGGTCTGGAGACATGTATGCGAAGATGTCCTGTAACTCCTCATCGCTCATCCCTCGACTCATCCTGAAAATGTCACCTACACAGACAAAAAATGATGTTAGAATAATCAATTTAAATCATACAAAGCACAGCAATATAAATCATTTAAAAAATATATAACTTAAAATGCATATCTTATGTACCTTTATAAGAGATTGGTCAACGAATTGAGTAAGCGGATGCTCCAAGTATGAAGTATCCTATGGTCCCATGTTAATCTCCTGACACAACTCCGCATACACTGGAAGGTCGATAGACATGTCACCACAAAAGAATGAGTCCGCCTCGTTCTCAAAAAATTCTTGGACTCCTGTATTTCCATCATTGTTAGCCGATGCTGGCTTCAAGCTTTCGACGGCCTCCACCCCTTGCAATATCGACCCCTCTATTTGCATATTATCTTCATTTATGCTCGGAACATCGCTTTGATCATATACTCTCGCACTTCGCGGAGTTGAAGGTATAACATACCACCATCGAGGTTGTCGGGGGTTTGGATAGAAGATTACCTGTTTACAAACACGTATAAGAGAGTTCAAACCATTGTGACATAAACCATGTCGTAATACAATTAGCAAGCAAATGACTCCATGGACCTGTTCCCAATGGGCCGGCAACACAAATGTGTCACACAAATTTGTCCATTTTTTTTCGAAATCTATTTCGAGAAATCCAGATGGACCTCGTCGAACTGTTGCTCCAGCTCCTCCAAGTACCACTTTGAACCACTGCATATCGAATAGTATCATGGAGAAGCTAAGGTAATCCACCGTAATAATACTTTGCAAGTTCCCAAAATACTCCATCTCATCCACAACCGTGTTTGGATCCGTTGCTCGTCGCCGGCTCTCTTTCTCGAACCTTGCCATGACACCACAATCCATTGTGGAGCGCATTTTGTCAATACGCTCCACGCGAAAATGCCGTCCGCGCGACCACGATGCACTATATATTTTGTATTGTACATTGAAACTCTCAAATTAGATGTCGCATATAGAATTTAGATACGATAGATTCTAAACCCCTCATCACCTTTGGACTACATCCCCTCGAGAATTCCCACTCCTCCATTGAGACCTCTGTCCCTTCGCGAGATGTTGCGGTCAAGGCTCCATGCAACCATCGCGTTGACATAAACCACGGCATCTCCTCCATGCCTTCGGGATATCGAATCGGTCGATGATGCGTACTACGTCGAAATTCAGCTCGCGCTTCCTCTCGATCTTGCCTTGCAATCTGGTACTTGGCGAGCCACGCCTCCATGGAGGCATGGTGCAACATACAAAAGCGATTCACCTTCTCTTCCATTCAGGCATCCATTCTTTTTTCTACCCCATTTCCAACCACCACATCTCCAGTCAGTCTATCATCGTCCTTCAGCGAGACCATAGCATTTCATTGTCTAGTTCCACCGTTGGTAGCCATTGTGACATATGCACTAGCGCCTCAAACACCAACCAACCTTCGGCCATGCTACCTTCTGGCCGAGCTCGTTGTCGCACAAAGCCTTTCAGGGTTTTCATGAAGTGCTCCAGGAAGAACATCCATCGCGTATGGAGGTCCAGCAATCTCCACTTTGTCCACAAGATGCACAAGAAGGTGGATTTGTATCGTAAGCATGCTGGTAGGTAGGTATTTCTCAAAGAGATAGACCGTCTCCACTGCTCCCTGCCTTGCGGATTCAATAGAGGACGTCTTAATCTCTTTCTGTGAGATCCATTATACCAAAGTCGACAACTTGTAAATGGCCCCGCAAATTTCTGGAGTAAGGCATCCTACGATCGCGATCGGTAGTACAAACTACCACAAATGAGAAAGCATTATGAATAATGGCCACATTCCAAATAGCAAAATGCCCATGCTAATTACAATCCATTTATAGCACAAACCTGACATATCTTATGCCAATCATGGGATTTTAGCCCCGACAATTGGTCGTCTTTAGAAAATGTGGACCTGAGAGAACGCATCATACCTGTTGGAGTGCGAATAGACTTGATTACTTGCTTCACAATGCGCTCTTCTTTAGTGGACAAAACCCAAGGAGCATGAGGAAGCTGCACGCGACCATCAGCACGCGACCATCAGCACTCGACTGCGGCCAAAGCGCCTCCATCTTACCTACCTCCTTCAAATCCATTCGTGCCCCTATAGTGTCTCTCTTTCCTATGATGTGGTCCCATAGCAAGCTGCCCACATTCTTGAAAATATGCATGGGATCCAACAAGTGGTTGACCTGTAAGTGGGTCCAATATGGCAACTCGTAGGAAACTGAGAACCACCGCATTCCATTTGGATGTGATTCCGCATGGACCATTTTCAGCTCGTACCAGCTTGCAGAGTTCATACATGTTGGAGGTCATCCAAGGAAGCCTTCCCTGAGTTCATGATCCTCCGGCAAGAAAGCAGTGTGTCGTTGATATACCATCTTCTTCATGGTTCGTGACCTTTGGGAGTCTAACTGTGGCCCGTACAATGGACATGCATGATAACCTGAGGTAATCAGACCTGTTCCAACACCACGACCTAGTGAATACTTGATTGAATGAGATAAAATATAGATATTACCAACGAGACCGGAGGCCTGCTCACCTGAGCACTCTCCCAATCCCGAAAATTCATGCATCATCCACATGAGAATGGCTCGAATATTGGCTGACCGCCGACCATGGCGCCTGCTCATATCTTGCACAGTGACCCCCTCCTCCCACAAAATCTTAAGCTCATCGACGAATAAAGATACACGTCCATATTTTTTACTTTGTAGCGGCCTGGGACGAGCAAGCTAAGGATGAGATGTCCTTTCTTCGTAGAAAGCCATGGAGGGATGTTGTAGTTGACAAGGACTATAGGCCACACACTGTAAGAAGTTGAGCGCAGACTGAATGGATTCACGCCATCCATTGCGAGACCGAGCCGAAGATTCCTTGGCTCTCGCACAAAGCCTGGGAAGGTAGAGTCAATGTGGCTCCATGCACGCGAATCTGCCGATATTCATTGAACTCCATCCGTGGACCTATTCTGTGCATGCCACGTCAAGCTCGCCATGCCGGACGTACGAAACATGTGGTTTATGCGGGGGATGAGCGGAAAGTGTCTGAGAATTTTTTGAGGGATGGTTTGCCCTTGCAAGTCCTATTGATACCTGTGAGCACCACACTTTGGATATGTCTCCATAGTCTCGTATTCTTCTCGAAATAGTATGCAATCGTTGATACATGCATAGATGTTATTGTAGTCCATGCCAAGCTTTCGTAAAACATGTCATGCATCATCACGAGACTCAGGCATGGTATTTACAGGTGGTAATATATGATATTTTAATAACCTGAAAAAAATAATAAAACACCTTGAAAAAGCACAAATGTTTGTAATAATAGTATCAAAAAAAAAATCAATGAAGCCTATGTGCAAGGTACCTGAACAACTCGATCACACTCGTATCGCTCCACCCGTATTTTGCTTGCACACTTAAGAGTGCAAGCAGTATCTTCAACCGAGATACTCGGCACCCATCACATAATGGTATGGATGCTTCCTCTCTAAGCGGATCAGAAGTCTCAACATCCATGGGAATCAATGCATCGATCATTGCCTCCATCTCAGGCTCCAAGATTGTAGGTAGGTCTGGAAGGTTGTCTGTCTCCTCTGGCATTGACAGTATAGATTGACCTTGCGAGTGGTGGATTGGCTTCTGCACTCCATCCATCGCATGCCCACGAACTCTTCTAATTGGCGGCAAAGGGTGCACTCCCCCTTGGGACTAGACATCACCTCCCTGGTTAGAAAATTTGCCAAAAAGACCCAATCTTATTGTATATGGTATTCAATTAGCTTGCGAGTACAATGCATGATCGATATTAACTTCAAATTACCGTTTGCTGAAAATCCACAATCGCCTAATCAATGATCTCAGATTGAAACTTGCCAAATTGTTGTACGTGTTCTATAGACAATCGACGTTTTCGTCTAATTGCCAACTTGCATTGAGAGCAAGGACATGGGACACGCTGATTATGATATGCCTCGCGATCTTGAACAACAAGACCTTCTTCGTTTTCCATCTTGTCTATGTTACAACAAACAATTTAATGACTTGTAATACAATTTGGAAAAATGAGGCTCAAATGGATAGCTTTATGGAGATGTATGTCAAGTTGCAAGTTGACCATAAGCTCTTGCTTGAGAGGTTTTAGCCTCTTCAAGAGGTTGAGAAGCAAATTTTGAAAAACATTGAGGTTGATATTGATGCATCCATGGTGTTGAAATCTAAACTTCAAGATATAAGAAATGCTTTATTGATTGATGTAAAAAATGCATGGGACATAGTAGTTGAGAGATTTATTGATGTTATATCTCGGCCATATACCATGCTTAAGGATTTTTTTGTCCCGGTAGATAATTATTCATTATTGTAGAAAAACAAAGCATTGGTTCATAAGGTTCATGAGTTGAAGACTAAATGTTTAGACTTGACTAAAATATTGGATAATGCCTTAGATGCTAAAAGGAAAAGTGATGAATATGTTACTTCATCATTGCAACAAAAAGATTGGTAACAAGGATGCTATGATTAATGAAGTTCTTCACGAGGTGAATATAGAGTTGAAGGGGATGGAACACGATTCTTCTTTGGGATTTAGTGGTGATCAGTCAATTATTGAGGTGTCTTCTTGTATGGCTATTATACCTTATATACCTAGCTACGGTCTCTAGGTTATGTACTTTGAGTATCTTAGAGGGGCTCTACTAGGATTACTTATACAATTGCACTAGAGGGCTTTGAGTATAAGTAATCCTTGTCAACAAAATTTATGAGTATCATTGAGGATCTCTTAGTCTAATAATAAATTAGTCTCAACAAAAAGCATCTTAGTAATGTGGTTTTTTTGTCCTACGTCCATGTATAAAAATTAATGCTATCTATGAAATTTATCAACTTTTATTGTAATGATTGGAAGACATCAAATGCAACAATGTAATACAAGGTTACCATATCAAAGACAATATCAAATAGTAAAAATGTTTGTGCCTGTGTGGGTGTGTGTGTGTGTGTACCATAGTTATAAAATTTGTTCCAATCAATTATACTCATAGTCATAACATTTGAAGAAAATATCCTATGCTCAATTTAGGGGATTCTTCTTCTATGGTAATACTTTTGGGTTCATTTTGATGAAGTACCATAATGACCATTAGCTAAGGGATCATTTTCTTTTAGTCATTCCGTTGACTAGTTGGCATGATTACTAATTTGTTATGCCTATAAAGTTAATACAAAAACAAGGAATTATGCATATCACAATTAGATCCCCTACTTGGACATTATAAAGGATATGACCAATTTTAAGCCATCTTAAAGAGTCACCAATGTACGTGGCCCATAGTAAAGCACATTGCATACCATTATCGATAAGTCTATTATCGTGCATCTTAAATCTCCTAATTAGACTTTATAAAGTGTATGACCAATTTTTAGCCCTCTTAAGGAGTCAATGTAATGGTACCCATAAAAAAAGCAAAGTACATACCATTACCATAATCATGGATATGTTATCGTTCCTATATATACACAGACAAGTGGACTACATCTTGAGTAGACAAAAGCTATCCATTTGAGTAGACATACATCTCCATAAAGCTATCCATTTGAGTATACATCTCTTTCTCTTTCTCTCCCTCTCTCATTTCCTCCCCCTCTCTCTCCCTCCCCCTCTCTTTCTCTCTCATTTCCTCTCCCTCTCACAATATATCCTAACACTCTCCAAAAGCAAAAGGGAGAGGGAGAGAGAATGCACTCTCCCTCCCTCTCCCTCTCCCTCTCTCTCTTTCTCTTTCTCTTTCTCTTTCTCCCTCTCTCTCTCTTTCTCTCTCTCTCTCTCTCTCTCTCTCTTTCTCCCTCTCTCTCTCTCTCTTTCTCTCCCTCCCTCTCCCTCTCCCTCTCTTTCTCTCTCATTTCCTCTCCCTCTCACAGTATATTCTAACACTCTCCAAAAGCAAAAGGGAGAGGGAGAGAGAGAATGCACTCTCCCTCCCTCTCCCTCTCCCTCTCCCTCTCTTTCTCTTTCTCTCCGTCTCTCATTTCCTCCCCCTCCCTCTCCCTCTCCCTCTTTTTCTCTTTCTCTTTCTCTTTCTCTCCCTCTCTCTCCCTCTCCCTCTCTTTCTCTCTCATTTCCTCTCTTAAATAAGCAAAAGAGAAAGTGATTTAAACCTTAAACAAGCAAAAGAAGGAGAGAGGGAGACTCACCGATGAGATATGGCGACTGTGGGGCGGCTCCTCTTCGTGATGAAGGCTCCTTCTCTCCTTTGCGAACAACAGCGGTGGCGGCGGCAAGTCTTCTTCCTCTCCTTCTCTCACGACGGTCGCTCTCTCCCTCGCTCTCGCTCTCAAAACACAAAACGCAAAAATGTGAAATAAAGCCACTCTCGATTTCGGCCTTTTTTTTCCCTGCGGAGCGTCGCTATTTGCATCGCTTAGCGACGGCGCTACTCGCGTCGCTACCCGCCATCGCTATAAGCTTAAATCCTTGTAGTGTCAAACTTTGAACTCCCGCATGAATCAAGCTATCATGATTTAGAGCTCCTCTCTGATAAATGTTCTAGCACCCAACTAAAGTAGAATATATCTCTTTGTGCTCCCTCTAATAATGCCGAACCATTTGAGTCCTAAGCCTAGCAACTTTTCATTGTCTATGTTGTGTAGAGTTGAGTCTATGCCTATGAACACGTAATAAATAATCTCTGCTAGTTGTCCGATGTGAAAAGTCCATATTAATTGGATTCTCACAAAGCCTATACATCAAGAGAGGACATGTGTTCTTTCATAGAGAGACTTGATTGGGATTAGTATTTTCAAAAAGACTTAAAAGTAGCATTAATCTAGAATCACATAATTCAAAACATTGTAGCAATTTAAATCAACATAGTGCTTCTATGCGTAAGGAACACTAGTAGTCAAAATCAAACTGATATATTTTTATATTATATATAATTATATATCTAATCTAAATAGAGACAAAGAAAAATTCTATCTAACTAGCAGGCGATCCCCCAAAACCCTATAACTCAAATCCAAGTATATCATTTTCAACACTAATAATGTCCTCGAATGTTATAGATGGGTGTCACTGTGAGAGAGAGAGAGAGAGAGAGAGAGAGAGAGAGAGAGAGAGAGAGAGAGAGAGAGAGAGAGAGAGAGAGAGAGAGAGAGAGAGATTCTTCTCAATAAGTTCAGTCAAGACAACTCAATTGCTACAATAGGACATTCAACTTACAAACATTCATGTTTATCCAAAGGACATATACTTAAAATAAAAATTTATTTAATGTTTACAAAATCTTCAAAAGAGAAAAAAATATATTTTATTCTAATCTAGTGCAAGCCCTTATACATTGAACCAAATATGAGAGAGAGAGAGAGAGAGAGAGAGAGAGAGAGAGAGAGAGAGAGAGAGAGAGAGAGAGAGAGAGAGAGAGAGAGAGAGAGAGAGAGAGAGAGAGAGAGAGAGAGAGAGAGAGAGATGTGTATATCCAAATACTAAATGCTAGATATTTTATAGACAATAGTAGCTTATAAGTCTCATCTCGAGCAACTGATACATACTTAAATTTAAAAATGTGATCAAGGTTTCCAACTCTCTTTGAAAGAGAGAAAAATGCATATTACTCTAATCTAATCCAAGTCCTTATACAATGAACCAATTGTTGAAGATATATATATATATATATATATATATATATAAATAGTCAAACCATACACTAAGCATTTTATAGAGAATATTACTCTCACATGCATTACATTGCAAAAATCAATAAAGTTTTATCTAAATTGCAAGATATGATAATTTTTTTTTACAAATCAAACCTCAAGAAAGAGGTATCACATTAGATTGTAGGCACCCAATACATTTTACTCATTTTAGCTTTGTTACATCAAAACCAATGTAGGCTTCACAAAAAGAAAGCACACATTATCACAAAAAAGTGGTTGCCCAAGCACTTTTAAATAATAAGTTGGACAATAATAGCTCATAAGCTTCATCCCGATAAGAGAAGAGCTACTTGTTGAAGGATTTGGGAACTATAAGATTGAGTGGCACATATCTGGTGACTGAAAGACACTCAAATGTGTGTACAATGTGTCAAAGGGAGCCAACTCTAGATCTCCTTACCTATATTGCATGTCCCATCCATAGAGTTGAACTCAAGCAATTGGAATAGAGCTCCCTAGGCACAACAAGGATCTATAGTTTAAGCCAATCCTAGATATTCCTTTAGTGAGAATGCCCATATTTGTACACTTTGATATGCACTTTGTAGGAGGATAATTGAAGAGTTTATTCATCTTTATATAGGATTTGCATGGAATCTGAAGCCATTATCAACTAGAATAGATGTTGTAACAAAGATTGAAAGAGTCTTATCTATAATTGTTTTATATGGTGGTAATATTGTTGATCTTCAAAAGTCAAAGGATGGAAATTGTGTCCCAAAAAAGCCATCTATTGGTGGAGTGAAGGCTAGAAGGCTCCTAGGTTTTCATGGGAGACTTGATAAGATAAACTCTAGGATTTGTGGCTCAACTATTAGATGCAATTAGTGGAAGTCCCTACATAATGTAAATAAGGATCATGCTTATAATGGACAAGCTCGGAACAGAAAATGCAATGTTTGGGAAACACTAGATAAAGTATTCTTTTATTGTGATAAAACTAAATGGAATGATGATGATCTCAAAGACTTCAAAAACCAATTGAACCTTTTTAAAAAGGCAATGATAGAAGCTCAAGGTGATCACAACCCTTCACTCACTATATGGTAAGAAGTTTGCATATGTACATCTCTTCATTGTCTAACTCATATAATATTTTTTAATTAACTTTATTTATTTATTAATTATGCAAACATACTCCATACTTTATCAAGAAATATGAATCTCTATCTATAATCTTGTCAACCCAAGATATGGAAAAATCGCATTATCAAGTAAGAACAAAATACTTTAGACACACAAGACATGGAGGTGAAAGATACAAAGTAAATTGTTTATTAGAGGTCTACCAATGGTTTAATAGACAAAATTGGCACAAATTCAAGCTTAAAGACATAAGCACATCATATAATGCATCATCTTTGGCAAGGACTATACAAACAATAATCTCAAGAAGAAAAAATGGATATTTAAACTCTTGTGCAAAGAAAATATTTTCAGAATGGTTACAAACTAGACAAAGAGATAAAAAAAGATAGGTTTCAAGAAGCCCTTGATATCTTTTAGTTTGACTCTATTATAGAAGAGTATTTAGTTTCAAGCAACTCACTAGGGCCCCTAGAGGTATCTTTTGTTTCATCCCACTCAAAAAGACCTCTACATTTCAAGAATTCTTATTTCCTATAGCCTGGAAAGAGCTTCAAATTCTCGGCATCTCCTACATGGGAGAGTAAATAAAAGCCAAGAACTCCAAAGTATCATGCCCTAGATCCACTATATCTAGGCCTGAAGCCAAAAAATCTTACATCTTCTTCCTTCTCCACCAAAATGATCTTATTTGATCCTCTATTGAAAACTTGGGATCCAATCACCTTGTAGACAGCTTTCAAAGCCATCACTGGCAGGCTTGGAGAGCTTGACAACTTGCTATGATAAATTGCAATTGTTTGACTATTTAAGCTTCCAATATAATGACCAAGGCCTTGACTTTTGCCAAGCTTCAATGGCATTTTGCCCTTGGCTCTTGCAAGAAAGTTTTTTAGATCTTCAATTTCTATCTGCACAATAAACCATAAGAGTGTAAGATGTCAATAGATAAATAGGAGACTATCATCATAAAGATTTCTTAAACTTTTTGGTTTCTCCTTTGATGGAGACTTCAGCTTCTCTTTTCATACCCCATCATCGATACCAAGTCTCTGTTAAACATATGAGAACTCTTCTTCTATAGAGGTAGCCCCTCCTTTTTATATTTCACGATCTGATTAATACATGAATGCAAGACTATAGAGTTGTCTTGAAAATTCTTTCCCTCCACATAAATACTTGCTAGCGATTTTTGTTCATAACCTATAAAATTCTTATTATTTTGGCCTCATCCTACAAGGATTGCTAAGTAGTAATCTTCTTTGAGATTAAAAAAGTGTTAAATATTATTTAGAAATACATATCTCTTTTTATTAATGATGTAAGTGGAAAATGTTGGGACATAATCAAGAGGACCTTCTTCAATCTCTGTACTCAATTCTTTTCTTCCTTTTTTGTAATATTCTCACTTTTAAACAAAGCAATATCAAATCCCTGCACTAGTTGCTTCTCAATATTCTCTTGAAACATTTTTCCCTTCTCTTCAACCTCTTTATATTTACTTGCATTATCCTTTGTCTTCTTCTCTTGTATTGTATCTAAAGAAGAATTGTCCATATACTGAAGATATATAAGAAATCCAACATCCTTGTGGATAAGAAGACATTGATGTTGATCTTGATGAAAAAAGGGCAATCTGCTTCCCACTTCTTGAATTCCTCATCAATGAGACTAATTTTTTTTTGCAAAATTGTTCTAGCTGCATTGGTAGTTTCCATTACATCACTACAATGGACAAATCCCTCAATCTCTAGGCCCTACATATATCTATCATAATACTCCCTATAATCCTTCAGTTTGTCTTCAAGATCTTTCAAGAGCTCTTGCAAATCAAAGGGAACATTGAGTATGCCTTTGATGTAGTTGAATTTGGATGAATTTCTAATTTCATGGAGGAAATCAAAGAGCTTCTCATAACATGTATCCTCCAGATTCACTTCCTTCATTCCCTCTAGAGAAATCTTTCTTTTAGTCATCCTGATTACTCACAGAACTAAATTTTGAAATAATAAGACAAGTTTAGGAATACAATCCACATTTGCTATCATCCAAATAAGTAATTTAGATTTGTATAAGTCCTAATTACTTTTAAAAAATAAAAGACCTTGACTCAAAATGACTCAACAAAAAGTGGCAATACATTTTTCAATCTACATCACTTAGAATATGCTCTTAATATGGAGATTTATGAGTTTAGGACTTATGAAACACAAGTTTATTAGCCAAGCAGTAAAGCATGGCATCAACTTTCGCGTTTCATTTGGCATTCACGATTTATGAGCTGATGACTTATGAAATACGATTATAGAGGTCATATGAGCTTTCTAGAGTCTTATTGCATTTTGTCAAAAAAAAAAAAAACATTCAACAATGGAAAAAAATAACACAAAGTAAAGATGGATTCCTTACTTATACTTCTCTAAAATAAATTATTCAAGCATTTCTATTGCTTCTAGTGGAATTAATATTAAATCACAATGCCTGCACATAAGAGAAATAGCCAATAGAAGTTTATTACCTTAGAAATGTATTGCTTTGTGAGCATGAACTACTTTCGTCAAGAGCGCGCATATTCTTGGCTTACGATGTGCAAGGTGTATAGTTGTGGGAGAGAGAAAAAAATGTGTAGAAGAAAAGTTGGCGTAAACAATAGCTTGAATTGGCTTCACAACATCTATTTATTTATAAGCAGTCACCTTGGAACTTGCTCAAAAAACACCACACACTAATTTAAAAAGTCTACATTTAAACTAGAAAAAGAAGGCTAAAAAATCTTCCCTTTCACTTGAAAAATAATTCCATAAAAGTGTCATAACTTCCGAAAAGGTTAGTGATACAAGTTTTGAGAGGCGACAATGGTATACCCACTAGACATGTGGGGTAAACTACTCATTATACTTCGAGGAAATGCCATTTTAAAACAATTTTTGAGATAGAGAGCAAATTTTTGAATCACTAAGCTCCTTTCTTGCTCTAACTTCACATGGGCGAGAGGCAACTTCATCACAAGTCAAAATTTTCCAGTACCCAACACACAAGGTAAGTTTTCATCACACATAATGTTCCATAATGCACTTGGGCTGGCTAAAATATTGCTTTAAGGAGTGGTTTGATGAAGTATTTTCTATAGTCTTGGACTAAAAAGAACATTTTCTCTATAGTAACATAATTTTCTCTTTGATATATCCTGGCTAGTTGTTAATTCTCTATAGTGATGTAATTTTCTCTAACAAATCCTAGCTAGTTTTCTATCATTTTTTGTTTACAAGTTTTCTCCAAAATAAAACCAAACATTATTTTTCGACATATGAAACACGAAAATGGCGACTCTCTCTCATGGGCAACTCTTCATTTTGCATTTCATACATCAAATTTCATCAACTTCTAATTTTGAGTTTTTTTAAAGTTTTTTCTGGAAATTTCAGATGGTTAGAACTAAGTCTACTGCAAGAAAGTAGCAAGTTGATCCTAGAGACCTTGCTTCAAAGATCCATTAGTTCTTCAAGCCTTCTAAACTTCCAAGGAAATCAAAGCCAAGGAGAAAGTTTTCACATCATGTTAGATGCTTGAAGGAGATTAGAACTACATGAAGGCTCTCAATAATGCAATTCTAAAATTCCCCTTTCAAATGCTTGTAAGAGAAATTTGTGACAAGCATAGTCTTGATAGTTTTAGATGGATAAAGATAGCTCTCAATTGTATGCAAGAGGTTGTAGAAGATATTTTGATTGAGTTTTTTCAAGATTCTTATATTTGTGATATTCATGCACATAGGCTTACACTTATGGACAAAGATATAATAATTCTTAGGAGGTTGAAATATAGATTTTCAAAGGTCCTTGAGCCAATCCCCCTTACTGATGAGAAGAATTTCAATATTTTAAATATGCCTCCATATAGAAAAAAGAAAGGTGATCTAGGTCCTAAGGTTAAAGATATCACCCATGAAAAAGATACAAGACAACATAAAAAAGAGGAAAAGGCCATAGAAAAGTAAGTAGATAAATGGAGGGAGTATAGAAGAAAGAAGGCAAAAGAAAAGTAAGTAGAGTAGCTACCATTTTTTAAAAAAGAGCTATCTACCCTTCTTGAAAGGGCTGATCATGAGGGCTTCAATTTCTCTTGCTTTTTACCTAGTAACATTAACAAAAGATCTGATATGATATTTTTTAACTCTGATTGTATTCAAATCCTCAAGAATAAAATGATATAAGTAAATGACTCTATTGTTCTTGTAGAAATGAGATATAATATATCCTAATTTATTTTTACTTACTATATTTTTCTAGCAATAGATTTTTCATGTTTATGCTCACTATCTCCATTCCTTTGATAGGTGTGTAATGCATGAGCTCCCCTTTGATATACAACAAAAAATTGAGATTCTTGATCAATCTATCTCATACTATATGAGGAGTAAGATTAATGTAAGTGTATTTGATCATTGGTTCAATCCAATTGACTTTGACACTTTGGAGCTCCTTCTAATTTCATACAATAAAAAGTAAGTAATTTGATATTTTGTTAGATTTTATGAGATTTTTAAAAACTAAATTATTGAATTATGATTGTTTTCAATTCTCATTAGAGCATAATTGGAATAGATTGTGTGTAGACAATTAATGTTTTCTCATCAATTCTTTAAAAGGAAGCCATGGAAATGCCAAGTTGTAAGTTATATAATCCAAGGTCTCTTTGATATTTTAATATATTTTTTGCAAGTACTCTAAATATTTTGATCATTTTTTGCAAGTACTCTAAATGTCCTTTTTTTTTAACAGAGCTATAAAAAGATCGATTGATGTGCTAGAGAAAAAGCTGCCCATGCCCTCTGATTTACTTGCAACAATGCAATATAAACAAGTTGTGGTAATATCTTGATTGATATGGTCGGAACATAATAAGAAAATTTATTCTATAAACTACCATAAACAAGTTTCATAGAATTACTTTACATTGTTGGTTGTAGTGTCCTCATCAAGATGTTGGAGAGTAATTGCAAATTCTAGAAGATTAGCTAAGTTTATTTATCTTAATGATGATAAACTTGTAAAGGTAATGTGAAAGATACTAAACTTTAAGATAGAAGTTCATTACAAAATAGTCCATTGATGATAATAATATAGTACATTATAAAAAATAATAATGAACTATTTTTTTTTTCTTACAAATGTATGACAGTTTTCAAGGGATTGCTATACAAGTGAGCATGTTTGGTATATAAGAGCAAATGTCATGAAGTACATAATGGTCAATTTTATGAAACCAAGAATGGATAGTAGTGGGAGACTTGGACAATGAATGAGAGAAGGTGTATTTAACTGCAACAACATGTGAAGCAATGCCTTCAACACCTAAGGTAATGAAAACATCAAAGAAAGGCAAAAAGTATCCTAGAAAGGATGCCCCTTCTCCTAAGAAAAGTCCTTGAAAAAAGAAGTAGCTTTGCCTCATTGCTTGTAAGCCCTTGTGTGTATAACTCATGGGGATGGCTAACAAAAATTTACCACAAAATTTGTACATGTATTTTATATGAATAGTTATCTTCTCTCTCCTTGTATGATATCTACAAAAAATATGTTACAATTGTTTGTTAATCAGAAATTGGAATAAGATATACATCTAAGTGGATATAATATGATATAAAAATTTACTTATTTATTATTAAATTAAAACATAAATGAGCATGGTAGTTCAATATCTTTATTTTATAAATCCATCCTCACTTGATGTAGCCTATATGATGATCTAAACTTTAGGATTGTAATAATGTCCTCATTGAACCAAACATCAATATCCACCATAGGATCTTTGCTAAAATTATCAAGATGTTAGTCTAAAGCAACCAAACTACCACCAACATAATGCCATATACTATAATAAAAGCTAAGGATGAATTTTTAAGTAGCAACTGTATATTTACAAGCTATAGAGTCTTGATCTATCTTACATATAATTTTTCCTTCTGCCCTAGTGTCCCATCCTTCATCAACAAATTGTATGACATGATCATATGTTAGTCTCTTTTATTGAAAGCATGGCCTTTGAACTTCTTATCTCAACATCAGAAAAGAAATCAACAAATATATTAATAGACATAAATAAAGTAACTTTGTTTAGCCTAATTGAGATATTAGGTTTTAATGCTCTCTGTATCTCTCAGGAAATATTTTACATCTATAGTCCTCACTAATAGCTAGGCTTGGCAAAGGCCACTCAAAGCTTGAAAAATCTAGCAAAGGAAGGGGGGAGATTGATCCCATTGGATGCATTGCATGGGGACAATATTAGAATGGTCATAAAAGAATATCCCATTCTCTACAAGCTCTATCTTTTTTCTACCTTTGTACATTTATTCTCCAATTGAACCATGCATGACATCAATAATAGACTCGACTGGTTTCCATTCCTCAAGATTAGAGAAGTAGACATCTACAAGACAAGCAAATGTTATAATGGAAAACCTTAAACCAAATTCAAAAAAAGAAAGACTTTAAGAATCAAATTCTTACAATTTGGTCTATGCATTGGAAGATTTGAAGTTCCAAGTTTCAAATATAGCTCTCTATACATAAACACATGTTACAATTGTACCTCTTTTATACTATTCTTATTTACTCGAAGCTTGAAATCTTGGATTCTACAAGTAAAGATGAACAAGCTCTTTGTCTTTTCCCATGTTTTTCCTGTTGCTTTGTGATCCAAGTGTCTTTGATAGTAGGAAACCATCTTCCATCTATTTGGAATGAGTTAAACATTGATATAGATGTGATTTGGAAGCTTGGATACCTTATTAAAGATCAAATTTCTGTATCCATGGCGCGCGTGCACGCGCGCGTACGCACGCACACACACACACACACACACACACACACACACACACACACACACACACACACACACACACACACACACACACACACACACACACACACACACACACACACACATAGAGGAGACTAGGCTACCACAAAGGAGGGAAAAACATGAGAGGGATAAAAGAAAGGAGGAAAAAAAATGAGTGTCAAGATTTTTACTAATTTTAATTTAGATTAAATTTCTTATTATCATTAATCTAAATATATTATTAAATAAAAGTAACCAAGACTATATGCATTAATGTAAAGAATATCATAATCATAAATATAAGAGGCTATAACTAGATATTGATAATACAAAATTGTACTATTATTATGCATATAAATTTTTGTAAAATGATTTTTTACATTTTAAAAAATAGAAGTTCCATTACGGAGACTTTGCTCCTATTGGTCTAGAGCACACTCTCTCTATCTCCTAAGAGGCATTTTCGATACCTCAAAAATCCCCTCATGCTAATCAGGGTATGGACTGAAATGCCTAGATCTAAAGCCTTTGAAAAATTTTGTGATGAGAGAGGTATTAGGTGTTAGTTGATTGCCTCGTACACCCCACCCTAGAATGATATGATTGAGTGCATGAATAGGATGATAGGAGTGAGTCCGAAGTATGCTTTAGGCAAGCTTACCATAGCACTTTTGGGTTGAGGTAATTACCATTGCCATACATTTGATTAATTGATCTCCATGTGCTACTCTTAACTATTAGGTTGTAGAGGAGGTGTGGTCTAGAAAACCTCCATCATATGCTCATTCATGTGTCTTTGGTTGTGAGGCTTTTTGTGATGTCTACAAGGACAACTAGAATACACTAGATCCTAAGTCTATGAAATGCATCTTTCTTGGTTATGGAGATACAGGGGAGATGGGATTTTGTCTATGGGATCCACATGCTCAAAATATCATCCATAGCCATGATGCTATTTTCCATGAGGAGAAAATGCATAAGTACCCCAAGCAAGTTGTTGAGGTACACAGGGTGATATTTTAGGAGGAGCCTCTCATTACTGTATAGCTAGCCAGATAGCCAGCCATATAGCTGATGCTCCAGTGGCCTGAGACCATGATGTTAGATAGGGTGTACAAGCCCCATAACCTATTTTGAGCTGGTCTACTAGATATAGATATTAGACTAATCGGTTTGCACCCCCCCATGGATTATGTTATGGTGATAGATGTTGGTGAGCCTCCTACTTATAATGAGGCTATGTGCATAGGTGATAGTCACTCTTGAGAGAGAGCCATGTAATCTAAGTACTACTTTGCAAAAAATTCATACGTGGGATTTGGTTCCTTTGCTTAGTGGAAAGTGTGCTTTGCCATGCAAGCACTAGTACTTGGGATAAGTCATAATCTATCACTTATCAAGTCTTTCGTCATAATCTTGGCAACCATCATGAGATAATTTCAAGCCGAAAGAAATTGTATGGGATATTAAATATTGCTTAGATATTAGAAAAAGAGGATTCCTTACAAAAAGAGAATAAAGCATAGATGCAACATTCTATTTTTGGCACAAGATCAATAAAAATTAGTAAACACTTGCACTGGGGAGAGCCCTCCTAATGCATGGGGGGAGATTACACCCAATTTGTGTTGAGCTCTACTTTTTGCATCTCATTCTTTTTCTATTCTTGGGTGCAATTTGGGGATTAAATTCAATAACATTGGTATGAGAGCAAAGGTCTAATTGGATAAGTAGTTCACTATCCATCATGGCTCCCATACTATTATTAAGCACTCATCACTTTGACTACTAGATAATACTATTGACACCATTGATCCCTAAATTGAGACACTCTCCTTCTTGATTTGATTGTGCATTCTTAAGGCCAAATACATCCTCTTTTCTCCTTCATCATCCCATGAGGCCTTGTATTGGTCTCTTTAAATGGGAGAAATTCAATTTTCTTTTCATAAGCAATCCTTTCAAAGGCTTCATTTCTTATTATTATTACTTCTTAAAGGAAAGAAACATGTGACAAGTTGCCATCTGTCTCATCTTGGAGGAAGAAGTACACTTATGAGTGAAGAGGGAGGAGGGGAGATAGCTAATATTCTCTCTTAGAGGGCACTATCTATACCCATTGTAGTCACTATTCTCCAAATGATAGCCTACCATTCTTTATCCCACTTAGCCATGTGCAGTGTGCATTAGGTCCATGCTTCTCACAAATTGAGAAAGAGTGTCCCTTGGATTGTCTTGCCATTAACATAAGCCCCCTCAAATTCTCCTACCATTTACTCTATTGAGAGCCACTTGCAATCCACAACATTTTGCAAGCTGTGTTGTTGGCAACACCTACAATGTGCGATTTAAGATAGAAGGGGTGGGGTTATTTAACTATGCCCATTGGCCCAATCACTATATTTGTAGCCCAAAAGGGGGGAGTGACCCTCCTAACTTGAAATTACAAGGCTTACTTTAGCCTTCTAAGGGTTTCATTTCTTCCCTACCTTTTACGGCTTAATCATGAAGCCTTTTAAAGGCTTCTATTTTTGCTCTTGGTTTTAAAATATTTCTATCACAACATTTCTTTTGCTCGACAATTGTGTTTATGCAGAAGAAAGCTTACACACCCATTTACTTGCAAAGTGATTTTCTTCTTCAATGTTATGGGTTCATATTCTAAATTTTATTAGTTCAATGTTGTCGCACTAAGTTTTACAATTTGTTGTAGGTTCTCTAACAAAGGGTTAACTCCAAAATTCTAAGCTATGGATCCAACACTAATGAAGACTACTCTCCCTTACTCAAAATTACTCTTTAGCCATAAGTGGAATTTCTCAAATATAATGTAGGTCAGGTCACATACATTCTACAAATACATGAACAAGAATGAACCCATCCATGCATCCTAAGATGAAGAGGATTGCATCGCATGCATTCTTTGCAATGTCTTCAATGTGTAGCATAGCAAGCACAAAAGGAGAAAATAATCATAAGTCCTTCCAATTGACAAAATTGGATGACTAAAAAGATGGAAATTTTATTTTGTCCTAGCTTGGTCTATTTGATGACTATTTTGCTAAAGAATCCTTCACTAAAAATGATAAAATTAAGTATGCTATTAACTATCTATCACATGTGACAAAGCTTTTCTATGGAGGAACATCTTCCCACATAGTGCAAATAGACCTATTGGTTGGGACAATTTCGAATCAAAGGTGAAAGAATCATTTCTACAATCTCAATTCAATTTACAAACTAGGTGTAGCTAGGTAAATCTTCATGGAAAGATGGAGACACTATAGCTACCAACACTGAATTATTTTGGTAGTGCTTTTTTATTTTACGTGTGTTAAAAAAACTAAGGATATAATCCAAAGAAAATATGATGATGGTTTGTAGCTAGGAATTCAAACAAAGTTACATATTCTATAATCTTTTTGGCTCTATAAAGCTATTTCTTATGCTCATGATGTGAAGAAGAAATTCCACATGATAGCTTAGCTTGTCTACAACAATCAAGGAAAGAATCATCAGTTTCTAAGTAATAATCAAAACCTTAAAAGGTATTTCAATTCTTTTCATAACGGCACAAGCACATTTTCATGTGCACCTAATGTACCACTTAAGAATGGAGTTGAACCTAAATCCTCTAATGTAAAGATAAGCCCCAAAGTAGAAACATCAATATTCAATGCAAGTGGCCTTATATCATTTGACATTGATGTGAAAAGTGTTGAAAAAGTAAAGTGAGAGCCAAAGGATATGTGCACAAGAGGGAGAGAGAGCTCAAGTACAAGAAAGTAATCTTGCTTAATGAGAGTTGCTCACAAGTACAATTGGTACACTCTCTCTACATTTGAGAGTGACCTCCAAGCTATTTATATAGCCTCACTATGGGCTAGGGTTAGGGTTTCCCTTTCCCTTCAACTTATTCACACCTTACCTTCCCTCATGCACCCTTTCTTACTTAGGGTTCCTATGCTACACTTCTAACACCCCCCCAATGCCAAGGTGGAATTGGATTACATAGCATGGAAATGGTTCTTCCCCTTAATGAATTAGTGAGATGATTTTATAAAATAGACTACAAAGATGTATATGGAAAGATGGTACAACAAGGGCTAGAAAAGTCAGTCACTAGGTGTTTTGGAGACATAGTTGGCCTCCAATTCTTTGGGAACTTCTAGAGATTTGGGACACTTACTAGTGATATGCCTTGTTTGTTTACATTTGTTGCACTTCTTGTTGGGATATTTTTTCTAGTATTTGCTTACAATATGTCCCTTTTTATTGCAAAAGGAACATTAGTTGTCACATTATGGACTAAGAGTTGGTTTGTCAAGGTAGATGTTGAGTTGGTGCTGCCTTCTGTTTAGTTTCTTTTCTCCTCATCCAAACGAGACTTAATGATACCTTCAAGTGTAGGATTTGGTGCAAATTTTTAGGGGAGTAACAAGAGTTGAAAAGACTTTTCTTACAGCTTTCAAGAGTATTACAATGGCATCTTCTTCAACAACCGGAGCTTGAACTGAAGCTAATTGAGCAACCAGACCCTTTATGTGGGAAATGAACTTTCTTAGGTCTTCTCCTTACTTGTATTCCAAGCTAACAAATTCTATTTTGAGAAATATTTTGGAATTCTTCCCTCTTGCACCATACAATTTCTTAAGCCCATCCCATTTCACTTTTGTAGTTGTAAGCTGGTCAATACAGTGAATTAAAGATTCATCATGTAACACTTTTATGGCTTGGGCTCTTTCACCATCCTCAACATCCATAGGATTGGACGGATCAATGGATTTTGTCCCTTTGATGAATGGCTAGTATCCTCTCTCCATCATTTTATATTTTACTAACACCTGCCATGGGTGGAAGTCTCTCCCATCAAACTTGCAGATTTGAGGCTTCACATCAACACTCCATCAACATGAGCCATGATAGGAAGGTATTTACTGATTGCACAATGGCAATGGAAGTGTCTATTCCTTTACAAATTTGGCACTACAAGCAGAAGTAATAATTGATGTAAGATCAAATAAATAGTTTAGATTAAGAGAAGAAAATGGTCTATGTGTTTATACTTAACACATGACCTTACAAGGGTTAAGAAGAATGATAACAATTGAGCACTTTAATGAATATGCTGAAGGTAAAAACTAATCTCCTCAAGATTGAGATTTAGCATAAAAAATCTCCCACATACTAATTGGAAACAAGATCATGACAAAGAAATATAGCATTAGTGCTTACAAGTAGCCATCTCATACTATATGTCAACTTTTTGATGAACTTAATAATATCCACCAAGTGTCTTCAACCTTGAGATGGAGCTTCTAGATCTACAATGAGCTCAAGAGAAGGTTGATTAGTGACTAAAATCATTGTTAGAGTTGGAATAATGATTGGGTTTAAGAAAACCCTAAAGCTTGCAATGAAGCTTTCATGGTTTCCACGACCCACAGTTAGGGTTTGTGAGTAGTAGTAGGGATTGAATTTCTAGAAACCCTTTGAGGTGGAGATAGCCCACTTGGGGAGCTACAAATGCTCTATGGTGGCTTGGATGATTGCACCCTTTATACCCCATTGAACCTAGTTGATATTTGCATTGTTAAAATTGTGCTTGTTTTTGTGTTTGCTGCAATGCCGATCTCTGTTGTTGTGGACAATGTTGAGCTTTATCAGCTATGCTACTGTGCCTTGAGTAGGAGAAAAGAGCTTTAGAGGAAACCAAGTAGAGATATTTCCTCATTTCCTCTTCCCAAGTCCTCCACTGATGACTGGTGGTCAGGCTCCCTACGGTGGAGAAGAAGGTAAAGTGAGAAGAATGAGGTTTTCTTGTGAACTTATGTCAAGATGGAGAATAAGGTAAAGTGAGAAGAATGAGGTTTTCTTGTGCACTTATGTCAAGATGGAGCTTGTTGGATTAGAGATGGCTATGATACCATATTGAAAAAGTAAAGTGAGAGACAAATGATGTGCGCACAAGAGTGAGAGATCTCAAGTACAAGAAGGAAATCTTGCTTAATGAGTTGCTCACAAGTACAATCAATACACTCTCTCTACATTTGAGAGTGGCCTCCAAGCTACTTATATAGCCTCATTATAGGCTAGGGTTAGGGTTTCCCTTGCCCTTCAGCTCATTCACACCTTTCCTTCCCTAATGCACCCTTGCTTACTTAGGGTTCCTATGGTACATTTCTAATAGAAAGTCGATCCATGTATGTGCTACTTGTTATGTAAAGTTGTCTCCCAAGAAGGCTACTACATCAAAGTTTCACAATATAGAAGAGACACCAAGCTACACTTATGATTGGATGAAATAATCTCTTCAACAAGAGGTAGTTAATGAAAAAAAACCATCATTAGGTAATTCCATATCCATATACACATTGCTTCATATGAAAGGTTTTATCAAGGATTCTAATGTTAGCATTTTACATGACAATGGTAGCTAATATGATTTTATTTCCAAAAAGTTTATTATTAAAAGAGTGAATTTAGAAACCATGCCATCTTTATATAAGGTTAAATCTAATTTTCAAGGAATCTAATATAATAATACATGAGAAATGAAAGGATTGGAAATGATGATGGGTTTATCTAAAGAAGTGCTTGATTTCTTGGTAGGTCCTTTAAAGTATTGTAATATTATTTTGAGCATGCATTTCCGTAATCAATACAATCTTGCTATTGTTGATCATGTCCATATAATAATTTTTGAATTTTACTCTATTACTTTTAGAGCTTGAACTGTTTCCTTTAATCACACATACGTAGGCCAAATGTGCACTCAAAAAACAAAGCAAAGTTTGTTTCATTTACATGACTTAAGTTGAGACACCTAATTCTTCCACTCTTAGTCCTTGAAAAAATGCTTCTTGGATGTTTACAAATACTATTTTGTTGATGAAGATTACTCACCACAATTGCCACCTTCTAGAGGAGATTTAGACTAGAAAACCAAATTATTTCTTAGTGTTTCTCATCCACATAAGGCACCTTATAAGCATAACCCACTTCACCAAAAAGAAATCCAATGACAAGTTACTAAAAACACGTTAGATGCATATTGTGACTATAGGGACCTCAATAAACTTACAAATAAAAATAGATATCCTAATTTGCATGTTGGCGATCTATTAGAAAAATTAAAAGCAGCTAATGTTTTGAGTAAAATTGATTTAAAGTATAGATATCATCAAATTAGGATAGATTCAACTAACATAATTAAGATGACTTTTCATTTGTAGTTTCATCAATACTATGAGTTTGTTATAATGCCTCTTGGTTTAGCAAATGCACCTGGAATTTTTGTAGGCTCATGAACAAAATTTTGATTAGTTATCAATATTTTTTCATTTTTTTCTTCAATGATATAAGTTGGTGTTCAATAAGTTGAAAAGGTGAACATAAGGAACATCTGAAAACTATTTTTGATTTACTATTCTAACCCTACTAAGAGGATTTTTTTTCAAAGTCAAATAAAGTATCTTGGTCACTAAAGGTTGATCCAAAGAATGTGCATATGATTAATGAGTGGCCTACACCCAAAATTGTTTATGAAGTTTGTCCCTTTCTTAGTTTACTTGGTTTTATTAAAAGTTTATGCGAAAATTCTCATTGATGGCTCTTCCATTAACAATCTGCATGAAAATGTTGTTTTTGATTGTAGGGATAGCTAGCAGAAATCATTTGTTACATTGAAGTACTTTTTGACCCATGCTCCTATACTCCATTTTCCTAATTTCAATAAACCTTTCTTTCTAATTATGACCAATGCTAGTGGATCCAATGTAGGTGTAGTACTTTAGAGGGAAGCAATGGTATGATGTGGGGTAGAAGTTGTAAGAGAAGACCACAAGAGAGTTATGTGGGTAAAACATGAATGTGTCTCCTTATTCTTTGTTATCTTCACATTGTATACATATACAAGGGGTGCTTGCCCTACTATAAGCCATTGGAATTTACCCTAACAACCTCCCACTTAAAGGCCAACGTGTCTTTATAGGAGTATGAAAAGAAAGTGAAGATACAACTAATGCCCATCAACATTTTGCAATGTGCAAAGCACTCAAAAGGTTGTAAATCATAGAAGTAAAGAAGGTTATCTTTAATAGGGGCACCTGCAACTCTACCTGATCTCATCGGCATCATCAAAACCTTAGTTGCACGAGAAGAGAAAGTGACCATGTCAGTCACAAGCTCAAATACAAATGACCTAGGGATTGATCCTAGAGAATTTCTAACTAAAACCTGGCAACTGCTAGTATAATACGAGCAAAAGGCACATGTTGTGTATGTGGGGAGACTACATGTATGAGATCATAACTGAAATTAGGAGAAGATAGAAGGCTAGGAAAAGACATAATATTGCAAGTTTCTGGATTTACATAAGTGTAAATGGTTGATGGGTAGAGGAAAGATGCTCAGCTTTACCAAGTCCAGTGCATCTTGATGTTCATGGGGCGTACCAGCAACTAGGAGTCAATGTGTAGACAAAGAAAGAGCACTTGAAACTAAGCTCACTCTAGCCCAACTCTTGACCAAGTGGTTGCTAGACAATTCAACCAAGCGGAGTAGCACAACATTAGCTACCTCAATCCTAGCTAGATTAGGAATTACACCCAACACTAGGATCCAAACAAAAATCCAAATGGCCAAAACACACAAGCTTTTGGGCTGTGCCTAGGGGAAAAAGGACGCACTTGGTTCACTAGACTTGATGATGATGAATACAACAATTTTGATATGCTTAAGGAATTCTTAATTAAGACATTCTCCAAAGTATGATACTTGGATAATTTGATTATCAAACTAATGAATACAGTCAAAAGGACAAAGAGGAGATTCATGATTACATTAGCCATGTCAAGAGTCTCTACAAAAGGAATCCATTTTATGAATGACCTACTGAAAAAGATGTGTGCATTGCATTCGCCATCAATAGAATTGAGAATATGGAACTCCATAAATCATTGGTAAGAAATTCAAGCCTCTAAAGGGACACGCTAGCTAGGGTCTTTGAAGAAGAAATCCATATGGAGGACTTGGTAAAGGAGAGAAACACTACAACTATTTAGCCCATAGGGCAACCTTAACATCCATAATGAGAGAGAAACTATCCATAGTTATTAGCCTCTTATAGATATATGAGAAGGGAAAGAATGTAGAAACCATGACTTGCACGAGCCACAAAAGGGTCACCAAGCATTGCCGATTGCAAGGAGACTACCATATCCACAATCTTACCCACAACCACACTATCCCATGAATAGTCATTTTAACTATGGAAGAGGAGCTTCTCTCACTCTACCAACACCTAATGAATAATGGTCTATAGGTCCTAGGGCAAACATCAATCCAATAGGAATATCATTACCACCCAGACTTGTTGTCATCCATCCACTGAGTGATACTCCCATGCACTTCATGGAAGAGAAATTGTAAGAATAATCATATCTAAAACCTTACATCACTTATAATGAAGAGGGATACCCGATCTTAATGGATTTTAAACAGGTTCTAGAGATGGACTTGGGTAGGGAATGAGATTGAGCATTAGGAAAAAATTGAACTCACAAATGTGTCCTTAAAAATAATATAGTTTAAGATGTGGGCCTTTTGGATTGTCCAATAGGAAGGATAGATGTTGACATCCATGGAGGGTGAATCTTCTTTCTCCAAATCTTGGGTTTTTAATTTAAAAAAGGGGTAGTGGTATTGAGATATCGAGCTCCACTCGTGGTGGTGTTGAGATATCGAGCTCCACTCATGGTGGTGTTGAGATATCGAGCTCCAAATCTTGGGTTTTTAATTTAAAAAAGGGGTAGTGGTGTTGAGACATCGAGCTCCACTCATGATATGCCAGGGTGACCGTTGTGCATTTATGTCACCGACTTGTTAGTTGCAGATGCGGTTGGTACACCACCCATGAATAATAGCTAGATGACAGCTATCCTTATCTACTCTAGTTTGTGGCTCAGTTAGTATGCCACCTTAGTTAGTTGAGTTTGGTTTGAGACCCATATATAGGGTTCTTCTATTTCTATGTACTTGTGTTCTTTTGGCTTACACAACTAAGAAGAGGAAAACTGTTTTTAGCCTCCACCTGTGTGTGTATTCCCCCATTGTGCAAGCAAGAAAGCTACAAGTGAGACTTCTTCCTTCTCTCCCACAATCTTGACATGGTATCAGAGCCTTGTTCGTAGTAAGGATCTCAAGAAAGCAAACCAAGTTCGCGGTGTTCTCATAAGAGGACTAGTGTTGCTTTCATTTTTCTTTTTTGGGAGCAAGTCTCTGCAGGTAGCACAGCCGGAAAGTGCAAGAGTGCATTGTCTCAGATTGAGACGCCCTTCGCGGTGTAGCAAGAGGGCAATATATGCTGCGGGAGAAGCTTTAGCCCTCGGTTGCCCTGTTTTTCTGATTTGAGGCCATTTCGGGGCCTGTTTTGGAGGCGGAAGTTTTCCGTAAGCACTCAAGAAAAGGCCCTATTTTTTGCTATGCGACCAGTGTTCTACAGGTCGGTGAAAAGTTACCGTAGAAATTACATTGCATGCCTGTGCGCAGAGACATTGGGAGGTACAGAATCATCCTTGTTGCCTGTTGATGCAAAATCGTCACTAGGAAGTGACTGTGTGGTCAAATACCACTTTCATCAGTTTTGCAGAGCCAGAAAAGTTATGTACTGGCTGTCTATCAGTATTTCAGACTCTATGATTGTGCATATTCAGGATGCAAGTACGCCAAAGGAGGCATGGGATACTCTGTCAAAAATGTATAGCACAAATACGCAAGCCAGGAAAATGCAGCTCAAGCAAGAGTTTCACAATGTGCAAAGAGAAAGTATGAGCATCAATGACTACCACATGAAGGTGAAGAAGATTGTAGATGCACTTGCTTCCATTGAGTCACCAGTGGAAGATGATGACTTAGTTTCTGTAACCTTGAATGGTCTAGGAAAGGATTATGCACAGTTCTGAACATCCATTTCTATCCGTGAAAGATTTCCTGATTTTGAGGAGTTGATTGCTCTTCTAATTTCTGAGGAGCAGAGAAACGGTGGTGTATCTTCTTCAGGAGAAACTTCAAAAGAAACTGTCTTCTACTCAAATGCTGGAAGAGGTAGAGGCAGAGGTAAAGGAGGCCGATCTGGAGGCCGATCTGGAGGCCGTGGTAGAAATCAGAATATGCAACAAACTCAAGAAAACCAATCCTATGGAGGAGGACGTGGTAAATCTAGAGGCAGGGGGAGCCAAAGAGGTCGTGGTGGATGGCAAAGAGGCCAAAATGCAAACAACAATGTTGAATGCTACTACTGTGGTAAAATGGGTCACATGGCTAAAGACTGCTATAAAAAGAAGAATGACATCATGAATGGAAAATTGCAATAAGGGAATTATGCATCTTCTAGTAGACAGGGTGATGAAAAAAATGAGCATTTGTTTATGGTGCAGCACATGAACAATTCTGTGACAAGTGCAGAAGAAAGCAGCGAAGTGTGGTATGTTGACTCAAGTGTGTCAAACCATATGACAGGTCATGTAGAATGGATGCAGGATGCAAGGAAAATGGAAAAACTAGGATTTGTGGAGACTGGTGATGATACTGCATATCCTATTGTGCAGATTGGAAAAATTCATTTGTCTATGCAAGATGGAAAAAAGAAATACCTATCGGATGTATTTCGTGTCCCGAATATCACCAAGAACCTAGTTTCTGTTGGCCAAATAGTTGAGCAGGGCTTGCATATCAGATTTAATCCTCATGGATGCTTTGTTGAGGATATGAAAAATAAAGGTCGCTTGATAGAAAAAGGAAAGAAGAAGGGCAGAATGTTTACATTGGATGCAGACATGCCTGAATTGAGTGCAGCAATGTTTGCACATGGGACCGGTGTAGTTGCAGATATTGATATCTGCATAAACGCATTGTTCATGTTAATGTACAGCGACTTAAATCAATGCAGGCCCAAAATATGTTGCAGGATTGCCTAAATTCAAGGTTGCAGAAATGCATAAGGTATGTGAAGCATGTCAATTTGGAAAACAGGCAAGGAAACCATTTCCTAGACATGTTCAAGAGAGTAAAAATCCATTGGAATTAATTCACTCTGATGTATGGACTAATAAAGCTGCATCTATTGGAGGCTGTCATTATTTTGTCACTTTTATTGATGACTATAGCAGAAAAGTTTCGGAGTATTTTATGAAAAAGAAAAGTGAAGTTTTTGGGCATTTCAAAACTCTTAAAGCTATGGTTGAAAAAGAAACAGGCCTGCAAATAAAATGCCTAAGGTCAGATGGAGGGGGAGAGTACCTCTCAAATGAGTTTGCAAGGTTCTTGCAGGAGCATGGCATAAAGCAACAATATTCGTGTAGTCATACCCCACAGCAAAATGGAATTGCAGAAAGAAAAAACAGGCATATTGGAGAGGTATCTCGTGCCATGCTCAATGAAAAAGACATGGCAGTGGGTTGAGGCAGTTGCTACAACAATCTACATAATGAACATGACTCCCACTGCAGCAATACATGGCATGACTCCAGAGGAGAGGTATACTAGTAGGAAACCAGATATTTCTCATTTGAAAATTTTTGGTTGCATTGCCTATGTTCATGTGCCAGATGAGTTGAGATCCAAGTTGGATCCAAAAGCTGAGAAGTGCATCTTTATTGGTTACTCAGCAGAAAGGGTATAGATGCTATAACCCTTCTACTCGTAAGTTTACAGTGAGCAGAGATGTTGTTTTTGATGAGATGAGTAGCTAGTATAAACCAGTAAATGTGATTGATAATGTAGATGCACAAAATGGTAATGATGCACAGAATTCACAGCAGCAGTCACAAGATATTAGTGGACCTGGAGTGTCCTCTAGCAGTGGTTCACATTCTTCACCATGGATAGGCAGATTGAGATCAGGAGAATCTTCTCAAAGCAATGCAGATAGTGGTATGCAGGTATCGTGAAAAGGAAAAGAGAAGGTAGATCAGCCCATGTTTGAGGTGAATGCAGGTCACTCTTATGTGGATGGTGAATCCAGTGGCTCAGAACAGAGCATTGATGATGAGTTGGGTATTCCTTCTATTGTTACACCTGGAGTAAGGAAGACCATGGATGTTTTGAGAGCATCTGGAAGTGATCCTACTTTGCGTAGGTCTACCAGAGCTAGGTATCTTGTGGATAGGCTGAAATATGATGGATTTACAGCCATTCATTATGCCTATATAGTCAAAGTGATACAGGAATCAGAACCCATTTCTTTTGAGCAAGCCATGGGAAAAGAAAAATGGGAGAAAGCCATGGATGAAGAAATGGATGCTTTGGAAGCAAATGCTACATGGGAATTGGTACCTTTGCCTAAAGATAAGAATGCAATTGGTTGTAAGTGGGTTTATAAGGTGAAGCACAATGCAGATGGCTCTGTGAATAGATATAAGGCAAGCTTAGTAGTCAAGGGGTATGTACAAACATATGGCATTGATTATGAAGAAACATTCAGTCCGGTTGCAAGGATGGCAACCGTAAGAGCAGTCATTTCTATGGCTGCATCAAAGGGATGGTCTTTACATCAGATGGACGTAAAGAATGCCTTCTTGCATGGTGATTTGCAAGAAGAGGTCTATATGGAGCAGCCACCAGGTTATGTGCATGCTGTTCATCCTGAGTTTGTTTGCAGGTTGAAGAAAGCCTTGTATGGCTTGAAGCAAGCACCTAGAGCATGGACTGACAAGATAGGATAGTATCTTGTCACTATTGGCTTTCAGATTTCCAAGGTAGATTTCTCACTTTATGTGAGAAAAACAGAGAAAGGTATTATGCTGCTTGTCATTTATGTTGATGATTTGATTATCACAGGTGATAGTGATGAAGATATCCTTCATGTGAAAATGCTATTGAAGTAGAAGTTTGAGATGAAGGATTTGGGAGAGCTGCGTTATTTCTTGGGCATTGAGGTGATTAGATCACCAAGTGGGATATGGCTCTTGCAGAGGCAGTATGGATTGGACATGCTGTCCAAATATGGGATGACAGGTTGTAAGCCTATTTCAGTTCCTTTGGAGTAGAATGTGAAGTTGAGCGCAAATGCAGGTGAGCTTCTCGAAGACCCTACTATGTAGAGACACATAGTAGGAAGTTTGATTTATATGACTATTACCAGTCCAGATTTGAGCTATGCTGTTGGATTGGTAAGTCAGTTTATGCAGGCTCCAAGGAAACCACATTTGGATGCGGCTAGACACATACTCAGGTATGTGAAGTCCACATTGCAGTATGGACTATTTTATGAGACTGGGGTTCAGATACAGTTGCATGGATACACTGATGCTGATTGGGCTGGTAGTATTTCTGATAGACGATCTACCAGTGGATATGTGTTCTCTTTTGGGAGTGCCGCAGTCACTTGGAGCAGCAAGAAACAACCTACAGTTGCCTTGTCGAGCACAGAGGCTGAGTACAGGGGTGCAACAATGGTTGCATGTGAGGTAGCTTGGTTGCATAAGCTACTTTATGATATGCATCAGCCTACAGATGGGCCAGTTGTCATTTATTGTGACAACATGAGTAGTATACACTTGGCAAATAACCTAGTCTACCATGCTAGAACAAAGCACATTGAGGTGCATTATCACTATGTGCGAGAGAAAGTTTTACTAGGTCTTATTGATCTAGTTTATGTCGGCATAGAGGATTAGGTAGCTGACATATTTATGAAGGCATTGGGCGTAGAGAAACTGTGCAAGTTCAGAGACCTACTTGGTATACATGAATTGGGATTGAGCTTGAGGGGGGGTGTTGAGATATCGAGCTCCACTCGTGATATGCCAGGGTGACCGTTGTGCATTTATGTCACCGACTTGTTAGTTGCAGATGTGGTTGGTACACCGCCCATGAATAATAGCTAGATGACAGCTATCCTTATCTACTCTAGTTTGTGGCTTAGTTAGTACATAAAACTAGGTTTGTGGCTTAGTTTTTGGACAGAAGGCACAGGTGATCATCTCTCTCTCTCTCTCTCTCTCTCTCTCTACATGTGTTGTTTCTCTTTTATGTTGTGTTTTCAATAGAATTTGATGTTGGTTCTAATTGTTGTTTTCTTGCAAATTTTATGTGGAGCAAGAGACAACAATGTTAATCTCTCTCTTTGTTTAGTTTTTTTTTTGTTGCTATCTTTTTAATACAACATGATGTGAGTTCTAGCCCTTGTTGTTTTATTGCACAGATCATTTTGGGTGACATTGCATAAGTGCTCATCTCTCTCTCTCTCTCCCTTTCTCTCTCTATGTTTCCTCTTTTCTACTATTTTTTCAGTATACCTTTGTGTAAATACTAACTCTTGCTATTGTCTTTGGAGAGATCAATTTGGGTAAGATTGGATAGGTGCCCATTTCTTTCTCTCTCCCGCATATTCACACACTCTCTCTTTCTTCCTCTTTGCATTTTCCCTTTTCTACTATCTTTACAATAACGTTTGATGCTAGTTCTAACTTAAGGATCAATTGTTGTTGCAACACTTAACACAAGGTTGAGTAGAGATTTTGTAGCTCAATTTACGAGTAAATTTGCCATATTTTGTGGTGCCAAAATTTATTCATTCAATTAGTGACTTTAATGTTTGATGGGATTGATGTTTTCTTTTGTCCATAATTTGCAATGGGTTTTGATCAGCAAGGATTCAATCTTATCTTCAATAGATCATCTTATAGGTAAATTGGCCCTATTTTGTGTTGCTTCTATTCATGCAGTTATCTCGATATTTTTTGTTAAAAGGGATTCATGTAGGTATTTTTTTGTACATGCAAGTATTGTACAAGGTTTAGGTGAAGCACATAATTTTTGATTGACTATTTTGATGTGGTATGAGTGATTCCTTTGTGCTGGATGATATGGATCTACTAGAAGTTGATGGTTAAAAAATCCTCAGCTTTATTGGTCCTATGTGTCCATTCGGATCTCCATGCCAATTGACAATGACCCATGAGACTCTTGTATCATATCATCCATATAACACACAATATGTTGAGTCATAGAATATCTCAGGTGTCAATCCAATGTGCCTATTAATATTTGCATGCCATGTGGTTTCCATCCTTGAAACAATTACTCTATAATACCCATGTTTCATACAATGTATTGAGTCAAAACAGACTCCTATTCATTTTAATGAAATTTATTTTGGAGAAATTCTCTAAATATTCTTGTGCTATTCTTTCCATTATATTTCATGTAAATGATATGATTAAAGTGATGCTTTAAAATTGAATCTATACTTTGTGTTGATGTACATATCCACGTGCGTTTGGATATCGATGTTTGTGTCTATTTACAAAAGTGTAAACATCTCTTAATGCCATGTTGATTTGTATGGCATATTGGTGATTACTAGACAACCTTAAAATGCTTATTATTTAGGGATTAATACATACTTCTTTACATCTAATGCCTAGATTGCATCGGCAATTTATCTCCTTGCATTGGATACACCCCTAGAGGAGGAGAGCAATGAAGATACAACTCCACATGTTGTTGCTATCACATATATGGGAGAAGAGTCGATTGAAGAGCTTATAGATGTTGAAGAGGAACATCAGGTGGTGGTAGAGCAAGGGTTGGCTCTCATGGTGCCATCTTCTTCAGAATAGCCACAAGTCGACAAACCCAACCTTGCCTTCTTGATGCCCATTGAAGTAGATGGTGTACAATACTTGCTTATGTTAGATGTGTTGCAATACTTGGAAATGAAGAAAGAAGAGTTGTTTCTCATCCTAGTTAGGGATTCAATGGAAGACTTGATCAATTATGATTACATGGATGTGCATCTGATGATGGCAGAGATTGGAAGATATGATGGCATAAGCTTAGATACAATGAGTGCCATCGTAGCAACACATGAGCATATTACCTCGATTGAAGAAGATTACCTTGTGTTGGATGCCAAATTTGAAGCACTATAGCATGATCTATTCAGACCAAGGCCCTAGCTTCCTACCAAGGAGTTTGTAGATCCCTCTACCCAAAGAGGTGCCTCATTGACACACGAGGAAATGAAGATACAAGATGATTTGGAGAAGGTGAGATTTCTAACTATCATATATTTTTATATGACAAAACTTGATGGTAGGGTGCATTGGGTCCCCTAGAGTCCATCGGTGAGATCTTGGCAAAAAATGATGCCTCTAGCTGTCCTGTTCAAAGTCTGGTGTCTAGGGCCACTTTCCTTGGCAAAAAATGATGTCTGTAGCTTCCCTGTCTGAAGTTTGGCATCTAGGGTCACTTTCGACTCCAAAAGTGGCCCTAGATGCTAGAGTTCACACATGGTAGCTGCAGGTATCATTTTTGGCCAAGATCTCACCAGTGGACTCCGAAGGACCCAATGCACCCTATCGTCAAGTTTTGTCACTTTCTGATAACTGTAGGTTAGTTGCTAAATATATTGTTTGATTTGACTTGGTCATTTAGGACATATTGTAGATAAATGAGTTTCCATCAAGGCAAGTAGGAGCTTGACATGTGGATCGACGGAAGGATTCAGTTATGGAGTACATTGGAAACCTTGTTACGGACTTCGTGGTCTTCCATAAGAAGTGATCACCATGAGGGCAAGAAACAATCATGAAAATTTGAGCTTTGACCAAGTTTGGACCTTTTTGAGCAATATCTGTGACATGGAGAAGGTGGTGCTAGTCAAGCGGTCAAAGCTTCTTTACTTGTTTGACCAAACACATAGTAGAGTAATATGTATGCTTGCTACATTAGGTGACCTTGCTAAAGTGTCCGATCTGCTTCTCCTGGAGAAAGAGCTGAAGGGAGAGCATGTCATTTTTGAAGCAAAGAAGAAACTTCTATTTTCATCAGAAGCTAGACCCTCCTCTCCACTGATGAAAAAGCCAAGGAACGAATGAGAGTTCTTGTTGGCCATTGGCTCTTTGTATCCGCCATTACTATCAGCCATCGCATGTATTTTTCTTGATAAATATAAGATATTTTACTTTGTCCCTATAAATAAGTATTTATTGAATAAATGTGCGATTCTTGTAAGTATGATGATAATGTGTGGTATGTGAATGACACATTCACATATGTTAAGATAATCCAATTTAATTATGTCAACACATAGTACTGCACTTGCAATTGTGCATAGGCAATAACATAACTCATATATGTATGTATTACTACTTTTGATGCATGCGTATGTTAAACAAAAATTAAGAGTCGTGTGTTTCAAGAAACAAAACAAAAATAACTTTACTTAATTATTTGAATTCGGTACACATTGCATGAGATATTATGTATATATATAGAAATATTTAAATGTGGCAGAGTATACAAAATGTTTTGGCCTTCCAAGATGCTATGGTGCTATAACACTCACTACAAAACCTTGCATCATTAATCTCATAACCTATGGAGGAGTCCCCTTGCCGTGTTGAAACCAAACGATAAAGTTCATGTCTTTATTTGTGATTGTGACACACTTTGCATGGTTGGTCGCTAGCTGTGTATCATCGAACAAGTCGATGAGAAACTCCTCTACAGCCATTCAAAGGGCCTCTATAGCTATATCAATCCACCTTCCTGTTGGTGGGCCATCCCACACTCGTGCCCAAAATCTTTCCATTCCTTTCAGCTTCAAGTCTTGCATGACTTCCTGAATAACCTTATGAAAAGATCTTTTCGGAATGAGAAGCTCGTATCCACGCTGGATTCTCCTCCTTATCTCTCGAAGGGCGATAGTGCCGGTTTCCATCTCCTCTTCTTTTGTGGTGGTCGTTCTGCTCTATGGGGAGCATTTGCTTTGATGCACTAGAGGAGGCTCCACCTTGTGCTCCAGGTGGCAGGCCTTGGCGTGAGGCCTTCCCGTAGCCAAAATGGCAACATGCTTGCTCGGTGCATGCCATGCAAGCTCGAGGAGGACAAGATGGAGAAGAGACAGAGGTTGGGGGTGTGAGAATGGAGGAAGGAAAGAAAAAAATATGTGAAAATGAGAAGAAGAATGAACTTTTAACCCATTTAAACCCTACAACTGGGTTAATGTAGCTTCATACGCATTGTCCATCATGTGATCGTAAATCCATCACCTTTTATTAGAATATGATGAAATTTCACATTCACACTCTTTAGGTGGCTAAGAGCCTAAATTATTTTTTTTTGGGAAAAAAATGCATGCAGACCCCTGGTTCGAAGTAGCAAGAAAGTGGCTCTAGACGCCAAACTTTGGACCAGGGATTTGCATGCATTTTTTTATCCCAAAAAAAATAATTTGGGCTCTTGGCCACTTAACGAGTGTGCGTGTGAAGTTTTGTTGAATTTCGATACAGTTTAGTATTTTAAAAATTATCCCACACCAAAAATATGGATGGATTGATAATAAAAAAATCAACATCATGACTACTGGCCCTTAGAAACTTCTCACCATATAGACTATATGGAGGCATTAGGAGTAAAGTTTACAATAAGAAATGGTAAAATTTTGCATGTTTTTCCTATTGAAATTGATAGTGCTAGCAAAAACTATAAGTAAGAGTTGAAAATACAGTGAAGATGCATAGTCAAAGTTGAGAGTGAAGGACAAGAGTAAAAATTTAGTTCATATTTTAAGGGCGTGTACAACAATTTTTCCCTGGGACATAGTCATATGTTCAATGCACGAGGATACACTATGCCCAAAAAGATAACATTATAAACTGTGATTATTCCATTGGAACGAATGCATCCTTCACCACATGCTATCCAATGTGAAATTTCCATCCCTTGTATGGATCAAACTCCGATGCTTTCCTTTTTGGCAAAGTATGGCCCATGTGCCTCAAGGATATGCTACAAAGACACATATCACACATGAGTAAAACTATGCTCAATAGTTTATACAATTCATACACTTTTAAAATATTAACTTAGTACGTACCATGTAATGTGTGATAGAGCTTTTGCCCCATGCTTCCACCATGTTTTTGTAGAACGTATGCATATCTTCGATAAATTCTTGCTTGTCTTCATTGTTAAACCCCATCTTGTAAAGTAAGGGAGTCAATTTGTTAAGACTTATCCAAACCTTAGCTTTGGCCAACCTTGTTTTTCCTCCATTACTTCGATTAGGAACTTTAAAATGTAACGTTTTCCACCCATCGTAGTTACCAAAACTTCCTAGCCTTTTCTCCTCCAAAACAATGCTTTTTTGGCAAGTTACCAGATTTTCGTGATCTGTTCTCATATTTTTCAATTGTCACTTGATGCTTGTGTAGCCCAATTTCTGATAGCACTTGCTCCACATTCCTACACGTTGCAATGGCTTATTTTTCTGGTTGCATCCTATAAGCAAAGCAAATGTATTCATATACAAGTTTCACCATGATTTTGACAAAAGCATGCAATGAACAAATGTATAGTATGATCCAATGGAATGTTGAAGATGGGCTTCCAAGTGGGATCTTCTCTATTGCACGTTGGTGCAACACTTGTCACCCTTTTGCCAGTTCTTCTTTCCATCCTTTCCTTCCACCCTCTCTATGAAGCAATATAGGCATGGATTCTTTGTATTTGCACCATTGGAGATTCCACACATGCATTTTAAAGTTTTCAAGTCTCTTGTAAGATGCCATGCAACCAAGTATTGACCATATCCTTCAACCAAGAGCATCTCACCATGTTCATGATGATAGATGATGCTTAGAATACTTGTGTGTGTAAAGAACAACTATAGCACCTCAAATGTTTCCTTAGGAACTTCAAATGCAGCGAGCCACCACACATGGCACTCAGATTGAACACTAAAGTTCCTTGGGTTGCTCTTATTGAATTGTAAATCTCTATTCATCAGAGTTACACTAACTCTTTCAAGCTTTACTCCTTTGATGACCTCACTTTCATCCAATTTTATAACAAACTGCAATTTACCATTACATTCCTCAACAGACATGCTGTGTTACATAACCATTGGAGACTATACCTTGTACAAATCTAAATAATAATTGTTGAGTTCGGTAAACTTCACCTCATATGCATTTTTTGTCCCAACCTTTAGTGTTTCCACGCATTGAACATGCATGGGATCTCCTATCAACTCCAAACCTTTGTATTAAGTTGCCGTTCGGCCTCTATTACCTTTGAAGGTTGAGGAAGAGGTACAATTCTATTTCTCTTTAGCACACAACCAAACCCAATCTTCACACCTTTGAATATCTTTGAGTAAATTGCTGTGCTAATACCGGCCTTGTCACAAATGGATTGTGCATCCACACCTGATAACTCATTTGAAACATCTTTTAATATACACTCAATTACCTTTTCCTTCACAACCTTAAACTTAGGATTGCTCAAAGCATTTTCCAATGCACTTGCCTTTAGTAATCTATTAATACATGATCCAACCTCACCCTCACCTAGGTTCTCATTCTTCTGAGCTACCTTACATGCTTTGATACGTCGCTTTCACTAGCCATTATTCACAATTAACTCATTGTTTGGCTCTTCTTTCGCTTGCGCTCCTATGTTAGCTTGCTGTTGATCTTTCTCAGGTCATCCAACTGTGCCTTTGCCTCCTCATATAAGATACCAATGTTATGGACAGTGTCCCACATTGAAATAATTTGATTGTTTTGTTGAATTATAGTGTCATTTAGCTGTATCACTTGTCCTATGAGTTGTTGTATATGAACTTGATGTGCAGTGATCACATCATGACAATTTTTAATGGTTACTTGGCAAGTTGTAAATACTTTGAACGCTTGATCATTGAGCCACCTAGTATAACCAAGCAGCCCATTTTCACCCTCGCACACATACTTCAACAAATTTGTGATTCTTGAGAAAGTTGGAGGCCTATTGTTTAAGGGGTCAATTGGGTAGATTCCCCCATCAACCCACAAGTCCACATGTTTCAATCCCATTTTCCTGTAACTCTGTAGAACTTGAGGTTTGACATTGGTACATTTTGTTCTTTTGAAAAATGGGGCGTATTCAATCTCTACCTCAATATGCTGCTCCTTCTTTCCTGTATTCATTTTACTATTAATTGAAACGGGGAGCCTACTTGGTTGTCACAAGAGGTAGAGTGTAGATGCAGAGAGAGGCACACAAAGGTACCAAGGGAAAGGAGGGTGTAAGTTATTCACTTTGTTAATGAAGGTTGCATAAACACAGAGAAGAGATCACAATAGAGCCATGAGAGAGTATAGATATGGGGGAAAATAGCTCAGAGAGTAGGGATGTCCAAGAATTTTTGTATTTTAGATATTTCTATTTTACCTCAAAAAACATTTTTTAAAAAAACGAATTTGACCAGTTGGTTTGTTTTTTGACCAAAAGCTAGAATATAAAAAATCCCCAAAATATCTTAAAAGGAACTTCTAAAATTTCCTTTTCCTTATTCTCAATTAAAAAAATCAATTACCTCATCAATGGATATGAGCAAGAGAAATAAAATGCTAGCTTATTGGCTACTTTGACCTCAACACCATGGTCTTGTACCAATTCAACAATTATTGAAGTAGATCCATTTACTCTAGAAGCATTGAAAAAGTGGATCAAGGGACCAGTGTAGTTCAGAGATACCAGCCCCACAAGACTAGACTGGTGACACACACATACCTAGTCTAAGCCTAAATCCCATGATGACTAAGGACTTGCACAAGTAAATGCCTTTTGGAGGGAATGGAGATGCATGTAGTCCTTTCTATCATTGTATTGGGAGATTCCATTAGAAAGGGAATTTTGGACATAGGAGTAGGAGTTAGTGTCCTTAGCCATGCAGTTTTATAGGCTTGGGGCAATCTGCTTGTGGAAATTGCACAATTTAATGCTTGCCAATCAAACAAAGATAAGATCCTTTGGCATTTTGATAGGCATCATGTTCTTAATGAACTTTATGAAGGGAGTTGACTACGACATCCTACTTGGTTGACCCTACATGAGAAGTGCAAGAGTTATTAAAGATTGTGGTAATGGCCTAATGTCATTCAAAAAATGCATAGAAAATGTGAAGATTGAGGTGCATACTAGAATACCACATTAGTCAACCTAGACACCATCTCTACCTTGCTGAAGGGCAACACCTAGATTGCATCAAGATTCGCACATGAAATACATTCCATGTCTTGATAAGAATGAACAAGATTGGATGCATATCCTTGGTACAGTTGACTTGCCCTTCTTGGATGATGAGGATGATTATGAGCGAGTAGCTACTATAGTCAGCCATATTGAGTAGCGAACAAAGACAATGAATGCCATAAATCAATACCTACTGAGATAAATTCAATATGCATGATGGAAATAAGTGCTGAGACAACTCCTAAGATGACTTATCAAGTACCTACTACTAACAAGT
Organism: Lygodium microphyllum; assembly: GCF_053477565.2. Classification (NCBI taxonomy): domain Eukaryota; kingdom Viridiplantae; phylum Streptophyta; class Polypodiopsida; order Schizaeales; family Lygodiaceae; genus Lygodium; species Lygodium microphyllum. The sequence goes on from NC_141156.1 coordinate 127,274,829, forward strand.
TGGAGCTAATTAAGATCCTAGTATTTTTGAAAAAGAAACTGCATGAAAACCCCAACGCAAATCTAAAACCACTCAAAGAGCTCTTAGAAGCTCAAAAATGGAGGTGAACCAAAGTACATAACTTAAACTTGCTCTACAACTGGGCCCTTCTTGAGAAGAACAGCAAGTTGAAAGAAGAGGCAATGATGGATGATGAGTTTCTAATTCAAAACATATAGAATGTGTATATATTGATTGTGAATCAAGAGACAAAGCCTCAACCATAGAATTTGAAACAATCGACTACAACACAATGGTCATGTAATTCAATAAATCATTATTGACTCCAAACCTAAGGAAATACATGTGTTGCTTGTGTTGATGGAGTAATTAGGATGGATTGTGATAAAAATTGGCTAGAGTACTTGGAAGCACTAGATTATGAGCAAGCGCAACTCAGTTAAGTGAATCCAATAACCTTGTGTGAAATCGAAACTGCTATGACTACTAGGAGAAACACCCTCATCCACTATGAGTTAGAAGTCAACTCAAATATTGCCTAGAAATCCCTTTGCTAGCTAAGACTTAGCACACCAAGCAAGATCTTCCAATCCACCTATGGCACAAAAGGTTGAAGGAGGAGGGGAAAAAGATTGCAAAAAGCATCAATATTGAGAAACAAATGAACTCACGAAATTGTGGGAGCTCTCACTCAACCGCCAAGACCCACGGACCACTTATTGTTTCAAGTGTTCCAAGCCGAGCACTAATGGCTACCTCTCACATAGCCGATACGCCATCCATATCTACTGGTGTAGTGAGCTTACTTCCATGACGTTCGAGTTATCTCCTCTTCCACGCACTTCAGTAGCTCCATGATCCAAGTGCAAGCTTCAAGCAAGCTCCATCCTCAAGCTCCACGCTCCAAGATCCATTGCCGCGAGCAATACAAGAGAAGAGAAGAGAAGAGAAGAGAAGAGAAGAGAAGAGAAGAGAAGAGAAGAGAAGAGAAGAAGAGAGGAGAAGATGGAGAGCTTTGTCAAGATTGTGGGAGAGAAGGAAGGAGTCTCACTTGTAGCTTTCTTGCTTGCACAATGGGGGAATACACACAAGGGTGGAGGCTGAAAACAGTTTTCCTCTTCTTAGTTGTGTAAGCCAAAAGAACTCTCATACAAAGAAATAGAAGAACCCTATATATGGGTTTCAAACCAAACTCAAATAACTAAGGTGGCATACTAACAAAGCCACGAACTAGAGTAGATAAGGATAGCTGTCATCTAGCTATTATTCATGGACGGTGTACCAACCGCATCTGCAACTGATAAGTCGGTGACATAAATGCACAACGGTCACCTTGGCATATCACGAGTGGAGCTCGATATCTCAACACTCCCCCTCGAGCTCAATCCCAATTCCTGCACACCAAGAAGGTCTCTGAACTTGCGCAGCTTCTCTGCGCTCAATGCCTTCGTGAATCTGTCAGCTACCTGATCCTCTGTGCTAACATAAACTAGATCAATAAGACCTAGTAAAACCCTCTCCCACACATAGTGATAATGCATCTCAATGTGCTTTGTTCTAGCATGATAGACTGGGTTATTTGCCAAGTGTATACTACTCATGTTGTCACAATAAATGACAACTGGCCCATCTGTAGGCTGATGCATATCATAAAGTAGCTTATGCAACCAAGCTACCTCACATGCAGCCATTGCTGCACCCCTGTACTTAGCCTCTGTGCTCGACAAGGCAACTGTAGGTTGTTTCTTGCTGCTCCAACTGACTGCAGCACTCCCAAAAGAGAACACATATCCACTGGTAGATCGTCTATCAGAAATACTACCAGCCCAATCAGCATCAGTGTATCCATGTAACTGTATTTGAACCCCAATCTCATAAAATAGTCCATACTGCAATGTGGACTTCACATATCTGAGTATGCATCTAGCCGCATCCAAATGTGGTTTCCTTGGAGCCTGCATAAAATGACTTACCAATCCAGCAGCATAGCTCAAATCTGGCCTGGTAATAGTCATATAAATCAATCTTCCTACTATGCGTCTGTATATAGTAGGGTCTTCGAGAAGCTCACCTGCATCTGTGCTCAACTTCACATTTTGCTCCAAAGGAACTGAAATAGGCTTACAGCCTGTCATCCCATATTTGGACAGCATGTCCAATCCATACTACCTCTGCAAGAGCCATATCCCACTTGGTGATCTAATCACCTCAATGCCCAAGAAATAACGCAGCTCTCCCAAATCCTTCATCTCAAACTTTTGCTTCAATAGCATTTTCACATGAAGGATATATTCATCACTATCACCTGTGATAATCAAATCGTCAACATAAATGACAAGCAGCATAATACCTTTCTCTGTTTTTCTCACATAAAGTGAGAAATCTGCCTTGGAAATCTGAAAGCCAATAGTGACAAGATACTGTCCTATCTTGTCAGACCATGCTCTAGGTACTTGCTTCAAGCCATACAAGGTTTTCTTCAACCTGCAAACAAACTCAGGATGAACAACATGCACATAACCTGGTGGCTGCTCCATATAGACCTCTTCTTGCAAATCACATGCAAGAATACATTCTTTACATCCATCTGATGTAAAGACCATCCCTTTGATGCAGCCATAGCAATGACTGCTCTTACGGTTGCCATCCTTGCAACCGGACTGAATGTTTCTTCATAGTCAATGCCATATGTTTGTGCATACCACTTGACTACTAATCTTGCCTTGTATCTGTTCACAGAACCATCTGCATTGTGCTTCACCTTATAAACCCACTTACAGCCAATTGCATTTTTACCTTTAGGCAAAGATACCAACTCCCATGTAGCATTTGCTTCCAAGGCATCCATTTCTTCATCCATGGCTTTCTCCCATTTTTCTTTTCCCATGGCTTGCTCAAAAGAAGTGGGTTCTGGTTCCTGTATCACTTTGACCATATATGCATAGTGAATGGCTGTAAATCCATCATATTTCAGCCTATCCACAGGATACCTAGCTCTGATAGACCTGCGCAAAGTAGGTTCACTTCCAGGTGCTCTCAAAACATCCCTGGTCTTCCTTACTCCAGGTGTAACAATAGAAGGAATACCCAACTCATCATCAATGCTCTGTTCTAAGCCACTGGATTCACCATCCACATAAGAGTGACCTGCATTCGCATCAAACATGGGCTGATCTACCTTCTCTTTTTCTTTTTGTGATACCTGCATACCACTATTTTCATTGCTTTGAGAAGATTCTCCTGATCTCAATCTGCCTGTCCATGGCGAAGAATGTGAGCCACTGCTAGAGGACGCTCCAGGTCCACTAATATCTTGTGACTGCTGCTGTGAGTTCAATGTAACATTACCATTTTGTGTATCTACATTATCAATCACGTTTACTGCTTTATACCAGCTACTCATCTCATAAAAAACAACATCTCTGCTCACTGTAAACTTATGAGTAGAAGGGTTATAGCATCTATACCCTTTTTGCTGCAGAGAATAACCAATAAAGATGCACTTCTCAGCTTTTGGATCCAACTTGGATCTCAACTCATCTGGCACATGAACATAGGCAATGCAACAAAAAATTTTCAAATGAGAAATATCTGGTTTCCTACCAGTATACCTCTCCTCTGGAGTCATGCCATGTATTGATGCAGTGGGAGTCTTGTTCATTATGTAGACTGCTGTAGCAACTGCTTCAGCCCAGTAAAAATCTGGCAAGTCTTTTTCATTGAGCATGGCACGAGATACCTCTCCAATATGCCTATTTTTCCTTTCTGCAATTCCATTTTGTTATGGGGTATGACTGCATGAATATTGCTGCTTTATGCCATGCTCCTGCAGGAACCTTGCAAACTCATTTGAGAGGTACTCTCCCCCTCCATCTGACCTTAGGCATTTTATTTGTAGGCCTGCTTCTTTTTCAACCATAGCTTTAAGAGTTTTGAAATGCCCAAAAACTTCACTTTTCTTTTTCATAAAATACACCCAAACTTTTCTGCTATAGTCATCAATAAAAGTGATAAAATAATGACAGCCTCCAAGAGATGCAGCTTTAGTAGTCCACACATCAGAGTGGATTAATTCCAATGGCTTCTTACTCTCTTGAACATGTCTAGGAAATGGTTTCCTTGCTTGTTTTCCAAATTGGCAGGCTTCACATACCTTATGCATTTCTGCAACCTTGAATTTAGGCAATCCTGCAACAATATTTTGGGCCTGCATTGATTTAAGTCGCTGTACATTAACATGACCAATGCGTTTATGCCAGATATCAATATATGCAACTACACCGGTCCCATGTGCAAACATTGCTGCACTCAATTCAGACATGTCTGCATCCAACGTAAAGATTCTACCCTTCTTCTTTTCTTTTGCTATCAAGCGACCTTTATTTTTCATATCCTCAACAAAGCATCCATGAGGATTAAATCTGACCTGTAAGCCCTGCTCAACCATTTGACCAACAGAAACCAGATTCTTGGTGATATTCGGGACATGAAATACATCGGACAGGTATTTCTTTTTCCCATCTTGCATAGACAAATGAATTTTTCCAATCTGCACAATAGGATGTACAATATCATCATCAGTCTCCACAAATCCTGGTTTTTCCATTTTCCTTGCATCCTCCATCCATTCTGCATGACCTGTCATGTGGTTTGATGCACCTGAGTCAACATACCATACATCATTACTTTCTTCTGCACTTGTCACAGAATTGTTCATGTGCTGCACCATAAACAAATGCTCATTTTTGTCATCACCCTGTCTACTAGAAGACACATAATTCCCTTGTTGCAATTTTCCATTCATGATGTCATTCTGCTTTTTATAGCAGTCTTTAGCCATATGACCCATTTTACCACAGTAGTAGCATTCAACATTACTATTTGCATTTTGGTCTCTTTGCCATCTACCACGACCTCTTTGGCTCCCCCTGCCTCTAGAGTTACCACGTCCTCCTCCATAGGACTGGTCTTCTTGAGATTGTTGCATATTTTGATTTCTACCACGGCCTCCAAATCGGCCTCCTCTACCTCTGCCTCTACCTCTTCCAGCATTTGAGTAGAAGACAGTTTCTTTTGAAGTTCCTCCTGAAGAAGATGCACCACCATTTCTCTGCTCCTCAGAAATTAGAAGAGCAATCAACTCCTCAAAATCAGGAAATCTTTCACGGACGGAAATGGATGTTCGGAACTGTGCATAATCCTTTCCTAGGCCATTCAAGGTCACATAAACTAAATCATCATCTTCCACTGGCGACCCAATGGAAGCAAGTGCATCTGCAATCTTCTTCACCTTCATGTGGTAGTCATTGATGGTCATATTTTCTCTTTGCACATTATGCAACTCTTGCTTGAGTTGCATTTTCCTGGCTTGCGTATTTGTGCTATACATTTTTGACAAAGTATCCCATGCCTCCTTTGGCGTACTTGCATCTTGAATATGTACAATCATAGAGTCTGAAATGCTGATAGACAGCCAGTACATAACTTTCCTAGCTCTCTCATGCCATGCTTTAAATGCCTGCATTTGCTGTTGATTGGAAACATCAGGAAGAATTGGTTCTTCTTCATTTCCTGCAACAAATTTCCAATATTCTTTTCCCATAAGGAAATTCGTCATTCTAAACTTCCATGCTTGGAAGTTGTTCTTGTCAAGCTTTTCAGTGACAATCTGTGAAAGAGAATCAGACGCCATTACAGAACACTGCAAAAAATTTTGTCACTGCAAAAAATACAGCTTCACCCTCACAAGGGAAAATCTGCAAAACTGGCGAAAGTGGTATTTGACCACACAGTCACTTCCTAGTGACGATTTTGCATAAACAGGAACCAAGGATGATTCTGTAACTCCCAATGCCTCTGCACACAGGCATAAGATGAAATTTCTACAGTAACTTTTCACCGACCTGTAGAACAGTGGCTGCACAACATAAAACTGAGCCTTTTCCTGAGTGTGTGCAGAAAACATCCGCCTCCAAAACAGGCCCCGAAATGGCCTCAAATAAAAAAAACAGGGTCACCGAAGGCTAAAGCCCTTTCCCGCAGCATATACTGCCCTCTTGCTTCACCGCGAAGGGCATCTCAACCTGAGACAATGCACTCTTGCAATTTCCGGCTGTGCTACCTGCAGAGATCTGCTCCCAAAACAGAAAATGAAAGCAACACTGCTCCTCTTACCAGAACACCGCAAGCTTGGCTTGCTTTCTTGAGCTCCTTACCATGAACAAGGCTCTGATACCATGTCAAGATTGTGGGAGAGAAGGAAGGAGTCTCACTTGTAGCTTTCTTGCTTGCACAATGGGGGAATACACACAAGGGTGGAGGCTGAAAACAATTTTCCTCTTCTTAGTTGTGTAAGCCAAAAGAACTCTCATACAAAGAAATAAAAGAACCCTATATATGGGTTTCAAACCAAACTCAAATAACTAAGGTGGCATACTAACTAAGCCACGAACTAGAGTAGATAAGGATATCTGTCATCTAGCTATTATTCATGGACGGTGTACCAACTGCATCTGCAAACTGACAAGTCAGTGACATAAATGCACAACGGTCACCCTGGCATATCACGAGTGGAGCTCGATATCTCAACAAGCTTCTCCACCCCACGGTCCCTCACCCTCACACACCCACTCCCTCACACTTTCACACTCCCTCTCTCAAGCACAAGCTCAAGCAAGCAAGAAGAAGAAGAAGAAGAAGAAGAAAATGATGAGAGCTACTTTTTGCCACACACAAGAATGAGCTTCTCATTCACTTTTCAACTTTATATACAAAACCCTAAATCCCTTTTGGGCGCTCATCCCCTTTTCCCCTTTTTTACATGGCCGGCCATAGCCTAGGCCCTTTTTCCCATTGTCCTTCTATCTTCCTAGCTTCCTTTCCACTGCCCATCTACATTTACAAATTGCACGGGTGAGAGCCCGACACTCTTTTACAAGATTTCAGGGTGCGCCTTTTTATTTTAAAATGCACATTTCCCCTTTTGCATTTGCCTTGGACTTTTAAGGTTGCCCTTGCACTTTTGGCCTTTTCTCCTATTCTTTCTTTAGTCGGGCTACCTTTTTTCCGCCTTTGCCCAGCGTCTTTTTTATTTCCTTTTGCTTTCTTCGTGTTGGGGTTAACATTACCCCCCTCCTAGATGAGTGCCAGTCCCATGGCACTCACCGTCATAGGTAGCATGCGGAGCTTGCACCGAAGACATGGGTGAAAGGGATTATTGGGGCTTGCCTTGGAGGAGTTCTGATGTTGGTGCGGATGAAGGTCGGTGGTGGCACTTTGCTGTTCTGATTGGCTGGTGATATGATTGTCGTAGGTGGTGATAGGGCTACTCTTTGTTGGGAATGGTCACTCATAGCTGGCACAGGTGTTGGTGTTCTTGATGCTCATGGTGGATTTTTCTCATGATGATTTTTTGGTGGATTTGCATGATGAAGTAAAAGACAAGAGTTCAGAGTTGAGTGTTGATGTAGAGGTGACGGTGCTTTCGGTGGAGTCTTTAATACATGCCATTGGAAAACCTCTCATGTGGTCTCTCCCTAAGGGGTAGTGCTAGTCTTCTTATCGTGCACAAGACATATTTTGATTAGTTTGGGAGACAGGTCAAAATCTAAGTAAGCTTGTAGTATTGTCCTACACTTGAGGACCCAAACCGTGTATATACTTCGGTGCAGATATTATGTCAGTGCTCATGCATATTTAGGTACTACTTAGTTAGAAGACTGTCGGCCTGGTTCCTTGTATAGCAATGGGTTAGTGAAGCAAGGGGCTAAGTTGATGGAAAAATTTATCGATGAAGACGGAAAGTACACTTGAAGATTGCTTGAGACATCATTATGGTCTTGTCAAGGCAATGTAGCATAATTGAGCTTCTTGATGTCTTAGCTTTTGGTAGCTAGTGGCTACTTGTAATGCTTGAAAAGTATGGTGTACTTTTCCATTGTCTTTCATGCCTTGCTTACCACTGTTGATTGTAATGGCATTGAGATGGTGTACTTGATGCTAGAGGAACTGTTGTTGAGATGAAGAGATACCACCTGCACATTAGTGGCTCCCTAGGTATGTCCTGCCCTTAATGTGCCCTGAACAATTGTGGGGGATGTACAAAGGGCTAGGGGATTAGGGACGGAGTCAACTGACCAAGGTCACTAGACGTACCTAATTTGAGGACCCCTAGGTGCGATGCTGTGATCGTGTGTGCTTTTTCTTTTTCTTTTTCCTTTTTCTTTTTTTTTCTTTTTTCCTTTCCTTTCCTTTCCTTTTCTTTCTTGCTTTCTTTCTTTCTTTCTTTTTTGGTGGCAAAAAATGAATACAATCAATGCCATACATTGAGGCTATTAGCCTTTCATTTGGATTGAGAAATGTTGGAATCCAAAGGCTATGAAGAATGGATATTACAGAGAGGATTGTGTCACTAGCCTTGATGCTAGAGGAACTGTTGTTGAGATGAAGAGATACACTTGAGATTTTGCAAACCTCTTTGTCACATATGAGACATCGAACAATTGAGGTAGCACTTGGAGTGAGCTGTGCATGGACAAGGGCAGAGCATCTTGAGAATTGAATCTTGGATGATGAAGAGACGTTCGCCCTTGTTGAGAGTGTGGCTCCTGCTTGAACATAGAGTTTATCCAAGAAGGAGGAGGTAATCAATGATTATGCTTTGGCCATGCTCAGTTGCAATATATGCTTTCTGCAGAGGTGTCCTTGGGTTCTCATCCAGTGGCATTTCCATCATGGCTTTTGTTTCTTGGTATTCCTGTCACTGCCTCCATAATGGTTCTTTATGGGGTTTGTGGTCTTGTGGTGACTTGGATATTAAACGCTTCTAGGCATTGACCTGTATCATTCTGCATTCACTTGGAAAGGCGTGAGAGTACATGCAAGTCACATGCTTCGACCATAATGAAAATGTCCAGCTAAACAAGACATCGCCAACCTGAATCCCTTAGTTTTGACTTGATGCGTATCACCTGCACTTGGTCATCATTGCTCATGGGGTGTGTTAGCCTTTGCTTCTTTTGGTATTATTTACACAGTCACAAAACACATTGTTTATTTATGCACATGTTCATGAAACCATGTCACTCCGTGAGGATAAAAACCAATTGTAGAACTCAGGATTGTACTCGAGTGTGGCACACATATCTAGCTTCTGTGGTAGCCTACTTAGCAATAATAAATATTTGGCAACATCGAGTAGCATGGTGCCTTGTCCGAGTCTACTGGAAACATGTAGCTCCTCCTCAGTGAGAACTTTATCAATCAAAGGGCTCTTTAGGCTAGTTCCAGTTAGGTCCATACCTCGAACTATAGCTAGAACTTGAAATGAAGTTGGTTCTCGGGTCTCTTTGGGACTGCCATTTGGCCAGACGCTCCTCTGAGACTGTCATGATTTGGGCTCCAAGTTCGGCCATTGTAGCGTGGTTTTCAAACCAACGTTTTTCAAATTGGCTTCTACCCTCTGATTGTTGCTTTAGTTGCTCTATCTCTAAGAGATTTGGCTAGCAAAGCATTTCATTAGATGTCACAGTTAAGCGTAGTTTGTTAGCCTCCTCATCAGAGATGAGTTGCATACATTCATGTAAGATCTTGTCATAATGTCCGTCAAGATATTCTTGCTCTTCCCACGAAAGCCGATAAGGCAAATATTCCTCAAGTTGCTCCCTAGGGAATGTGCCCATGTTTGCATGAACATAGACACGTGCAAATAATTTCAGTTTAGTGTCCCACTCGGTCAAGCACTCTGTGACATCTCTATGTTCTATGAGGGCTTGCTCGGTTTCTATCTCATGCAAAGTTCTAAGGGTTTCCTTAGGCTTTAGCATAGCTAGGGGCTTAGGCCTAGATGAGCAAGATTGGTCAACGCTAGGATTGCTCATGCTCTTGGGGATTGTGCATTTTTCCTGAGGTTTTGCTGCTATTTTGTCATGGTTCTTCTCGGATGTGACTGGTATAGATTTGTCACCCTGTTGTGATAGCGTTGTATCCACACTTGATTGGTCGATGTGAGTTCTATTGTCGGTGGATTGAGTGTTGAAAGCAATTTGTTGATGGCAACGACTGTTTTGATTTTTCAGAGCACACAGATGTGTCTGAGGTTTCACCGCTATTAGGAGAGACATCAATGGGTTCATTGGTGGATGGACTTGATACTTTATTCCCCATCTCTCCAGTGCTCTTGGTCTCAATGCTCTTGGGGTCCACAACCACCTGTAGCTACTGTTGTTTTCGTTGTTTTCTCCTCTTTTTCTTGATTAGTGAAGATGCATAACTTAATGACTCAAGACCCTGAACTAGGTCAGCCGTTGATGTGCTTGGTTGGGCCTCAACTTTCCCCTGCTCTGGTGTGTCCTCATGGGACATAGCCGTGGCCTGCTGAATAGCCTTGCTAGGTTGTGAGGGTACAACTACATCCCTTTTTGGAGAATCTAGCTCTTCCCTTCTGTTTAACTCCTCCAGTCTAGGCTTTAGGCACTTTGGAAGTGCTGGAGTTGTTAATGAAGTTGGTTGCGGCACCTCCTCCACAGGTAAACTACTAAGGACACGTTCCGCAAGGGGCATTGTCACGGCCAAGGGCTATGACTGCTGTGATCCCTGATTTGAAGTAGTAGTAGCTAGTCCACTGGGCTGGCTACTCTTGGTGGATTGTGGTGTCAGGTCCCTAGGGTGATCGGAAGTGGTCGTGTCTTATGTTGCCCTTTGAGTATTCATCTGTGTAGATCGAGCATGAGTTGATTTGGTCACATTGGGTTGTACATGCATATCCTTGGGCCCAGAGCTATGGCTAGTGTCATGTCCCCCTCTTGGATATTTGGAAGCTTTGATGGAGATAGAGTGTTAACCCCAACACGAAGAGAGAGAAAGAAAGTGGAAAAGACGCAGGGCAAAGACGGAAAAAAGGTAAGCTGACGGAAGGAAAAAAAGGAGAAAAGGCCAAAAGTGCAAGGACAACTGTTAAAGGCCAAGGCAACCACGGAAAGGGAAAGGCGCATAAAAAGCGCACCCTAAAATCTTGTAAAAGAGTGCCGGGCTCTCACCCGTGCGATTTGTAAATATAGAAGGGTAGTGAAAAGGAAACAAGGAAGATAAAAGGACAATGGAAAACAGGGCTTGGTGACCGGCCATGTAAAAAAGGGAAAAAGGGGATGACCGCCCAAAAGGGAAGTAGGGTTTTGTATATAAAGTTGAAAAGTGAATGAAGAGCTCATTCTTTGGTGTGGCAAAACTAGTCTTCTTCTTCCTCTCTTCTTCTCTCCTTCTTGCTTGTGTGTGCTCTTGAGAGAGGGAGTGTGAGAGTGTGAGGGAGTGAGTGTGTGTGAGAGTGAGGAATCAAGAGGGTGAAGCTCTTCACCAACCCCTCTCCTCTTCTCCTCTTCTCTTCTCTTCTCTTCTCTTGCGCGCGCGGTTATGGAGGATGGAGCAAGGAGATGGAGGAGGCTTGAGGATGCTTGAGCTAGCATCAAGAATCGTGGAGCTACCGGAGTGTGAGAGAGAGGAGGGTACTCGATCGAGCATCAAGGTAAGTTCACTGCATTGTAGGATTGACGGCGCGTCGGCTAGGTGAGAGATAACCATGAGAGCTCGCTTGGAACACTTGAACCAATAAGCAGTCCGTGGGTCTTGGCGGTTGAGCGAAAGCTCCCACATTTTGGTTCCGTTGCCGGGACCAACGGATTCAAGCTCGAGCACTCGCACGCCCCATATCGAGCATCGAAGTAGGGCATTCACCCTGAAACGGAGCTTGAGATAGGTAGGAAGTCGGGTGTTTTTGATCTTCAGAACAGGTAAGTGTTTTGGAACAATCTGGTTATTAATGACTGGAAAACATGGAGAAATTAGTTTAGTGTTTTGCTTTCAATTCAGGATGTGTTTAGGATAGATTAGCAGTAGGAAATCACACACGAAAAGGCAGAGGGCTGCTGCTGTGAAACAGGGGAAAAACCATAGGAAACAAAGGGAAAAAATGGAGTAGATGCAAGGTAACGGCATAGGAAACGCCAGGGAAGGAACCTGTAGTGTGTAGGGCAGAACTAGCAGGGTATAAACTCTGGGAGGGCAAGAGGACCCCATTTCCAACCAACGGAGAGCGAGAGAGATAGAGAGTGAGAGAGTAAGCGAGCTGCGATCGACCGGAGCTAGGAGGACATCGCATTCGGCGGCTTCAGGTAACCGATATCGTCCGCCCCACTTCAGCTCTGTCGCGGGGTAATCGCATGACCAATAGGATAATACACCTAGTGAAAATTGAGCAAACCGATGTGCGTAACTCATCGGACCAGCGGAATCGGACGTCCGACCCAGTGTCAGATTCCCAGAATCGGACACTCAGACAACCGTCCGATCGGAATGACCCATCCAATCACTAGGCTCGGACCAACTGGTCTGATCGGACATGCCACGTGACACTCGGACCAACCGTCCGATTTTTAGAATCGGACACTCGGACCAACTTGTCCGACTCAACCACTCGGACCATTCGGACGCTCTGACTCGGACCCACCCAGTCCGAACGGACGAAGTAATACACGTCACTAGTCGGACCATGTCCGGTCCGATACCTAGAATTGGACCCATCCATAATCGGACCAGTAAGAATCGGATCAACTGGCCCGATCGGACCGATTCTTCGCACACTCGCCCGTCCGATTCTTGAGAATCGGACACGCGGACCTTAAGACCCCCACTTCGCCCTAACATACCTGGTCCGATCCCCACAATCGGACCACTGGTAAATCGAACCACTAGTAAATCGGATGTCCGATTCCCAGAATCAAACCAAAACAAAACCTGACCCATCCAGGGACACACTAGGGCACTCCCCCAGCGACCCACCCCCACGTGAGCAACAGGAAGCAGCATAGGACCCTGGGACCCGTAGGGTGGCCAGAACTAGAGTAGCAAAGCCTGTCAGGCCCAAAATGAGCAAGAGTGAGTAAGACGCCGGGGAATCACTCACAGCACTCTGATTGAATTTCCGCACTTGAAGAACACTTAGGAAAGTTGAAAGCCTGATTGAGCACGAGTGCACGAGGAACAACACACTCACGAGTGACCCTAAGTTGAGCACTGCATTCAAAAATTAAAAAGAACTCACTCAGATAAATTGCCCAAAGAACCCACCACTAGGAGAAAATCCAAGGGTAAGCAAACGCACAGAGCGCAAGGTAGGATCAAGCAAGGAGCGACAACGACAAGGATCTGACTTACAACCAGGCGCAAGAATTCCACCATGACAGAGGGAGGCTCAGATCATCGGTTTGCAGGGGAGCTAGATGTTAGCGCATTTTCGGAAGCCATACAGCAAATGGTGAGCAGTTACGATGCACATGCTAGGTACGAACACCGTGGCAGGACGGTAGAGGCAATTATTGCGGACCTAGAGGAGGAGAGGAGGCTAGCCCGCAAGGCATTGCAGGGCATAGCAGAATACAATAGGGACCAACAAGCCAGGAGCCTAAGGCAAAGCATGGAGCTGCATTGTTGAGATATCGAGCTCCACTCGTGATACGCCAGGGTGACCGTTGTGTATTTATGTCACCGACTTGTCAGTTTGCAGATGCGGTTGGTACACCGCCCCTGAATAATAGCTACATGATAGCTATCCTTATCTACTCTAGTTCGTGGCTCAGTTAGTATGCCACTTTAGTTAGTTGAGTTTGGTTTGAGACCCATATATAGGGTTCTTCTATTTCTTTGTACTAGAGTTCTTTTGGCTTACACAACTAAGAAGAGAAAAACTGTTTTCAGCCTCCACCCTTGTGTGTCTTCCCCCATTGTGCAAGCAAGAAAGCTTCAAGCGAGACTCCTTCCTTCTCTCCCACAATCTTGACATGGTATCGGAGCCTTGTTCGTGGTAAGGAGCTCAAGAAAGCAAGCCAAGCTCGCGGTGTTCTGGTAAGAGGAGCAGTGTTGCTTTCATTTTCTGTTTTTGGGAGTAGATCTCTGCAGGTAGCACAGCCGGAAATTGCAAGAGTGCGTGCATAAAACAGGGCTTTTTGGGAGCAGATCTCTGCAGGTAGCACAGCGATGAAGCAAGAGGGCAGTATATGCTGCGGGGGGGGAAGCTTTAGCTCTCGGCGACCCTGTTTTTTTGATTTGAGGCCATTTCGGGGCCTGTTTTGGAGGCGGAAGTTTTCTGCACGCACTCAGGAAAAAGCCCTGTTTTATGCTGTGCGACCACTGTTCTACAGGTCAGTGAAAAGTAACCACAGATATTGCATCGTATGCTCGTGTGCAGAGACATTGGGAGTTACAGAATCATCCTTGGTTCCTGTTTATGCAAAATCGTCACTAGGAAGTGACTGTGTGGTCAAATACCACTTTCGCCAGTTTTGCAGATTTGCCCTTGTGAGGGTGAAGCTGTGTTTTTTGGCAGTGACAAAATTTTTTGCAGTGTTCTGTAATGGCATCTGATTCTCTTTCACAGATTGTCACTGAAAAGCTTGACAAGAACAACTTCCAAGCATGGAAGTTTAGAATGACGAATTTCCTTATGGGAAAAGGATATTGGGAATTTGTTGCAGGAAATGAAGAAGAACCAGTTCTTCCTAATGTTCCCAATCAACAGCAAATGCAGGCATTTAAAACATGGCATGAGAGAGCCAGGAAAGTTATGTACTGGCTGTCTATCAGCATTTCAGACTCTATGATTGTGCATATTCAGGATGCAAGTATGCCAAAGGAGGCATGGGATACTTTGTCAAAAATGTATAGCACAAATACGCAAGCCAGGAAAATGTAACTCAAGCAAGAGTTGCATAATGTGCAAAGAGAAAATATGAGCATCAACGACTACCACATGAAGGTGAAGAAGATTGCAGATGCACTTGCTTCCATTGGGTCGCCAGTGGAAGATGATGATTTAGTTTCTGTGACCTTGAATGGTCTAGGAAAGGATTATGCACAGTTTCGGACATCCATTTCAGTTCGTGAAAGATTTCCGGATTTTGAGGAGTTGATTGCTCTTCTAATTTCTGAGGAGCAGAGAAATGGTGGTGCATCTTCTTCAGGAGGAACTTCAAAAGAAGCTGTCTTCTACTCAAATGCTGGAAGAGGTAGAGGCAGAGGTAGAGGAGGCCGATTTGGAGGCCGTGGCAGAAATCAGAATATGCAGCAAACTCAAGAAAACCAGTCCTATGGAGGAGGATGTGGTAACTCTAGAGGCAGGGGGAGCCAAAGAGGTCGTGGTGGATGGCAAAGAGGCCAAAATGCAAACAGTAATGTTGAATGCTATTACTGTGGTAAAATGG
Source organism: Lygodium microphyllum (assembly GCF_053477565.2). Lineage (NCBI taxonomy): Eukaryota > Viridiplantae > Streptophyta > Polypodiopsida > Schizaeales > Lygodiaceae > Lygodium > Lygodium microphyllum. Next base: position 127,290,077 of record NC_141156.1, read on the forward strand.
GTCATATGGCTAAAGACTGCTATAAAAAGCAGAATGACATCATGAATGGAAAACTGCAACAAGGGAACTATGCATCTTCTAGTAGACAGGGTGATGACAGAAATGAGCATTTGTTTATGGTGCAGCACATGAACAATTCTGTGACAAGTGCAGAAGGAAGCAATGATGTATGGTATGTCGACTCAGGTGCATCAAACCACATGACAGGTCATGCAGAATGGATGGAGGATGCAAGGAAAATGGAAAAGCCAGGATTTGTGGAGACTGGCGATGACACTGCACATCCTATTGTGCAGATTGGAAAAATTCCTTTGTCTATGCAGGATGGGAAAAAGAAATACCTGTCCGATGTATTTCATGTCCCGAATATCACCAAGAATCTGGTTTGTGTTGGTCAAATGGTTGAACAGGGCTTGCAGGTCAGATTTAATCCTCATGGATGCTTTGTTGAGGATATGAAAAATAAAGGTCGCTTGATAGCAAAAGGAAAGAAGAAGGGCAGAATGTTTACGTTGGATGCAGACATGTCTGAATTGAGTGCAGCAATGTTTGCACATGGGACCGGTGTAGTTGCAGATATTGATATCTGGCATAAACGCATTGGTCATGTTAATGTACAACGAATTAAATCAATGCAGGCCCAAAATATTGTTGCAGGATTGCCAAAATTCAAGGTTGCAGAAATGCATAAGGTATGTGAAGCCTGTCAGTTTGGAAAACAGGCAAGGAAACCATTTCCTAGACATGTTCAAGAGAGTGAGAAGCTATTGGAATTAATCCACTCTGATGTGTGGACTACTAAAGCTGCATCTCTTGGAGGCTGTCATTATTTTGTCACTTTTATTGATGACTATAGCAGAAAAGTTTGGGTGTATTTTATGAAAAAGAAAAGTGAAGTTTTTGGGCATTTCAAAACCCTTAAAGCTATGGCTGAAAAAGAAAACAGGTCTGCAAATAAAATGCCTAAGGACAGATGGAGGGGGAGAGTACCTCTCAAATGAGTTTGCAAAGTTATTACAGGAGCATGGCATAAAGCAGCAATATTCATGCAGTTATACCCCACAACAAAATGGAATTGCAGAAAGGAAAAACAGGCATATTGGAGAGGTGTCTCGTGCCATGCTCAATGAAAAAGACTTGCCAGATTTTTATTGGGCTGAAGCAGTTGCTACAGCAGTCTATATAATGAACAGGACTCCCACTGCAGCAATACATGGGATGACTCCAGAGGAGAGGTATACTAGTAGGAAACCAGATATTTCTCATTTGAAAATTTTTGGTTGCATTGCCTATGTACATGTGCCAGATGAGTTGAGATCCAAGTTGGATCCAAAAGCTGAGAAGTGCATCTTTATTGGTTACTCTCTGCAGCAAAAAGGGTATAGATGCTATAACCCTTCTACTCATAAGTTTACAGTGAGCAGAGATGTTGTTTTTGATGAGATGAGTAGCTGGTATAAACCAGTAAATGTGATTGATGATGTAGATGCACAAAATGGTAATGCTGCACAGAATTCACAGCAGCAGTCACAAAATATTAGTGGACCTGGAGCGTCCTCTAGCAGTGGTTCACATTCTTCGCCGTGGACAGGCAGATTGAGATCAGGAGAATCTTCTCAAAGCAATGCAGATAGTGGTATGCAGGTATCACGAAAAGGAAAAGAGAAGGTTGATCAGCCCATGTTTGATGTGAATGCAGGTCACTCTTATGTGGATGGTGAATCTAGTGGCTCAGAACAGAGCATTGATGATGAGTTGGGTATTCCTTCTATTGTTACACCTGGAGTAAGGAAGACCAGGGATGTTTTGAGAGCACCTGGGAGTGAACCTACTTTGCGCAGGTCTACGAGAGCTAGGTATCCTGTGGATAGGCTGAAATATGATGGATTTACAGCCATTCACTATGCATATATGGTCAAAGTGATACAGGAACCAGAACCCACTTCTTTTGAGCAAGCCATGGGAAAAGAAAAATGGGAGAAAGCCATGGATGAAGAAATGGATGCCTTGGAAGCAAATGCTACATGGGAGTTAGTACCTTTGCTTAAAGGTAAGAATGCAATTGGCTGTAAGTGGGTTTATAAGGTGAAGCAAAATGCAGATGGTTCTGTGAATAGATACAAGGCAAGATTAGTAGTCAAGGGGTATGCACAAACATATGGCATTGACTATGAAGAAACATTCAGTCCAGTTGCAAGGATGGCAACTGTAAGAGCAGTCATTGCTATGGCTGCATCAAAGGGATGGTCTTTACATCAGATGGATGTAAAGAATGCCTTCTTGCATGGTGATTTGTAAGAAGAGGTCTATATGGAGCAGCCACCAGGTTATGTGCATGCTGTTCATCCTGAGTTTGTTTGCAGGTTGAAGAAAGCCTTGTATGGCTTGAAGCAAGCACCTAGAGCATGGTCTGACAAGATAGGACAGTATCTTGTCACTATTGGCTTTCAGATTTCCAAGGTAGATTTCTCACTTTATGTGAGAAAAACAGAGAAAGGTATTATGCTACTTGTCATTTATGTTGATGATTTGATTATGACAGGTGACAGTGATGAAGATATCCTTCATGTGAAAATGCTATTGAAGCAGAAGTTTGAGATGAAGGATTTGGGAGAGCTGCGTTATTTCTTGGGCATTGAGGTGATTAGATCACCAAGTGGGATACAGCTCTTGCAGAGGCAGTATGGATTGGACATGCTGTCCAAATATGGGATGACAGGCTGTAAGCCTATTTCATATCCTTTGGAGCAGAATGTGAAGCTGAGCACAGATGCAGGTGAGCTTCTAGAAGACCCTACTATGTACAGATGCATAGTAGGAAGTTTGATTTATATGACTATTACCAGGCCAGATTTGAGCTATGCTGTTGGATTGGTAAGTCAGTTTATGCAGGCTCCAAGGAAACCACATTTGGATACGGCTAGACGCATACTCAGGTATGTGAAGTCCACATTGCAGTATGGACTATTTTATGAGACTGGGGTTCAGATACAGTTGCATGGATACACTGATGCTGATTGGGCTGGTAGTATTTCTGATAGACGATCTACCAGTGGATATGTGTTCTCTTTTGGGAGTGCTGCAATCACTTGGAGCAGCAAGAAACAGCCTACAGTTGCCTTTCAAGCACAGAGGCTGAGTACAGGGGTGCAGCAATGGTTGCATGTGAGGTAGCTTGGTTGCATAAGCTACTTTATGATATGCATCAGTCTACAGATGGGCCAGTTGTCATTTATTGTGACAACATGAGTAGCATACACTTGGCAAATAACCTAGTCTATCATGCTAGAACAAAGCACATTGAGGTGCATTATCACTATGTGCGAGAGAGGGTTTTACTAGGTCTTATTGATCTAGTTTATGTCAGCACAGAGGATCAGGTAGCTGACATATTCACGAAGGCATTGGGCGCAGAGAAGCTGCGCAAGTTCAGAGACCTGCTTGGTGTGCAGGAATTGGGATTGAGCTCGAGGGGGAGTGTTGAGATATCGAGCTCCACTCGTGATACGCCAGGGTGGCCGTTGTGTATTTATGTCATCGACTTGTCAGTTTGCAGATGCGGTTGGTACACCGCCCCTGAATAATAGCTACATGATAGCTATCCTTATCTACTCTAGTTCGTGGCTCAGTTAGTATGCCACTTTAGTTAGTTGAGTTTGGTTTGAGACCCATATATAGGGTTCTTCTATTTATTTGTACTAGAGTTCTTTTGGCTTACACAACTAAGAAGAGAAAAATTGTTTTCAGCCTCCACCCTTGTGTGTCTTCCCCCATTGTGCAAGCAAGAAAGCTTCAAGCGAGACTCCTTCCTTCTCTCCCACAATCTTGACATGCATGAGGTGCAGCGAGTGCTGAACTTGGCTGGCCAAAACTGAACAGACTAGGAAAGAGCACTCGAGGAAGACCTGACTCTAGGCGAGCTCCTCATGAAACGGCTGCTCTATAACACCGCGGTGGAACAAAATGCCACTGCGCTAGCAACCTCGCTACTTGCAGGACTAGGAGCAACCTAGGGATCAAAGAGCCAAGCCAAAATACCTATCGTCGCTAAGCAACTCGACAAGTACCAGCCACCGGACGACCCGTATAGCTTTGTCGAGCAGTTTGAGCAGGTCTGCGAAGCCAATGGCCTCAACGACCAGGCCCAACGTTCGCAAGCATTCGGACTCTGCTTAAGCGATAAGGGTAGGACGTGGTATACGAGCCTAGATGCTATAGAATGGGCCAACTTCAATAACCTCAAGGACCTTTTTGTCAAGAGGTTTGCCGAACCCGGATACTCTGACAACCTGCTAGTGCGCCTAATGAACGTCAAGCAGAAGGAGAGGGAGGGCATCCGCGACTATGTGACCCACGTGAGAAGCCTCCTTAAGAGAATCCCCTTGGGCCGACTGACAAGGTAGTGTCAACCGTATTCATCAGCGGGATTCGGGATGAAGAATTGTACAAGGCACTAGCAGGCAACTCGAGCTTGCAACGGGACGTAGTGGCTAGGGTTTTTGAGGAAGCCATCAGGGTCGATGACCAGCTGAAAGAGCGGAGCTCCAGGAACTCGAACCCAGAAGAAATCAACCCACGGAGTTTAGAATGAACGCCAACCTCTAGCGAGCGATCCAACGCATCGTCCCACGATAAGGGGAAGGCTGCCGAGACGGACCATGGCTTGGCCGAGGTCAAGACAGAACTGGCCAAAATACAAGACATGTTAAGGCGACCTACGCGTCCGCGCGTCCAGTGCGTGTACTGTGGAGGAAACCACCTGCTAGCAGAATGTCAAGACCCTAGGTCAAGACCCTGCGCTAACTGTGGAAGGTTCGGCCATGATGCCGCACACTGTAGACTACCACGAAGACTACCATACACGCAGCCCTACGGCCAGCTCTACTCGGCTTACAGGCCACAGCCATTCTACGGAAGGGGAGCCCCGCTTGCCCTACCAGCACCTAACGACACGAAGCCAGCGGTCCCTAGGCTGGACATAAATCCTACCGGTATTCCTAGACCGCATGGTCCCTATGTGACCCACCCACCGAGCGATGCTCCCGTGCACTACGTAGAGGAGCCCAGTGACGAAGAAACCTACATATGCCCTTACGTCTCGCATGACGACGAGGGCAATGCAATCCTCATGGATTACCGACCAGTGTCGGTGATGGCATTAGGACGAGGACGGGGTAGAGGCTTGGGAGGGCAGCCACAGGATTCGGTCACTTGTTGGACGTGTGGACATCCCGGTCACGTCTCATCACGCTGCCCAGAAAGAGAGCAGCAAAGTAGGGACAAAGCTGACCAAAGGTGTGCAGAGTGTGGAATCACTCATCTTTTCATAGACTGCCCAAACAGAAGCTGCCTTCTGGTTCAGCTAATTTGCCGTCTGTCCCGCTAGGACTGTTTGGTGTTGAAAACCCCGATGGGGAGGCCATATCTATCCCCCTACGAGTGATGACCCAAGCACAAACGAAGCAGGCCGGCGTCTCTCTACCAGGACCTAGCAATCTCGACTCGACCTCAGTAGGAAAGAAAAGCCGTAGGCGGAAAAAGAAGAGATCAGAGGCTAAGGTCGCACGCACTAAAAACCGACAGCATTACGACCTTACCCCACAGAAAGAAAGTCTCAGACGCAGAGGCAGAGACTTCAGCCCCTAGAACTACCCAACAGGAAAGCGCTAAGGTAGGGGAATACCCACACCCCAGGTGGCAATTGGAAGCCATAGAAAAGGTGAAGGAATGGGTGAGGGAGGCTCAACAGCACCTCAAGGATGTCGAACCCATCATGGAGGATGAGATTGATGATCTCTCCAGCATGAGTGCGCCGCTATCGCTACCCCAACCTAAGTCTGCCGAGGCTGCTACGCCACTAGCAGTGCCGTCAAGGCCAAGCCTAGACGTAACAGACCCATAGGACAGCCGTGGCCATTGGCCCGGATAGTCTGAACAAAGGGAAGGACGAGTGTTTAGCAATCTCCTAACCACACTAGTGACCACCCCTGTAACTGTTGGACTGGGAGAGCTGCTTAGGAAGCACTCTACCCTATGGCAAGACCTCAAACATTGGGTCGAGAGACCACACGAGCAAGCTCCAGCAAATGCTCAAGACCAGGATGAGGAAACGCACTTACCAAGTTTGACGCTACACTCAGACCCTAAATCCTTGCACATCAATGCCTTCTGGGAGAGCTCGGAAATGCACGCAGTCCTGCCAGTCCTAGCCATGGGGGACGCAATGAGAAAGGGGATTGTAGACACAGGAGATGGGGTCAGTGTGCTTAACCACGCAGTGCTACAGAAGTGGGGAAACCCGCCTGTTGAAGCTGCTCGGTTTAACGTCACGCTAGCAAATGGCATGCGAGTGAGACCATTCGGGGTCTTGAAGAATTGGCCAGTGAAGATTGCAGGAGTCCTATTCTCTGTCGACTTTATCGTCATGAAGGGAGTGGACTATGATATCTTATTGGGTCGACCCTGGATGCGCAATGCTAGAGTTATCGAAGACTGGGGTAACAGCCTGATCTTCCTGGGCAACCAAACTAACACTGTGAGAATAGAGATGGACACTTGGAAGACCTCACCAGTCGACCTGGATGCCATCTCTACTCTACTCAAAGGAACCACCCAGAATAAGGAACCCTATGGGTCCTTAACGAAGTATATCCCTTGCCCAGAGGACGAGCGGGATTGGATGCACGTTCTCGCTACACTTGATCTGCCGTTCTCAGATCATGAGGCGTACGAGCAAGCTGTCAAAATAGTTGGCAAGCCAAGAGAAACACAGCCTACACCTATCTACATGATGGCAGCAAGCCTCCATGACGGGCCTAAGCCTGTCGCCTCCCAAGTGCCAACCAACAAGAGAGAACTCCAGGGAATACTGGGGCACCTAACGGACCGCCGACTGGCACGCAATGCAGCCGCCAATCTCAAGCCGCTCCAAGACCTCTTGGAAGAACCCGAATGGAAGTGGACCAGAGTGCACAAACTAAATCTTAGATACAACTGGGCATTGGTCCCCGACCAACAAAATGAGGCAGAGCAGGCCTTGGAGGACGATGAGCAGTCTAGCGAGGCGGATTCCGGTGACGAATACGAAGATTGCCAACCCTTCGATGAAGGAAGTGAGGGCGAGATGGACACCGTAGAATATGACACTGAAGGGCGAGAGATTGAGCAAATCCGAGCAGATGCAAAACCGCAGCTGAGGCCGGCCCTTCGAATGGACCGAGGAGTCATGTGTGCGAAATGCGATCGTGCTTGGTTGGAACAGATGGGAGCTGTGGATTTTAAGCAAGCCGGCCTGACCCAACCAAAAACGGCAGCAATGTTTAGAACCAAGTCGCCATCCGAACTGCGGCCGCCAGGGGAGACCACCTCCTCTAGTGAAAATGGGGAATTCGACTCTGAATCTGAAGTTACTTCAGAGGATGACCCAGAAATCCCTAGGCCAGCCATGACCAGACGCACCAGGGGAGACTTACCCATCCACCTGAGGCGCCGACGGTTACGGCAGAATGAAGCTGAGCGTCCCAATGATGCACGATCAGAAGAAAAAAGGAAGCCACAAGACCTCCCTAAGCGCTTTTTGAAATTCAAAAGAGGGGACAGGGTGGTGGTTCTGCTAAGTGCCAAGCGCCAAGGGCAAACCCGCAAACCCATCGAAGGGCCAGCCAAGGTCAAGGAGGTAAACCTAGCCCTGGAACGGGAAACACCCCGACCAGTGTTCATTGCCAAGGACTTGACCACGGAGGAAGAATCCAGCCTTATCACTCTTTTGCGGGAGTACCGGGATGTGTTTGCTTGGTCTTTAGATGAGCTACGAGGGGTAGATCCGAGTGTTGTGACTCACAACATACCCATGACGACGGATGCAACGCCGGTCAAGCAGCGACCATACCCCATGAATCCAAAGCACGCCCATGCTGTCAAGGAGGAAATTGACAAGTTGATGCGAGCGTCAATTACAAGAAAGTAAACGTTGCGACAAAGAGAGACAACTACCCCTTACCGTACACCGAGCACGTGCTTGAGAGGGTGGCAGGTAAGGAAGCCTACAGTTTCCTGGATGGCTTCTCGGGATACAATCAGGTGCAAGTGTACCCTGCGGATAGGCACAAGACCGCCTTCGCCACTGAGTGGGGCGTCTTTGCCTATGTAGTCATGCCATTCGGGCTAACCAATGCCCCCGCCACCTTTCAACGCCTCATGTGCACCATATTCAAGGACATGCTTCGCAAGGAGTTAGAGGTCTTCGTCGATGACCTGTGTGTCCATTCGGCCTGGAACCAACATCTCGAAAAACTCCGTGCAGTCTTTGAACGGTGTCATTTATACCGTCTCTCCCTCAACCCCCTGAAATGTCAGTTTTGGGTAAAGCACGGATGCATCTTGGGACACTTGGTGTCCAAGAACGGCATTGCCACGGACTTCTCAAAGGTCAAGGTTATCGTGAACCTCCCACCCCCAAGTAATTACAGGGGAGTTCAATGCTTCTTAGGTCACACAGGATACTACCGGCGGTTTGTACTGAACTACGCGCTGATCGCTAGGCCATTGTACAAGTTGCTAATTGCCTTCGAGTGGACCGAAGCCTGCCAACGAGCCTACGAGGAATTTAAAAAAGTCCTAACAACAGCACCTATCCTACGACCCCCAGATTGGACTATGATGTTTCATGTACACATCGACGCCTCTAAGTTTGCCGTGGGGGCAATGCTGTGCCAACCTGGTGAGCATAACTTAGATTACCCAGTGAGTTTTGCGAGCAGGCAGCTCACTGAAACAGAGATGAATTATTCGACAACAACAGAAAGGGAGGGATTAGCCATGGTATTCGCCGTGAAGAAGTTCCAGCATTACCTGCTAGCCACCCCCTTCACCTTCTTTGTAGACCATCAAGCCCTGCTCTATCTAGTCAACAAACCTTGCGCTACAGGATGTATAGCCCGATGGCTTCTCCTGCTCCTGGAGTTCGACTTCTCAGTGGTAGTACGGAAGGGAAAACAACACTACATGGCTGACCATCTGTCCCGAGTACCCACAGGAGAAGCTGCTGGACAAGGCATTGTGGACGAGTTACCAGACAACCACTTATTCCGCATATCCAACGAAAAAGACCTATTCAGGGCCGACCTGACACCATACTGGGCAGACGACATAGTCCAAGTGCTCGAGCATGGGCTGCCCGAACGACCAATAGAATGGGCACGGCTTAGGCGATTAATCCTAAAGATCCAGCCCTATCAGTTGATTGTAGGCCAGCTCTATAGGCTGGGGCAAGACGGTCTACTACGTAGATGCGTATGTGAGCATGAGATGCACGATGTGCTCTCAGAGGCGCACAACGGTATTGCAGGAGGACACTTTAGCGGGGATACTACAGCATGAAAGGTGTTGCAGTCACAGCTACGGTGGCCCACACTCTTCCGCGATGCCTCACAATTTGTCAAACATTGCGACGAGTGCCAATGGACAAGGGTCCCGGTCCGTAAAGATCAGATGGAGTTAACCCCGGTCATCGCTCGCCAACCTTTCGAAAAATGGGGAATTGACTTTATAGGACCCATCAGCCCCGCGACACAATATTCACAGGCTAGATACATCGTGGTGGCCACGGACTACCTCACCAAATGGGCGGAGGCGAGGGCCACACGGAAAAACGACGCTAGGACAACTGCCAAGTTTTTATGGGAGCAAGTAATCTCGTGTTTTGGTTGCCCCATCGAATTGGTTAGCGATCAGGGAACGCACTTCATCAACGAAGTGATAGCCTATCTCCTATCCACCTTCCTCATCATCCATCGCAAATCCTCACCATACTACCCTCAGGCTAATGGCCAGGCTGAGTCAACCAACAAAATTCTCATCATTGTCCTAACCAAAGTAGTCTCAGCCTCACGAAGTGACTGGGATAACAAGTTGATGGCAGCCCTGTGGGCCTACCGAACAGCTTATAAGACGGCCGTCGGACAAACACCTTTTAGGCTAACCTATGGGACTGAAGCTATTCTTCCATTAGAATTCTTTGTCCCTAGCCTGAGGATAGCACTCCAAGAACGATGGGAGGGGAGGGAGGCATGGACGCAACACTTGGTCGAATTAGAACGCCTATCAGAGGTGCGTCTCCTAGCCACCCATGCGCTTATCTGTGAGAAAGCTAGACGCAAAAGCTGGTTTGACAAACACGTCAAGCAACGAGAGTTTGAGCCGGGAGACCTAGTGCTCCTCTACTCAGTTAAAGGACACAAACAGAAGATGAAATTCAGAGGTCTCGGACCCTTTAAGGTCCGCACAATCAGCCGAACTGGTAATGTCGAGCTGGAAACACTGGATGGTGAGGGAATGGGCTTCTTTAACAGCAATCGAATCAAAAAGTACTATCCGCCCACTCACCCACTGCATGAACAACCAATGGTGGAAACGCCCGTTAAAATACGAGTAGCCACACTTATGAAAATCGACAAGAATGAGGAGGAGCCTGTAGAACCCGCCTACCTCTGCATCACGGTCACGGCCAAGCAAACGTGCTCCTTCAACGCCCTGATTGACGAAGGGGCGGATTTTAACATTTTGACGCACGAGCATTGGACCCAACTTGGCGCACCAATGCTTCATCCCACAACAGCCAGATTGAACCCATATGGGGCCTAATCCTACCCGATCCTCGGCACATGCAGAGTTGCCGTTTCTATTTCCATGCTGTTCTATGTCCTACCCGATGCCAGGAATGCAGGCACAGAGTCATTGCTCAGGCAAACTTTTAAAAAGCAAACCGGTTGCAATGTTGATTATGAGTCACAACGCATCCACCTAACAATCGGGAATGTGGCTATTGTCACGACTTTCAGCAAGCGCCTCGTAACCCCAGCACCGCTCAACGGGCCACCGATAGAAATAGCCGCACCTAGGACTAAGGAGGAGGGCCGTGCATATTTACTACACCCAGATCCCCATGCACCGCGACCCGCCAAACCCAAGGCAAAACCCCAACAGACTCGCTTGCAATGGGTGCCGAAGAAGCCTCGAGATCAGCCTAGAACTAGACGCGCGGGTCCGCGGAACACCTACAAACCTAAACCTAGAAGACCAAAACGCCATCATCACAAGCGCCGCGTGGTTAAACAAATATGGGTCCCTAAAATCCTGTTGCGTGCACAAGGCTACTATGAGGGGAATGCCTCGCTGTGGATCCCCAAAATCCCAACTGACACGGGCCCTGCTTCTATGTCAATCGCAAGGCCTTGTCCTCTGACACCTCAAGACCACGAATCGTAGAGTCCACCCCAGTCATCCGACTCCTTTGCGAGTCAACCCACGAACATAACACACGCCCAACGACCCAAGCACTGGCCACCACCACCGGAGGCATCACCCAACCAACCCGGCCCGCAACTCAGCAACCCTGCCGATCGCACTAGCATAGCCCCTAAGATCAAACCCGACCCATCCATCTGACCAATGCCCGGGTTGCTGACTCAAACAGGCCCCCAGTTGCAGCTCTGTAGTGACAGAACCTCCAGCTCCAGCAAACCTCAACCACCCGGCCTTAAGCCTTCCTATGAATGGAAGTCATTCCTAACACTAGCCGCCGACCTCGCCGAGGACACGCGGGATGACGTTGTGGACTGCATCAAACAACTCGATGCCACCTTTGTTGCACTGGCCCTCAGCTATGACCACCTAGACTTGGGACTGTTAGTGGAACCCCTTGCAACGGACGTGCGCACTATGCCTTGCTCTTGGGAGACTTTTGAATTCACCTTTGCACAAGCTTCACGCTCTGCCGCTGAGCTACTCGCTCGCTCGGTCTCCAAAGAGCAAGCCATTAAGCAACGTCTCATCCCATCATTTGACCCGCGCACGACGTCTGGCCTCACTAGCCAAGAAACAACAAGGTTGTCCCACCTGGTGGACACCGAATCTCCCTTCTTGAAGCAGTGGTACACTCTTCGATTAAAATGGGTAGTGGAAGGATGCCGCATAATGACCAACGCCGAACAACGCCAAGCCATCAAGACAGCCGAGTATGATCCCACATACGTCGCGCTCACCTCGTATCGAGTGTTAACCACTCTTCGAGGTCGAACCATGGACGATCATATCTTAGGGCACCCCTATCTCGATCGCATCCTGACAGAAGAAGAGCTCCACATCGCAAGTCGGGTCAACTCCGGTGATTTCCTCACTGATGTCCTCACATAAATCGCCCACGTAGGCATCCAACCCTGTGACCTGGACTACTCTGCACACCTCGAATATAACCCCAACTTCTACGATTGGCTCCTCCACAAAACAATATGAATGCCTTGGACCCACAACCTCCAATCCTGGGACGGATTTTTCTTTTCCACAAGGGGGAGGGGGCAGTAAACAGAGTTAAAACTAAAAAGCAAACCAAGCATGGAAGTTAAAACTAAAAAGTGAACCAAGCATGAAAAGGCTCCAAATTAAAATGCCATGCAGAAATAGGTGATAGAAGTTTGGAAGGGAAAAATCATAGTTATGAATGATACAATCTGCTATAGTCATCCTACGAATTGGTTGCCAAAAATACTAAAAAGTGAATTGACTGAATGTACAGGTGGCGACCATGGCAGGTCAAGACAAAGCTGGCAAACTCCCTTTCTCGGAGGAAGAACAGGTGCGGTACGGCCTCATGGTGGAAACCAGAGCATTCAATCAGCTGAAGTTCCGCCACATATTCAACTTGGAAGACGTGGTTATTGAGGAACCAGCGGTACGACGGATCATAGAGCAATGCCACTTACAACGGTATCTGGACACAGTGGGCCAGAGGATAAACTATACCCTGTGCACCGAGTTCCTACGCACCTTCAACAAAAACAGGGGCACCGTCACAGTGCGGGACGTGGAAGCCACCAGACAGGTGCAGGTTGAACTGACCCCTGAACTGATAGAAAGAGCACTGGGGCTTCCGAACAAGGTGGAGAAGAAACCGAAAAGGGACGTCTACGCCATGTTGGGAATGGACAAAGTGAAAGTCCACACCAATGACGGAGTCAACTTGGCAGACATCCCTGATCCAGAGATTCAACTGCAGGCAAAAATGATGCATACCCTATTTTCGAGTTAACGGTACAATAGCATCATGTCCAGGATCAATGTGCCCTTACTCGAAAGCATCGCGGCTCAAGCACTAGATGAGGTGAACCTCAACAGGTTCGTGAGAAGGACGATTGAGGCCTCAGCAAAGGCCCTGGCAACAGGAGGAAGGGCCGTAGCAGGAGAATCCCCCTCACCTCGATCAACCCGCAAGGCCTCATCCTCCAAGGCCTCCACCGTAGGTTTTGTAGGTGCCCTCACTGCGATCATCCACGAGGCAATAGGGCACGGACATGAGGGAGAGGACAAACAAGGAGATGGCAGAAAAGGTGGCGAATCGCCGTCGCAGTCCCAGCCCCAGGCGGAAGAACAGTCGGATGAAACAGAAACAGACACCGACGAGGAGGGAGAACGCTAGGCTGCACCAGAAAGGAAAGCGGAGCAACGGACCAAAGCCCTGCACGGAAAGAGAGAGGAGGAGCGAAGAAGAAAAGAGAAGGAGGAGCTCGAATGGGCCTGAAGAGAGTCGGTAAGAGAAGAGGAGGAAAGAAGAAAGAGGGCTGAGGAAGAGTTGAGGAGGAGGGAAGAAGAAGAATTGGAGCTGGCAATGCGTCGCTCCATTGAGGAACAGCGGAGGAAAGACGTGGAAGGAGCGAGCAGACCATACCATCTTGAAGCACCCGGCCCCAGCATTGGTACGTCGGAACCTGTGCCGCTGCCTCCTACAGAAGGGAAAGGAAAAGACCCAGTCAGACCCGTCTCCCCTCTCCTCTACAACCCATGCAAGCCACTCCCCTCAAGGTGACACCCCCTACCACAGCCGCCCTGGGGCACACCCCAAAGATCGATGAAAGCAATGTGGTCACCTGGTTGCAATTCTTGGTGGAAAGAGAGTTGGCAAGGAAGCAGCCGGGGCCACCCCAGTCTCAGGTGCCAAAAGGGCAGCGACGGCCGAGCTGGTGCTAGGGCTAGAAGTGAAAAGACAAAAAGTGGAGGAGATTGCCACCACTACGATCATGTCCCACTCCCCACCTCCAACGGGCCACTATGATGACTATGTAAAGGAGCTGCTCATGCAGTTGCAAACGGCCAGGCAAGAAAGGAGGATGGCGGTGGAGGAGTTGGCAGCGGAGCGCGAATCACAAGCCGCCCTCCAACTGGACAGTGTGAGGCAAATAACAGAATATCAAAAGGAAATCGCTGTGCTTAGGGAGGAGGCCAGCACCAAGGAGGCGGAGGAGCTGAAAGCCCTGAAGGAGCGCGACGCAACCTGGGAGGGACGAAGGAAAATCCTAATGGAGCATCTCACTAGGGAGAGGGAGACAAATGCCCACCTTCAGCGCAAGAATGACCAGTTATCTGCAACCAACTTGGAGGCACAGAGTTAGCTTGAGAAAATTAGATAAGAGGTTGCAGAGCTGGATCAGTTAAGGGCAGAACAGGTGCGCAGGTTGCAGGCAACGCGGGACCAACTCAACGAGCAGATCGCAGAGGAGCACCGAGAGCAGTCCCGCTTGCGCCATGAGCTCGAAGCCCAGCAACAATAATTTATGGCGATGACCCTCCAACAGGGGGAAAGCTTGGAAGACATGGAGAGGCGGGCAAAGGAATGGTCAAATCATAATGAGCAGAGAGTGCGGGACTTAGCACGCCGGCTGGCCAAGGCTGAGGGAGATAGAGTGATGGCTGAAAACCAGGCAGAGGTAGCCCAGCTCGCTATGATAGCTCAGCAGCGCACTTTTATCAACACGCTACTCCACACCACCCACTCAGAAACAGATGAGGCCAATGATCAGTTGCAGAGAAAGCTAACCATTGCGCGCAGGGCCCTCACGGCAGGCCTGCACGTACCACTGCAACTAGAAGGCCCGCCGCAGAGCCTAGAGGAATAAAGAAAATACATGGCACAAGTAGGACTGACAACACAGGAGATGGATGACCTTGGGTTCACTGAGGAGAAGACACAGGAGGAGAAGCAAGTGGAAGGGGGTGACCTAGGGCCTCAAGGAGAGGAATATGTCCGGCCACCCCCTCAACCCCAACAAACCGAAGTGCCACCCCATGACACATCTGCCGAGCGAAGAGCGGCCCACACTACCCGAAGGAAGGAAATGGTGGAGAAGGCAAGAAGAAAACTGAAGGCCAGACCTGCCCCGAAACAGCCTGCCCCTTTCCCGCTGCGCACCCAAGACTCCCCCGCTGAGTTCCATGCTGAAATGATTATCTGGGAGTAGCAGGAGTATAGCCGAGACTCCTTCGACCTACGCTTCGAGTTTCCCACCGCCTTGAATAGGGTGCTGCCCATTCAATTGGTGGAGGATGTCATCGCCATGGGGGCTTGGCTCAAGGCTAAATGGTTAGAAGAGCGTGAGGCCCACCCAACTGCTTGGGGGGCCGAGGACCGCGAGTTTTGGCAAGACAAAGTCCTCCAAGTACCTCGCACAGTGGAAGGCTATAATTGCCAACCCACTTGGAGGCGGCACATTTTTGACGTCAACCTGGAGGCGTGGATGGCGTTTTGCAACACCCTCCCTTCGGAAAGGAACGACCCCACCTTTATGCTGTATCCTCGAAGGGTAGGAGTGGATTTTAACCCGTCCATCCACGGCAGGTTTGACTTCCCCGTCATTTATAATGCCAATACCACTTCCCATAGGAACGCTCTTCTCTTCACCCTGCCCGACTTGTACAGCTCTATAGATAAATTCCTTAACGAATTTACCTCTTGCCCTGACCCAGCATTCATCACCACCTGTAACTACCTTAGGTTAATTAGAATCCTAGTACACCAGGAACCTGCACCCCAAGAGCGCCACCTTCCACCCCTCTATTTTGACCCCAATGCCATAGACAACACCACCATGACCCGTCTCATGATGCGTGCTGCTCTTTTGCCATCCTTCTGTGGTGCACTGCTGGAAGACATGAATGACAACAAATTCACACAGTGAAACCACCCCTTTCTCTCCACCACCACCCTCAAAACCCGCCTCCACACTAAGGGCTACTTGCTAAGCCGAAAATTCCTTAACAAGGCCCCCCGCCCTCCGCCGACCCTTTCCCACCATTCGGATGATGAGGAGTAGAACTCCCGTTATCCCTTGTATTGCTGCCTCCATGTACCCACCTCAAAAAAAAAAAAAAAAAAAGAATAAGAAAGAAAGCAAGCTTCGACGACAATGGCACACCCCTAACGATGCCTCCAAGAAGAAGTCAAAGGTGTACTTCATCTCCCCATTATCACAATTCTGCTCCACACGGCCCCACGCCGCCCAGTCTTCTAGTTACGTAATATCTAAGTATGCATACGCACGGCACTCACATAATACCTACACAGAACTAATTCACAGTTTGGGTCCTCAAGTGCAAGACAACACTCTCAGCTTGCTTAGAGTTCGACCTGTCTCCCAAACTAAGTCTTGTGCACAATACAGAGACTAGCACTACCCCTAGGGAGAGACCACCTGACAGGTTTTCAATTGCAGGTGTTGACGACCACAGCACAAGTGGCATTCGTTCTTCATCAATGTCCAATGCTAATTGCCCACCCAGCATCCGACAAGCCAAAAAAATCGTCCTACGCAGCATCCCCAACCAACCTCCACGAAACCGGTCACCAGTGCAGGCCCCAAGCCCCTGTCCCCCCGAAGTCTTCAGTGCATACTAGCACTTGCTCCCTACGCCAGTGAGTGCCATGGGACTGGCACTCGTCTAGGAGGGGAGTAATGTTAACCCCAACACGAAGAGAGCGAAAGAAAGTGGAAAAGACGCAGGGCAAAGGCGGAAAAAAGGTAACCCAACGGAAGGAAAAAAAGGAGAAAAGGCCAAAAGCGCAAGGACAACTGTTAAAGGCCAAGGCAACCACGGAAAGGGAAAGGCGCATAAAAAGTGCACCCTAAAATCTTGTAAAAGAGGGCTGGGCTCTCACCCGTGCGATTTGTAAATATAGAAGGGTAGTGAAAAGGAAACAAGGAAGATAAAAGGACAATGGAAAACAGGGCTTGGGCTATGACCGGCCATGTAAAAAAGGGAAAAAGGGGATGACCGCCCAAAAGGGAAGTAGGGTTTTGTATATAAAGTTGAAAAGTGAATGAAGAGCTCATTCTTTGGTGTGGCAAAACTAGTCTTCTTCTTCCTCTCTTCTTCTCTCCTTCTTGCTTGTGTGTGCTCTTGAGAGAGGGAGTGTGAGGGAGTGAGTGTGTGTGAGAGTGAGGAATCAAGAGGGTGAAGCTCTTCACCAACCCCTCTCCTCTTCTCCTCTTCTCTTCTCTTCTCTTCTCTTGCGCGCGCGGTTATGGAGGATGGAGCAAGGAGATGGAGGAGGCTTGAGGATGCTTGAGCTAGCATCAAGAATCGTGGAGCTACCGAAGTGTGAGAGAGAGGAGGGTACTCGATTGAGCATCAAGGTAAGTTCACTGCATTGTAGGATCGACAGCGCGTCGGCTAGGTGAGAGATAGCCATGAGAGCTCGCTTGGAACGCTTGAACCAATAAGCGGTCCGTGGGTCTTGGCGGTTGAGCGAAAGCTCCCACATAGAGATTAGGAGTGACCAGCCGCCATTGACGACCGCTGTTGTGCTTCCTGTGTCCATTTGGAAAAAGAGGATGTAGGAGATCTAGGACTCTTAGGTGGACTTGGCACTGGCTGAATGACTTGCTCGTGGCCGTTAGATGATTTTGCTATTTGCTCTGTTGAGAATTTACCCTTGCCATGAGCAATGTTGTGCCTATGATGCCTACTATCCTCTTGGGGAATCAAAGGCTCCTTGGGCACTAGTAGCTTTTGTGTATCCTCAACGATTACACTTGATGTCTGCTTGTCAAGCACGCTAGGCTGAGGATCTACCCTCCAATTGGTCCCGTTGGGTTTCTTGATTTCGACCATGAGGGGCTCGGTCACTCCACTGTTTTTGACTTGAGCCTTGGTTTTTTGTTTAGATCTCCTCCTACGCTTCTTTGCTCTTGATACGATCTAGCCTTCAATCGACAAAGGAGGTTCAACAGGGGGTTTTGGTACCCAAATCCATCGATTACCTGCATAATACCCTTGAGCACGTAGCAACGCTTTGGATATCCATTGCGGCGTTGTGCTGACCCTCCATCGATCCCTCTGTCTATAAGGCTTGGGCTTCTTTTGGGGTCTTCTACAATATTTGTAAGTCCAATGCCCGTCCTTGGCATTGTCTCTTGACCTTCTTGTTTCAGGCATGGTCTCACTCACTGGTTCTCGCTGTTTGACCTGTTCTTGTATCAGTTTTTCCGACAAGTCCTTGCTCTCGTTAGTAGGCTTGACTGTTACGTCAGTACCTTTCTTGCCTTTCCCTCGAGGTTTGATGAGGTCACCCTTGCTAAAGGTTGTGACTATCCTCACACCCAGTAGTGTCAGGTGTATCCTCTGTGCTACATAGTCGGCCTCACACTTGGTCGCTCTTTTGAAGGGTCTTCCTAGGAGGGTTTCTTTCCCGCAGCTAGCACTATTTGGAGGAACATGAAATAGGATAGGCAAGCTTTCCGTTTCAATTGTTGCAAGGATTTTCCACTTCCCCATGAGTGTTTGTGGGTGTCCTCCATAAGGGCTAAGAGTTGCACTAGTCAGTGTGAGCTGTGGTTGGCCTAGTAGGGTCCATGATTCATAGGTCAAGATGTTAAAATCTGCTCCTTCATCAATCAGAGCATCAATAGTATGCTCTCTTTTCGCGGTGAGTTTGACCCTAAGATAAGCAGGTGGTACTATGTCTTCATCTTCCGGGTCCTGGCTTGTAAATTTAAGCCTTCTGATAGATGCCATTGAGTCCCCACTTGCATGACCAAATGTGGATTCTCCACCAATGTCTTGCGTTGTCTGTGCAGTGTTGCTCAAGGTACATCTCTCGTCAAGAGTGTCATGTCTAGTCATCTTGGCATTTGTAGCTTGCTGATGTTGCATTTCGCTCTGACTAGACATGGTATGAACACAATGTCTTTGTGTTCTCGTGGTGTGGCCTTTTTGCCCTTGATGGCTAGATTGGCCCATTGATGTTCTAGGGTCTCTATTTCTCTCTGTTCAGGTATGGGCTTTTGGTTGCTCTTTTTCAAGTGAGAATCCATGCTCGTGTAGAGCCATTACTACACTAGGGTCCAATTTGGAGGACCTGTCACGGCACGCGTTTTCTCTCCAACCTACTTGGGGGAGGTGTGGAGGGGGCAGAGCCCCCTCTGTGGGGGTCCGGGGGGGGGGGGGGGGGTAGTCCCCCTGGCCTGTAGGGCCATTACGGTAAACACCATGCGTAATTTGGAGGACCGTTTATAGCCAAATTTTGAATTACTTGCTCTAAGTTTCAGCCCAGTGTTAGATCTGTGATGTGTTTTAGCTCTACGTAGCCTTTGGGGTCAATTTCGGGGTTTAGATGCGTCAAGATTAGTGTTCTAGATACCTGTCCAATTTTGATAGTTTTCTGTCCGATTCTCAGATGTCCGATTTTCAGGATTCCGATTATTAGAATCGGATGTTCGATTTGGGTTGGTCCGATCGGTCAGACAAGACTGGTCCGATTCTCGCTGGTCCGATTTTGACTGGTTCGATTCTGACTGGTTCGAGTGGTACAAGTGGTCCGATTTCCAAAATGGGACGGGTTGGTTCGAGTGGTCCGATCGGACAGGATGGTCCGATCGGACGGTTGTTCGAGCGTCCGATTCTGAGAATCGGACACTGGATCGGATGTTCGATTCTGCCGACCCGAACGCACTTTCGAGCATGAAATCGTCAAAAATATTAAGGTATTGATTATTACAAGCTAGGAGATTCAACAGAAATGATGCTGGAGTGATGGGGAAGAGATATATATACATGGGAATCGTCAATAAACTCCAAAATGCAAATCGGAAAATGAATCAAACCCCCATGCCCTGTTATGACAACAAAAACCCTGATGCTTGTTTTTCTTCTTTTTCTTTGTTTTTTCCTACCCTAATGCATCCAAATCACAAAGTAAATACCTACACTACTCCATCTCACAACATAAATCTCAAAAAAGCAAAAAACCTACTTGCCAAGGAGATCGAATACCATCTTCAACCCCCCTCACTTCCTACCTATCTACCTCAAGCACCGGTTCCGGGAAGACCCTACTCCAATGCTCGATTCGAAGCGCGCAAGCGCTCAAGGCTTGAATCCGTTTGTCCCGGCAACGGAACCAAAATGTGGGAGCTCTCGCTCAACCACCAAGACCCACGGACCGCTTATTGTTTCAAGCGTTCCAAGTCGAGCACTAATGGATACCTCTCACATAGCCGACACGCCATCCATATCTACGGGTGTAGTGAGCTTACCTCCATGCCATTTGAGTTACCTCCTCTCCCGTGCACTCTGATAGCTCCACGATGCAAGTGCAAGCTTCAAGCAAGCTCCATCCTCAAGCTCCACGCTCCAAGCTCCATTGCCGCGAGCAAGAGAAGAGAAGAGAAGAGAAGAGAAGAGAAGAGAAGAGAAGAGAAGAGAAGAGAAGAGAAGAGAAGAGAAGAGAAGAGAGGAGAAGATGGAGAGCTTCTCCACCCCACGGTCCCTCACCCTCACACACTCACTCCCTCACACTCTCACACTCCCTCTCTCAAGCACAAGCTCAAGCAAGCAAGAAGAAGAAGAAGAAGAAGAAGAGGAGAGCTACTTTTTGCCACACACAAGAATGAGCTTCTCATTCACTTTTCAACTTTATATACAAAACCCTAAATCCCTTTTGGGCGGTCATCCCCTTTTCCCCTCTTTTACATGGCTGGCCATAGCCTAGGCCCTTTTTCCCATTGTCCTTCTATCTTCCTAGCTTCCTTTCCACCGCCCGTCTACATTTACAAATTGCACGGGTGAGAGCCTGTCGCTCTTTCACAAGATTTCAGGGTGCGCCTTTTTATTTTAAAATGCACATTTCCCCTTTTGCATTTGCCTTGGACTTTTAAGGTTGCCCTTGCACTTTTGGCCTTTTCTCCTATTCTTTCTTCAGTCGGGCTACCTTTTTTTCGCCTTTGCCGTGCATCTTTTTTATTTCCTTTTGCTTTCTTCGTGTTGGGGTTAACAGAAATCTTCCTAAACCCCTTATTAAATTCAAAAAGGAGATCACATAGTGGTGTTACGCGGGGCTAAATAAGACATACAAACCAATGAGTTGATCAAAGACAAAGTTAAAGAGATTGATTTAGCCACTATTGAGGGTGAAAAGCTTAAACCTGGTTTCATTTTCTTGATGATCTCACTGCGATGAGTCTCTTGCAAGAGTTTAGGGTCGATGTGTACAAAATTGAGCACACCCATTATTATTATGTTGAAGTAAAATGAAAAATGAGTGTGCATAAATTACAAGCAATTCAATGTGGTAATGAAGAGACATAACTATTCAGCTGCCCTACACTCAACACATGCTAGAAAGGGTCACAAGGAAGGAATCCTATACCTTCTTTGCCAAATTTTTAGTGTATAAAAAAGTGCAAGTTCATCGAAATGATAGGCAAAAAATGTCTTTTGCAATGGAATGGGACATATTCGCATACATACTAATGCCCTTTGGCCTAATCAACACTCTTGTCACTTTTCAATAGTTAATATGCATGATCTTTAAAGACGTGCTCCACAAATTGTTGGAAGCATTTGTGGGTGACCTTTGCATACATACTAACTCAGAAAAATATCTAAAAAAGCTTTGAGAAGTCTTTGAATGATGTAAGCAATATGGTCTCTCTCTAAACCCCTTAAAATGCCAAAATTGGGCAAAACATGCATGCATTCCATGGCATGTAGTGCCAAGAAACGACATTGCAATTGACTTTTTAAAAGTTAGACTAGTAGAAAAGGGTATCATAGAGTAGTTATTATTATTATTATTAATTAATAATTAATTATTATTTATATTATTTATATTATTATTATATTATATTATACTATTTTTTAATTTTTAAATGTTATTATTATCATTGTTATTATTATTATATTATATTTGTTATTGTTGTAGTTATTTTATTATTGTGTTAATAATAATATATATAGAATATAGATAGATATAATAATAATAATAATAATAGTCATAAATGTAAATATAATATAATATAATTATATTATACTATGATATTAATGTTAGTATTGATTGATGTTAATGTTATGGTTATTATTAATGAACTTCTTAATGCATAATTGTTCAAAATATCTAAAGCAAGGGATCTCTTTAAAGCTGACCTCACTCCCTTTTGGGCTGATGATATTGTTGAGATCTTGGAGAATGGGATACCTAACTGACCAATAGAAAAGGCTCGACTTTTCAACTCATAATCAAAGTACAACCATACTAATTGATCACCTAGAAAATTGTACCGATTATGCCAAGATGGCTTGCTAAGATATTGCATTTGTGAGCACAAGATGCATAAAGTATGGGGGTCATTTTGATGGTGGCTCAATAGCTCAAAAGATATTGTAGTCTCAATTGTGGTGACCCATCCTATTATGCAATGCTACAAGATTCATCAAGCACTATGATAAATGCTAGCACACAAAAGTTCTAGCTAGAAAGGACAAGATGAAGCTAACACTAGTAATTCCATGGTAATCATTTTGAAAAGTGGAGAATAGGCTTTGTAAAGCTTATAAGTCCTATTGCTCAATATTCATAGGCTAGGTACATTGTTGGTGCTATTGATAACCTAACCAAATGGGCTGAGGCTAGAGTCACACAAAAGGCTAGGTACATTATTGGTGCTATTGATCACCCAACCAAGTAGGCTAAGGCTAGAGCCAGGTGAAAGAATAACACATGAAAAATAGCAAAAGTCTTATGGGAGAAGGTGATCTCATAATTTGACTACCCATCAAGATTGTAAGCAATCAAAACATGCACTTATGAGGTGATCATGTACTTGCTATCCACATTCATGATTATACACTCTAAATCTTTCTTGTATTACGCACAAGCAAACAGTCAAGCTAAAGCTACCAATGAAATACTGATGATAAATGTGCTAATTAGAATAGTCTTCACTTCTCAAAGCAACTAGGACAATGAAATTATGGCAATATTGTGGGCACATTGTATAGCCTACAAGATTGTAATTGGCCAAACCCCCTTTAAGTTGACCTATGGTACTAATGCAATCATGCCAATCAAAATCCCTGTCCCAAGCTTGTAAGAAGCTATGCAAGAAACGTGGGAAGGCTAGGAGGATTGGACCAATTACTTGATGGAATTAGAATGATTATCTAAAATCCGATTACTGGGTGGCAACACATGTCCTTATCTACGAAGAAGCATGGTGAAATGCCTGGTTTGACAAACACTTCAAACAATGAGACCTTGAGAAGGGCAACCTTGTATTTCTCTATGCCATCAAGGGACATGAGCAAAATATAAAATCCCAAGGCCTGGGCCCTTTCCAAGTGCATGCAATTAATAGAACCAGTAATATCAAGCTTAAAACAATGGTCAGTGAATATATATGTTTCTCTAATAAGAGTTGAATCAAAAAATATTATCACCATCTTATTGGCTACATGAACATCCAATGGCACTACCATCCATTTCTGTAAGGTACGTGTCAACCTTAGCACAAGAAGAAAGTAGAAAAAGCAGAAAAGCGCAAGTTGGGTTGAGTAAAAGAGGTGGAGCAGAAAGGGAAATGACCAAAAGTGCAAGGGCGGCCTCAAAAGCTAAGTCAAAGGTAGAAGCACATTTTAAAAATGCAAAGGCTTCACCAAAATTTTGTAAAAGAGCTCTAGGCTCCCTCCTGTGCAAATTGCAAAGGGTAGAAGGGCATGGGTAAAGAGAAAGAGGAACTAGAAGGGAATAGGAAAAGAGGACCTTGCCATGATAGCCGGTCATGTAAAAAAGGGGATGAGTGCCCAAAGGGATGATGGCTTTGTATATAAACTCAAAAAGAGAATGAGAAGCTCATTCTTTGGTGTGTGGAAAGTGGACTCTTCTTCTCCTCTCCTTCTCTTCTCTTGCTTGCTTGTTTGTGAGTGCTTGAGGGAGGGAGTGTGAGTGAGTGAGGGGGTGAGTGTGTGAGGGTGAGGGATCTTGGAAGTGAAGCCCTACACCATCTTCTCTCTTCTTCTTCTCTTCTCTTCTCTTCTCTTGTCTCGCATGTGGCTATGGAGGATGGAGCTTGGAGGAAGAGGCTTGAGGATGCTTGAGCTTGCATCATGAATCGTGGAGTTATCAGAGTGCTTGAGAGAGGAAGCATTTCAATTGGGCATCAATGTAATCTCACTACACTCGTAGAGAGGGATAGTGCATTGGCTATGTGAGAGGTAGCCATTAGTGCTCACTTGAAATGTTTGAAGGAATAAGCTTTCCATGGGTCTTAGTAGTTGAGTGAGAGCTCCCTTTACATTTTGGTTCCATTGCCGGGACCAATGGATTCAAGCTTGAGCACTTGCACGCTTCAAATCGAGCTCCAAAGTAGGGTTCACCCCCGAACCAGTGCTCTTTTTAGGTAAGAGATTTGGGAGTTTAATATTCAAAACAAGTAAGTATTTTGTGTTGTTGATGATTAGACAAGTAGGAGGGAGCATTACAGTTTTTTGTATTGAATTTTTGTTGCATTTAGAGTAGGTTAGGACCAATAACTTGCAGGGAAACAATAGGGTTTTGCTATTGTGAAACAAACCCAAATAGGGCACAGATAAGGGAAAAAGAGCACTAGAAGGATTTAGGTCACTAGGAGAATTATTGGAAAGGTCTGGGGAAGGGTTTATAACCCAAGAGGTCAAGGAAGAGCTCATTTGCAATTATTGCATGTGTGAGAGAGAGAGAGAGAGAGAGTTGTAGGTATATGACGAATCAAGCATGCTGATTCCAAGCCTGATCTTGCAATCTAGGTAGTTCCAAGCCTTCCTTGTATTCTAATCAGTAGTTTTGGAGGGTTGCAGGTTAGGCAATGAACCCTAGGGATCTTCAGCATCGACATGCCGGCATTCAGGGTTGTGCCCACCATAGGTCCTGTGTCCAGTTGGACAATCCCTAGTGGCCACCATGGTCCAATTGGATACCCAATTGGACTCGGACTGTCCGACTTAGAGAGTCGACCTGGTCGGACCAACTGACTCGGACAATCTGAGTCGGACCAACGGACCACCAAAGTTGGACCATACAACTTTGGAAATTAGACCAGCAGGGCAGAATAGAACTAGGGCAAATTGACCAACCTTTGACCACAGAACTAGCCAGAATCGACCCTGAAACCAACTCATAGACCATAGAATTACCCTGACCAAGCAGAGGGGAGCACTAGAGACCCTAGATAATTATTATGGGCAGCCAAGGAATGCACCTAGAGCCATATTAGGCTGTGAACATAAAGGGGGCATAGCGTGAGTTGCATCCTATGTTGTGCATTCACATCCCACATCAATTTCATCACTTAATATGCACTGAAAAGCTAAGAGCTTGATTTTGCATAGTGCACGAAATAGAGCACATGCACATGTTCACCAAGGGAGTTAAGTTGAGGAGTGTATGTAAATAACAAGGAACTCACCTAGAAATAATACAAGAATGAACCCACCAGTAGGAGGAGATCTAGAGACATAGTCGGGTGATCGAAACCCAAACCATATGACCAAGTAAAAGATGCAACAAGGAATCCAAGAGGAACAATCACCATTGGAGGAGTGGATCTACCTGATCTAATCAATCTCATCAACAACTTGGTGGAGAGAGAGACCGCAGACATGGCAAAGACAGGCACTAACCATGAACAGGATGAGGAGCTCAACCTAGGAGATCTCCCAATTGAAATCCAGCGGGGCTGGTCACCAATTACGACCTATAAGTCAGGACAAGCCACCACGGTAGGACGTCCGACGATGTCATAGTAGACCTAGGAGAGGAGAGGAGACTAGCATGCGAAGCTTTGTGAAGCCTAGTGACCTACAATCAAATACTACAAGCCAAGAGCTTGTGGCAAAACATGGAAGTGCATGAAATTCAATGGGTGCTAACGCTAGCAAGCAAAAATAGGTTGGGTTGTCCTGATGCTAAGAGGGAAAGAGCATTAGAGGGAGATCTTACACTGAGTGAGATTTTCATGTTAGACAATGCTTTTTCCAAGCAAAGTGCCACTACAATGGCAACATCGTTGCTTGCAAGATTAGGAGTTACTCCAGGCTCCAACAACCAATCTAAAATCATGATAGACAAAAAGCAGCTAGACAAGTACCAACCTAACGATGACCCATATAACTTTGTAGAGTAGTTTGAGCAAGTCTGTGAGGCCAAACAGCCTCACCAATCTTACTTCACTAATGGAATACAAAGCAAAGAGATCTACAAGGCCTTGGTTGGCAACTCAATCTTATAGCAAAACGCGCTGATGAGGGTCTTTGAAGAGGCCATTAGAGTGGCGACCAGCTCAAGGAGAGAAATTCCCAGGAGCTTAAATCAAGAAGAGGCTACCTCTAGGAATCCTAAGAGAGTTTCAACAACAAGTGAAAGATCACCAGGCCCAAGTATCAGGATAAAGGCAAGGGCACTGACTCAAGCCAAGAGCTAGCAGAGATGAGGATGGAGCTAGCTTGATTACAAGAAATAATGAGATGATCGACACACCCTCACATCCAATATGTATATTGTGGCAAAAACCACCTACCAATTGAGTGTTAGGGTCCTCGGTCCTGACCTTGTGCCAATTGTGGTAGGTTTGGCTATGATGCCATGCATTACAGACTGCTGAGGAGAGTCTCGTACTCGCAACCATATAATCAACCATACCTAGCAAATAGGCCCGCCAAACTTCTTCAAAAGTTTGGCTGAGGAGACTCTCGTACTCGCAACCATATAATCAACCATACCTAGCAAATATTGCCACATAACCAAAGCCTAAACGCTACGGGCTAGTGAATTGGCCAAGGCCATTGGCCAGGAAGTGCAGAGATGGGAGTGTGACAAGCAACTAGAAATCTCCTCACCTCACTGGTAACCAACCCTATGACACTAAGCCTAGGAGATCTGCTTAGGCAGCATCAGCCATCACTATGGAAGGTCCAGATGAAATTGTGGTCGAAGGACCAATGGGGCAAGGTGCCACTGACTTGAACAAACACAACACAGAAACAAAAATACTAGTTTGGTGCTGCCCTCAGTGCCAAAATCCTTACACATCAATACTTTCTAGGAGGGTACTAAAACACATGCTCTCTTACCGATCTTAGCTCTTGGCGACACCATAAGGAAAGGAATCATAGACATGGGAGTAGGAGTCACTGTGCTGAGCCATGCAGTGTTCCAAACCTGGGGTAACCACCAATTGAGACGGCCAGGTTTAATGCCACTCTGGCTAATGAAATGAAAGTGAATCCATTCAATGTGTTAAAGAATTGGCTAGTAAAAATCACAGGAGTCTAGTTCTAGGTTGATTTTATAGTCATGAAGGGAGTGGACTATGATATCCTGCTAGGCTGACCCGGGATGTGCAATGTGAGAGTCATAGAAGACTAGGGCAATGGTTTGATCTTCATAGGAAATTGAATGGAATTCATAAGAGTAGAGATGGACACTTGGAAGACTACAATGATTGACCTAAATGCCATATCCTCTATGCTGAAGGGGGATGGCCAGAATACAAAATTTTATGGGCCACTAGTTATATCCCTTGCCTTGAGGATGAGCGAGATTGGATGCATGTCCTTGCTACAATCGACCTGCCATTCTCAGACAACAAGGAATATGAGCAAGCTGTTGAAGTAGTTGGAAAGAATCAGGAAGAGCCTTCAATGGCAATCCGCATGATGGGTAGGAGGCACAGAGAGGAACCAACCCAGTCATTCCAAGTACTGAACAACAAACGAGAGCTCCATGAGATCTTGGAACACCTAACCAACAAGTTAGCTAGCAACTTGTCAGCAAACCTTAAACCACTCGAAGATCTCTTAAATAGACCTAAGTGGCGATGGACCAAACTGCATGACTTAAACTTGATGTACAATTGGGCCTTAGTCACCGACAACAGGATGAAACATATCAAGACTTGGGAAATGATGAGCAATCAAATGAAGATAGCTCTAATGATGAATATGAAGATTGCTATTCCTTCAGTGATGACAAGAGTGAAGGAGAGATTGACACGATAGAGTACGGCACTAAGGGACGGGTGATAGAGCAAATACAAGCAGACTCCAAACCATGCAAGGGAAATCCCTTTAGAATCAAAAGAGGAGTCATGCGCATGGGTTGCGATTGCACCTAGTTAGAGCAGGTAGGTGCAATTGACTTTGAGCAAGTAGGCGTAGCCCAACCAAGTGCCATGCCATTTCTTAAGATGGATTCACCATTGGAGCTATGACCACCGGGAGAGACTCCCTCTTCTAGCAAAGATGGAGAGTTCAATTTCAAGTCGAAAGTAAGCTCAGATAGTGATCTTGAGATACCTCAACCTTCCTAGACTAGACACATCAAGGGGGACTTACCTGTCCACCTTAGGCACTGTAGATTAAAGAAGGGAAGAAGGAAGCAGCCTAAGGATGTGCAGACAGAGGAGCAAAGAACCTAAGTCAAGCTTTCTCTATTGGTCATTTAGGGAGTCCGTGCTCAAGCACTTGGACTATGTCATCTACCCAGTAAGGTGTCAAATTAGCTCTAAACAAATCTCTTTCATTCAATAGATTGAATAGATGTGCATCAAGTAGTTTATCTGCAATGCCTTGTCCAACGGCTTCTCCTGTGGGGATGCGAGACATGTGGTTGGCCATATAATGTTGCTTTCCTTTACACACAACCACAAAGAAGTCAAATTCTAAAAGTAGAAGTAACCATTGAGCTATGTGCTCTAGTGGCACAAGATTTATTAACAAGGTAGAGCAGGGCTTGATGGTCAACAAAGAAGGTAAAGGATGTAGCCAAAAGATAATGCCAAAACTTCTTTATAGAAAATACCATGGCTAAACCCTCTCTCTCCGTTTTCAAATAATTCATTTCCATATCCATGAGTTGTCTACTAGCAAAGCTCACAGGATAGTATAAGTTTTTTTCACCAGGCTAGCACAACACCGCTCCTACAGCAAATTTAGAAGCATCAATGTGAACATGAAAAGTGATTGTCCAATCTTGGGCTCGTAGAATTGGTGCAGTGGTTAGATCCTTTTTCAGTTGCTCATACACATGTTGGCATTCCTCACGATCCATTCAAATATGATCAGTTGCTTGTATAGAGGTCTAGCAATCAATGCATAGTTCAACACAAACTGTCGATAATACCCTATATGGCCTAGGAAGGATTAAACTCCCTTGTAATCAGTTGGTGGTGGGAGATCAACGATAACCTTGACTTTCAAGAAGTTGGTGGCAATTTTGTTCTTTGACACCACATACCCTAGGATGCGTCCGTGCTTCACCAAAAAGAACTGGCACTTTACAGGGTTCAACGAGAGACGATATAATCGGCACTGTTCAAAGACAGCTTGAATTTTGTCTACGTGCTCCTTCCAAGTGGAGTGAACACACAGATCGTTGATGAAAACCGCTAACTCCTTCCTAAGCATATCCTTGAATATAGCACACATGAGCCTCTGGAAGGTAGATGGCGCATTAGTCAACCTTCTTGTAGTTGACAAACACTCTAATCTTCCCATTCTTCTTTAGTATGATGACTATGGGTGAGATCCACTCTGTGTGCTCAATCTCATAGATGAATCCTACTCTCATTAGCTTATCAATTTCATCCTTGACAACATGGGCATGATTTGGATTCAAGGGGTACGGTCGTTGCTTGACTGGCATTGCATCGAGTGTCATGGGTATATTGTGAGTCACTATACTTGGATCTACCCCTTTGAGTTCCTCCAAGGACTAGGCAAAGACATCTATATACTCATGCAGGAGAGCAATGAGACTTACTTCCCATGCCTTGGTCAGGTCATCAGCTATAAAGACAGGTCGGGGTGTCTCCCCCTCCCTGGCTAATTTGACATCCTTGACCCTGGGCTCCCTTGCTTGCCCCTAATGTTTGGCCCCCAACAAGATCACTACCCCATTGCCTTTCTTGAACTTGGTAAATCTCCTTGGCATGTCTTGTGGACTCATTCTCAAAGTCCAACCTTATTAATTGATAGTAGGCCAACTTTATTGGCTAGGGCAAGATGGATTACTACATAGATGTGTGTGTGAGCATGAAATGCACGGCACACTTATAGAAGCACACTGTGGAATAGCAAGAGGGCATTTCAGTAGAGACACAACAGCCCACAAGGTGCTGCAATCTTAGCTATGGTGGCCTATTCTTTTCTGAGAGATGCATCATGATTCATAAAACATTGTGATGAATGAGTGCCAAAGGACCAGGGTGCCAGTTTGCAAGGACACAATGGAGTTAAGTCCAATCATTGCAAGGCAACCATTTGAGAAATGGGGAACCGACTTCATTGGTCCAATCAGTCCTGCAGCATAATACTCACAAGTGAAATACATCATTGTTGCCACAGACTATCTCACAAAGTGGACGGAAGCATGAGCTACAAGAAAGAATGATGCTAGGACCACTGCCAAGTTCCTTTGGGAGTAGGTGATCTCACGATTTGGCTGCCCCATCAAACTCGTTAGTGACCAAGACACACACTTCATCAATGAAGTGATCGCTCAACTTCTATCCTCCTTTCTAATCATCCATTGGAAATCCTCGTCGTACTATCCTCAGGCTAATGACTAGGCTGAGTCTACGAATAAAATTCTAGTAAACGTCATGACCAAGGTAGTCTCTGCTTTGTGCAGTGACTAGGATAACAAGCTCATGGCAGCTTTATGGGCCTATCACATAGCTTATAAAATGGCAATGGGGTAGACTCCCTTTAGGTTGACCTATGGAACTGAAGCAATTCTACTTGTAGAGTTCTTTGTTCCTAGCTTAAGAATTGCTCATCAAGAGAGATGGGATCGAAATGAGGCATGGATAGAGCACTAGTTGAGCTAGAATGCCTATCAGAAGCTCAACTTCTAGCCACCCACGTGCTAACATGCAAGAAGGAAAGACACAAAAGTTGGTTTGACAAGCATGTCAAACAATGAGATTTCGAATAGGGAGACTTAGTACTCTTGTATTATATCAAGGGTCATAAACAGAATATGAAGTTTAGAGGGCTAGAGCCTTTTAGGGTCTGCGCCATTAGCAAAAACAGTAATGTGGAGCTCAAAACCCTGGAAGGAGAGGGCATAGGCTTCTTTCATGGTAGTCGCATCAAGAAGTATTACCCTCCCATGCAACCATTACATGAGCCTCCAATGTTGGAGCCCCCTGTAAATGTATGAGTGGCCACAATTACGAAGATTGAAGATGAGGATGAGGAAACAGTAGAACCAGCTTACCTAAGCATGATTATCACTACCAAGCACACGTCTACCCTCAATGCACTGATCGATGAGGGAGCTAACTTTAATGTCCTACCTCACATGCATTGGACCCAAATTTGCAAATCGCAGTTATAGCTCACTAATGACAAACTCACCCCATTTGGGGGCTGATCATATGCCCTCTTGGGAAAGTGCCACAAATTTCAATCTCTATAGAGTCTGAGAGCATACCAATGTTCTTTTATGTGCTGCCAAACACTAAAGATACAGGTGTACGGACTCATTGTTAGGATGCCCATTTAAAAAGCAAGCTCATTGCAATGTTGATTACGAGTCCTAGTGCATTCACCTCACCATAGACAACGTGCGTATAGTCATCACTTTCAGCAAGGGCTACTCGACTTCTTCAAAGTCTACAAAGCCACTAGTTGAGAAACCCACCATCAAATCTAGGGAGGGGGGTCATGAATTTTCACCACCCGCCAAACCCCAAGACGAGCAAACCACTAGAGCCAAAGCTAAGGCCTACAAACCAAGGCTTGAATGGATGCCTAAACATCAAAACCTGCCATCTATGAGTAGACATCCATGGCCTCATAAGGCTAAGGACCCACACCTAGGAGTAGACATCCATGGCCTCATAAGGCTAAGGACCCACACTCGAAAACTAGGAAGGCAAGACAAGACAAGACCATAGACATCGACGTATGGTTAGCTACGATGGGTCCCCGAGACCTTATTGCAAGTGTAAGGCTACTATTAGGGAAACAACTGGATTTGGGTACCTATGGCTAAAATGGCCAAAGGCCCTACTCAAATGTTGCCCTCAAGCTTGACCATACAAAACATTAAGACAAATCAAGCACTCAGACCACAAGAGACTTAGGCTGCTAAATCCCTAGAACCTCCAAAGTTTAGGCCCGCAGAATCTAAACCAATCTATAGGCCAAAACTGCAACACGCTACTAACAAACTATCTCAACCTAGGCCTATTAGTGCCCCTCAAGCCTCAAAAGCACCATTAGCAATTACAGACCAGCCTATTGAACAAGAGACCAAGCCACAACCTCAAAAGCAACTCAAGCTGCAACAATTAGCTGTTGAACTCTCTAGTTTAGTCAAACCCCAACCACCTACAAGCCTTAGACCCTCTTATGAGTGGAGATCAATTCTAACCTTGGTCACGGATTTCACTGGGAACACGGGGGATGACTTGATCGCTTGCCTTAGATGCTTGGATGCTACCTTTATGGCACTTGATAAAAGTTACAACTAGTTGGATTTAGGTCTTTTGGATGAGCCTATAGCGACGGAAGTGCATACACTCCCCTATTCTTGGGAAGAATTGGAATTTGTATTCATCAAGGCTTTTGATGCAATTGATTGCCACTGAGATCTCCAAAGAACATGCACAAAACCGATGCCTCATTATGTCATATCAGAAGAGAACTATCCTTGCCATAGACAGAGACATTAAGGAGTTAAAACATCTTGCTTGCACTGAATCCTCTTTCTTGAGGAAATGGTATGCTCTTCGAATTCAATGGGAGCTAGAGGGATACCAAATCATGACTAATGCTGAGCAATGACGGGCCATTAAAACCTTAGATTATGACCCCACTTATGTAGCTCCAACCTCCTATAGGGTATTGAGCACCCCCCATCTATGACCGACCCCTAGAAGAACACCTTCTAACCCACCGGTTTCTAGATCAAATTCTGACCAAGGAGGAGTTACACATTGCTAGTTGAGTAAACTCTGGTGACTTCCTCATGGCTGTTCCCACCTACATCACTCAAGCAAGCATCTGCCCTTTCATATGGACCACTATGCTAATTTAGAATACAATCCGAATTTATATACTTGGCTCATGTGGAAGTAAATCCCTGAGAACACATGCTAAATGCCGTTAACCTCTCAACCTCTAATCCTAGGAAGGATTCTTCTCATTCCCAAGGGGAGAGGGGGTAAGGTGAAGTAAGGTGAAATCAAGGAAAAGTATCATAAAATTCTAGAAATGAATAGAACTACTCAAAGGAAAATTCTCTTTTTATGCTTAAAGCATGTTCTTCTTTCCATAAAAGCATGATCAACTCCTATTTATCTTCCAATAAGAAAATGTCTTAAGAACGCTAATGGTGAACCATGATATATGACAAGAACCTAAAATGGCAGGGCACAAGATAAAGGTTGCAAGCTTCCGTTCACAGAGGAAGAGCAAGCTAAGTCTGTCTTGATGATAGAAATGAGGGGCTACAACCAATTCACATTCAAGCACACCATGAACCTAGAAGATGCCATCATGGAAGAGCCACCCATAAAACAACTCATGGACCAGTACAACCTATAGAAGTACGTAGAGAAGGTTGGGCAAGCGGTCACTACAACAAGTGTGAAAAAATTATGAGGAGCTTCAATGCCAAAAGGAATTGTGGCACTATGACAATCAGGAAAGGGGAAGAAGCCCACCAAGTAGAGGTATAATCAATCCCTCCAATGGTGGAGAAGGCCCTAGGTTTGACTAGCAAGATAGAGCAATGCCCAAAGAGGGATGTGTATAGCCTGCTAGGGACGAACAAGGCCACCATACACACATTGGATGGGATAACCTTAGCGAACATCCCAAATCCTGGGATCAAGCTGTAGGCAAATATGGTCTATGCTCTTTTTTCCGGTCAAAGGTACAATGTCCTTATGAATAGAATTGGGGCGCTTTTGTTGGAGAGCATCGTAGCTAGATCCCTAGATGAAATAGATTGGAATGCCTTCATGTAAAAAACTATTGAAAGCTCAACAAAAGCTTTGACCACTGGCACAACAGCGATAGGAGGGAAATCCTCAGCCTCCACAACAAGATCAACTCGAAAGAAGCCCTCCTCCAAGAAATCCACCATCAGATTTGATGGAATCCTAACGACCATCATCTAGGAGGCCTTGAAGGACACAGAGGGAGGTGAAGAGGGAGTAGGGGAAACCCCTGACTGATTGCCTCACCAGGAATATGCATAGTCCAGTGAAAGGACTATAAGTGATAGGGAAGAGTAGGAGACGCAAGTCCAGCCAAGGAGAGCCGAAGGCACTGAAGAAGGGAACCCCATCAAAGCTACAAAAGGAGACAAAAGAAACAATGACAAGGGAGGAATGGGATGAGTTGAGGAGGGCCCAAAAAGAGTACAAGAGGACCAAATATGAGAGAAAGAGAAAAGTAGAGCAAGAGGCAGAAGAGCTAAGAAGAAAGGAAGATGAGGACACGGCTAAGGCCATACAGAGGACAGTGAAGGAGACCTTGGGCATGGAAGGACCAACCACCATGAGCCCTCGAGGGGAAGGAGAACCAAGTAGTAGTGCCAAGGCCTAAAAAATTGAAGCAATCCCAATAGTAATGGGAAAGTGTAAGGCCCCAATGCACCCCCTCCCCCCAACCTTCATGTCCCATGCTGTGACCACCTCACCCACCAAGAAATTGCAGCCGTCATGGACACGATCAAGTTGATGTCCATGATGTAGTTTTTTGTGACAAAGATGTAGCAGATAGCTCTAGATTCGGAAGCAAGGGCCCGCCTTGTAGGAGCCAAAAGACTGGCCGTGGTCGATGCTAAATCAAGGCAAGATCCTAAGAGGAAGAAGCAAAGGCCTCCACGACTAGAGTGGGAAACAAAGTGGGCCGAGGAGAAACGGAGCCACATAAGCCTACAGCAACTCAATGAGGAACTAGCAAAGTTGGGTGAGGAGCTGCAAGGGAATATGAACAACATACTGGAGGCTACAGAAGAGCTAGAGGCCGCAACAGAGGAGAGGGCACGGAGATACCAAAAGGAAATAGAAGACTTGAAAAAGATGACAGCCCTAGAGTTGGTGGAGCAAGGCAGACTAGAAAGGGAGATCAAACACTTGGAGAAAGAGGGGAAAGAAGCCATCAAGAGAGCAACCCAAAGGTTGCACGAGGAGCTAGAAGATCTGAAATAGGAGGTAGAGGAGATAAAAGCCATGGATGAATATGAAAGACAGCGGCAAGAAGGAAACCAAGACGCCCACACACGGAGGAATGAAGATCTATCTAAAAGGCTATTGGAAACTTCCATGCAGCTCTCCGTGGCACAACAAGTAGAGAGGATAGCCAAGGAGCAGTTGAACCATCGGAACAAGGAGAAAATACACATGCTACATGTGTGGAATGAATAGCAACAAGTGGTGATGGTGCTATCTCAAAGCATGGAGAACAGCAAGGAGGAGTTGGAAGAGAGGGCCAAAAAGTGGGAAGAGCACAACTTTGAAAAAGTACAAGAACTTGCTGAGCACTTGGCCATATCTGAATGCTAGGTGGGTGTTGGTAGAGGCCAGGGTCGAGGCCAAGGCCGAAGGAGCAAAAGTAAGTTTAGAAGTGCAATAACAAGCCTTCTTAGGTATAGCGCTCCATGTAACACAGCATAGGGTGAGGATTCTGAGGAGAGGATGAAAAGGAAGCTAGAATTGACCACCAATGCCTTAAAGTATGGCCTGCATGAGCAAGTTGTCCCCATCGGCACTAGCCTAACAAGAAAACAACAACGCCAGTATTTGAGGCAAGCCGGCCTCGGCCTCTCCACGAGTGAGTTGAAGGAGCTAGGCTTTGAAGAGCATGAGCCACCGCATCCACCCCCATCTTAGACCCCACAGGAGCAACCTCCAGAGGAAGGGTTGGATTTTGAGTAGGAGCTAGGAGAAGAGCAACAAGCTTAGGAGCTTAGCCCACCACTGCCAAATGAACCCCAAGAAGATTCGGAAGGTAGCCAAGTACTAGAGTGCATCATTGCCGCTAGGAGAAGAAGATGGGAATCAGTGGAGCAAGCACAATAGAGAACTAGAGCACATCCCCAACAACTTCCTAGCGAGCCATGCCACAATAGGAGGATTGCTATCCTATCAACTGACTCGAGGAGGTGATCATTTGGGAGCGAGGAGAACTTCAAATCCGGCCCTTTGAACTATCATTCCTCTACCCCACGGGCCTTGACCTGAGTCCTACCAATGGAAGTAGTGGATAGAATAATTCAAATAGCTAACAACTTGGTAAATTGATGGGTTGCGGAGTGAAGCATATTGATCATGCGGTGGAGGGAGGAAGCTCCAGACTACTGGCAGGACAAGGTGTACCAGATCCCCAAGACGATCCAAGGCTTTGAAGCACAACCCAAGTGGCAGAGGAGGATCTGGGACATGAACCTTGATGCATGGATGGAATTCTATGACACACCCCTTGAAGAGAGGAACAATCCTATCTACATGCTCTACCCTCACAGGCACAAAGTAGACTACAATAGGGAGGAGCATGGTAGGTAAAACTTCCCCAAAATCTACAATTCCAATGCAGAGAATCTTGAGGAGTGCCTAACCTTCAAGGTAGGAGACCTCTGTCCTTCTATCACACACTTCCTCAAAGATTTCTCATCCTGTCTCGACCCCATTTTCATCACAACTTGTAATTAGCTTAGGACCATTAGGTTTCTATTAAAGTAGCTGTCAGCCTTGCCGAGGAGGCCCACCTACCTCCACTCTTATTTTGATCTCAACCTAGGAATAGATAGTTGTGCCATGGCATGGCTAATGATGAGGGCTACATTTTTATCCTCTTTTTATATGAAGGTGCTTGAAGACATGAACAATAGCTGGTTTACTAGGTGTGGACACCCCTTTTTGTCAACCACACCTCTAAACATCAGGGCTAATCTCATGATCTACATGCAAAGGCATGCCTTTTTTAGAAAATCCCTTAGGCCACCTCGTGATGCACATCAA
This sequence comes from Lygodium microphyllum, assembly GCF_053477565.2. NCBI lineage: Eukaryota > Viridiplantae > Streptophyta > Polypodiopsida > Schizaeales > Lygodiaceae > Lygodium > Lygodium microphyllum. Next base: position 127,327,195 of record NC_141156.1, read on the forward strand.
AAGAGGACCAAGGTACAGCCTAGGAGCACCATCATAGCTATTTATAAATTTTAAAAAAAAAGAGAATAAGAAGAAAGAAAGCAAAGATTATAAGTGACGACATCACAACAAACAACAATTTACACCACATAGGCCACATAGTCACTGCACCTAGGGGTTTTCAAGTTAGGTGCATCCGGTGGCTTCAGTTGGCCGGCTTCATCCCTAACCCCCTAGCCTCATTTTGATTCCCCACTTCATGCTTAGGGCACATCAAGGGCAGGACATACCTAGGTAGGTAACCCTTGCCTATGGTTAGACTTGTGACCTTAATCTACATGCACCGCACCTCCCTTATGCACAAACTGGGTCCTCAAGTGAGGGACAATGCCTAGCCCACTAGCACAAGCATAAAAAGCAGGCACATCCCCAATTAATTTATACTCTTTTATTTTTACCTACAAACATGGCTCCAATCCTCCAACTTCGGAGGCCCCATAATCCATTCAATGTGCTCTCGACCTATTGAGAATAACAAATGGTACTTAACATGAATGACCGTAGAGGCTGGATGTGTGCCCCCAAAAGAGGCTTGCCCATAAGTGGTTTTGTATGAGAGAGAGACAATGATGAATGCTCTAGGAAGATATGTCCAAAATCCCATAAGCATAAAGAAGAAAAGTGGTACTATCCATAAAGCTATAAAGGCATGTACTTGTTGACACTCATTTCAATGACTGTAACTATCAGGTTGAGTCACTCAAGATTGTGTTTATGATTCCAAACTAATCTATCTTGGAACCTAATTCACTTGAGTTAAAATTTCTCATTCTCATAATGTATCGTGTGTTTGACTTACGTCCACCATAGCTGATCTAGCTCTAGATCCGTGTTTCTTAACATAGCCTCCACCACCTTAACCGGGTGATCCATTTCTTTCCAAGACCAATTCCCCTAATACCCCATCATCGTTGCCTCACATGTTCACCCTTTCTCATCAAACCTTCATCAACTCAAAACTTCAAGTGTCCTAGAACTAGCACCTACCTAAGAGAGGGGTCATCTTATGCGATAATGTCACCATGTAGGTGAAACAAGGTAGAGGCAAACTAAGGCAACCCCAGTCAAAAAGTGAATGAAGAAGCACATTTGGAACAATGCAAGAGAAGGCGACTGCGGAGGGCCAAAAGATCCATCCAACACCATCATGAATTTCAAAGATAGATATGTCCACCCCGCCATTCTCCAAGTAGGGATCTGTCTAACACCATCGTCAATTTCAAAGACAAATATCTCCACCCTCCATTCTCCAAGCAGGGATCCGCCTAACACAGTCATCTATTTCAAAGATAGATTTTTCCACCCGCCATTCTCCAAGCAAGGATCCATCAAACATGATATTAAATTTTAAGGACAAATCCACCCCACACTATCTCCTGCAAGGGCTTGTATACAAACTCAAAAAATCCATCCGGCTACATCCATCACACCTTCCAATCACTACACATCAACACCATGGGACTGGCACTTAACTAGGAGGGGGGTAATGTTAACCTCAGCACAATAAGAAAGTAGAAAAAGTAGAAAAGCACAAATTGGGTAGACTAAAAGAGGTGGAGTAAGAAGGGAAACGACCAAAAGTGCAAGGGCAGCCTCAAAAGCTAAGTTAAAGGCAAAGCACATTTTTAAAATGCAAAGGTGTCACCAAAATTTTGTTAAAGAGAGCTAGGCTCCCTCCAGTGCAAATTGTAAAGGGTAGAAGGGCGTGGGTAAAGAGAGAGAGAAACTAGAAGAAAATGGGAAAAGAGGACCTTGCCATGATGGTTGGTCATGTAAAAAAGGGGATCGGTACCAATAGGGATGATGGCTTTGTATATAAACTCAAAAAGAGAATGAGAAGCTCATTCTTTAGTGTGTGGCAAAGTGGACTCTTCTTCTTCTCTCCTTCTCTTCTCTTGCTTGCTTGCTTGTGAGTGCTTGAGGGAGGGAGTGTGAGTGAGTGAGGGAGTGAGCCCTCCACCATCTCCTCTCTTCTTCTTCTCTTCTCTTCTCTTCTCTCGTCTTGCATGTGGCTATGGAGGATGGATCTTGGAGGAAGAGGCTTTAGGATACTTGAGCTTGCATCACAATTCGTGAAGCTATTGGAGTGCTTGAGAGAGGAAGCAACTCAATTGGGCATTAAGGTAAGCTCACTACACTTGTAGAGAGGGATAGTGCATCGGCTATGTGAGAGATAGCCATTAGTGCTCGCTTGAAACGCTTGAAGGAATATGCGGTCCGTGGGTCTTGGAAGTTGAGCGAGAGCTCCCTTTATAGTATGTTAAAACCACTAACCTTGGCCTCCTAGATGAAGATATCATACATGTAGAGCATACTTGAGAGTCACGTTGATGGAAAAGAAATACCATACAAATAATGGCCTAATGGTCTATGAAGTTGCTAATTGTAATCTTATGACATATACCGATTGGATGAGTATACAAAAACCTCCACTAATCTCCAACAAACTGTAAAGGTTAATCCATACTAAAGATGTCCTTATGCACTAGTTGGGTAATGTCAAATCATGTTGATTGTCAAGGTAAAAAGTTTACTCATTATCTTCTATATATTGCTTAGCATTGAAGAAGTTGCTAAGGAAGTACTATTGAAATGCCCATTCAAAAAACTAATCAAACGTATAGTTGATCTCAAAATGTAATGCATTTGCATGGATTTATTCAATGTCAAGATTATTACAACTTTTAGCAAGGGTGCTAGCACTTCAATCATGAAAGTAGTGCCACTAACAGCTTCAATGTCTCTCAATTTACCCCTCAAGAAGAGGGAAGATATCCTCCTTAATGATATGCTCAAACCCCATGTAAACCATAGCATACCAATCAACCATGTACCTATACCAAATCCAAACCACCAAAAGTGGATTCTAAAATTGACACATAAAACAAACATGGCTACTCATATGCTAACTACTCACAAAAATTAATACATAACCAAGCATTGCATTGATGCCAACATTACAACCCCAATCTAAGTAGATGGTTTCTTAAGGCTCTACTCAAGGCCTAGGTTTACAATGCTCAGAAAAAAGGGATATGGTTGCCAAAACCCTCATATAATGCTTGTATGATATCTCACAATCACCTAAAATCAAGAGCACTTGACTTCCGCAACTAGGAAGACAAGCACCACGACCACTAATACCAAGATTTGTGCCTCAAGAGTTCTACACAAGAAAAAAACTACAATAGCCAATGGTCTATCCTATGAAGAGCTTAGAGTCTAAACATTGTCAACAACCTACAATGATCCACAAACCACTAAGCCATTAGAACCAAACTATCCTATTATCACTTTAGCCACCCTAATTGTGAGATAGAGCCACCAACTACTACCATTGTGCCCCAAACTAATCCTAAAGTCCAACATCAACTGATAATACAAGAAACACATCTAAATCTAATAACACCCTCACCTAGCACCAACTTCTAGCATTGTGCCCCACACTAATCCTGAAGTCCAACACCACAACTCATAATACAAGAAACACATCTGAATCTAATGACACCCTCACATAGCGCTGTTGAAGAATGAAGTGACTAGATTTTTTGGTTGATTTTTGTTGTTTTTGAAGGCTTGAATGGTTGATTTTTGATGGATTTTGAGTGATGACTAGTTGTTTTGAAAGTGTTTGAAAGTTTTTTTAATGAGATTGATTATGTTTTGAAAGCTCATGATGATTCTCTGTAGAAATAGGAGGCTATGTGATGTTTTGATAGGTTTTGTTGATGTTCTGTTTAGCTTCTGTTTGGTTTTGTTTTTCTTTTGTATGAATCATAGATTAATTATTGATGGAAGTTGAGAATATTTAAAATATCATTGAATAGTTTTTGATGGTTTGGAATGGTTTTAGTATGAGTTATGTGGTTCTAATGCTTTTTGTTGACCTTCTATGAAATCTTCTATAGAGCTCATGTTCCTACCCTGTTTCTATTTCTGTTATGTTATGTAGATCTTTTGTAAGTGTTTTGTGGAATGTATGTATGATTTTGGGAAATTTTTCTAGCCTTGAAAAAAGGTGAATATAAGTTCAAAATATCTCAAGAAAGTGGAAGAAGCAGCTACTACTGAAGACTCAAGTGACGTAATAGTAGTGAGCTATGAGAAGTCACGGTGGTGGCTCTGGTGACCTTTCATATCAAACACACCTTTTGGAAGGGGTGTCCACGACCAAAGAAGGAGTATTATGAGTGATTATTGAGTATTTTAGTGAGGAGATGATGTACTATTGATTGAGAGAGAAAGAGAGAGTCAAATATAGCCAATCCTATGCCAAACAATGTATCTTTCTATGAGAGGCTGTGAGAGAAAACTATGAAGACAATGAAGATGGATACTATGTGATATTTTTCCATTCAAAGTGGTGTTTCCTATGTGTTCTCTTTGATTGGTTGATGCATTCTATGAAGAATATGAAGAGAATGATGAATTTTGTTGAAGTTAAAGCCATGGGAGAATTGTTTCTATGATGCTACGTCAAGATTTCTTGCTAGTGGTGTTCTTTTCCTTATTGTGGTTCTCTAAAGAATGAAACAAATGCTTGTTGCTATTACAAGATAGATTTTCTTGCAATAGAAACCCCTTTTTCTTGGTGTCTCTCTTGGGGCTCCAAGCACCAACTACTAGCATTGTGCCCCATACTAATCCTGAAGTTTAACATCAACTAATAATACAAGAAACACATTTGAATCTCATGACACCCTCACCTAGCACCAATAACAAACGAGGAGCAAAAAACGACAACTCTCAACTAAACCAACCCACTAAAGTTGAGTCTAGCCCCATGCCTATGATTTAACACAATATTAGTGAGTTTGGGAATTTCCCAATTCCCATTTCTTGAATACTAAAAGGGTGGCATCTAGATAACATGCCCATAAGTTTTCGAAAACCATACGATGTAACCTATCATTGGAAAGCGCTTGAAAAATTGAACATATTGAGCTATAGAGTGCTTAATTTGGAGTTGTAGTATTCAAGTTATGACAAATCCAAAGATTTGACCATGTGTCCCAAACTTATGAAAAATTCCCATTTTCCCCAATATGGTGTTATTTTCTTATAAGAGGCAATCCCTCTTGGAACTACTTGCATGCATCATTGCAAATACCAGTAGTGATGACATTGTTGCATGTATTGGACAAATGGATCATACCTTCACCTTGTTTGCATGCGGCTATGAATGGATTTGGCCTAGGTCTCCTCAATGAAAACACCAACAATGATGTGAGTTTTCTACCCTACTCATGGGAGGGATTCAAATTCATTCTCGATTGGCTCATGAGCTCATTACAACTCAAATCTCATGTGAGCAATCCTTGAAAGGACAATTAATCACCTCCCTCAAATGCAGCTTTGTTGAGACTGCACCTTAGGATGATTGATCACCTCCTTAACTGCTAAGGAGCTCATTGCAACTCAAATATTCTACAAGCAAGCCTTGAAAGGATGACTAATCACCTCCTTCAAACATAATTATATTAAGGCTACACATGAGGATCTTACCAACCTCAATTGCTTCTCACAATACGAGTTCTCATTTTTGTAGCAATTATTTACATTACAAGAATATGGGAAAGAGTGAGATGCCAAATAATAACCAATGCGAAGCAATGTCATGGGATAAATACATCAAAATATGACTCTACTTATGTCTCCCCAACTTCGTTTCAATTATTTCCTTAACCCATAACCAACCATTAGAAGATCATGTGATACTACATTTGTACATAGACCAAATCCTTAGCACAGAAGAGCTTCACATTGCCTATCACATAGGTTCATGTGACTTGCTTACCAATCTCCTAACCTATATGACCCATGTCACTATGCGACGACATGATATGGACCATTGCAGTATCATGGAACATAATCCACACTTCTACAATTGTCTATTACAATAATAGCTAGGCATCTCTTTGTTTATAAACAAGTGTACAAGAACCTCAAGAACATACTCAAAACACACACTACACCTTTTCCATAATCTCTTTGCACAATCCTAGAAGTATTGCAATCCATTAGGAGGGGGAGGGGCCTTACAATTTGTCGAAAAAGGTTTGGAAATCAAAAGACCTTGTAGACAAAACTTTGCAAATTGATTGCTTTCTTACATGCAAATTTTCTTTTTTGCTGTAAATTGTTTAGTATATTAGATTAAGATTTCTTTATAAGGTGTAAGTATGTTTCTTTGCTCGTAGATTTATCTTAATGAATTCTTCTCAAAATATCACCACACAAAAGTCTAAAAATTCAAGAGTAACAACACAAACCAAAATCAACCATATCCAAAAAGGAAGAAGAGGGAAACATGATAATGTAGACACAACCTTCAAGAAGTGCATATATTCTTCTACAATGAGAACTCAGCTTGAAGATCACTCTCTCTCTCTCTCTCTCTCTCTCTCTCTCTCTCTCTCCCCCCACCAACATCAGTTACACATAGATACCACTAGACTACAATGTGCCATGGGGCTAGCACAACTTTGGGGGGGGGGGGGGGGGGGGGTAATGTTAACCCCTTCTTGGAAGGTGCAACAAAGAAAGCATGCAAAACAAGAGCAAAAATTTTAAAAATATCAAAGGACAAGAGAAGCAAAAAATAGAGTGACTCTCATGTGAATGCAAGCTTTGGACAAGAAAACTATTCAGAATTATTTTTGTAAATGAGAGCCTGAGTCGCTCTCATGCAAATGGTAAAATCTAAGGCATGAGCTCAAGGGATTTTATCCCAACGAGTTGAAAATTAGTTATAAAATGTAAAATAGTGTGTGTAAGATGAGAGAAGGCAAGCTAAGCTAATGCAATTGAAGGGTGCCCAAGAAAAATAAGGCCATGTATAAAAACTAGAAAATGAATGGATATGCTCTTTCTTGTGGTGTGCAATCTTGTAGCTCTATTCTTGCTTCTTATTTACTTCATGCTTGAGAGAGAGAGAGAGAGAGAGAGAGAGAGAGAGAGAGAGAGAGAGAGAGCGTGTGTGTGTGTGTGTGTGTGTGTGTGTGTGTGAGGGACTAGTGTGGAAAAGCTCTTGCTTCCTCTTCTTCTTCTTCTTCTTCTTCTTCTTCTTCTTCTTCTTCTTCTTTAGAGGTTTGAAGAGTTTGCAATGGTTATTGAGAGGTAACCATAGTTCCCTATTCCACTAAAGAGTTGGAGATTCTTATTCCCAAAGCCACTTTCCATAAGAAGTTCATTCCACAATGGCGGAAGCATATTACCATTATGATGCAGGATCTATGTGGTGGACTATTTCCTCTTCGTATTGAAGCAGCATAAACTTGCATCTTGGTGACAAATTGTTTGGAAACAAACTAAAGAGTAGAAACAGAGAGAATGACCATCCATGGAAGATTTGGCATTCATTGAGAAGTTTCCAGACATCATCAGGTGGGAGATCGTGAAGAAGCTTCAGGAGTGGTGGTCAGTGGAGGTTCACAAAAATAAGAAAGAAAAGAGTTGACATTTGTTTGTGGATGCTCAACAGTAGGACACATGAGACACCTGGTGTACTGACAATCTCCTGTTTGTTCAATTAGCAACCCACTAGAAGTTGGTAGGTAGAGTGTTCTTCACAATATACACTATTGAAACCATCAGAAGCTGGCATTACTATGATGATGGTATAACAATGATCCTCAGAAGAATGAGTTTTGATACCTTCAAAATGGAATATCTCCCCCTCTATAGTAGTTTGAAAGCTGAATTCAGAGATGTAGAAAAGAAGGAAGTTGAAGAGATGTTGGCTAGAGAGTCCTCCAGAGACTGAGGTCCCCCTTCAATTCTATTCTGTTGAGTACAAACCAACTAGTTGGAGCCAACCCCCTAATGAATGATGGAATCAAGAGGCAAGCACTAGAACGAGTCCAAAGGTACGTGAGAAGAGAAAACACAAAAATCAAGGCCGAGAACAAGCTTGTAGCAGAAGCCTCCTTTGACACCTTAAAATCACTCTATACAAAATTTCTTGTGGTAACTCAAGGTCCCCTTCCTAGTCAGATTTGTCCTGGAAATATGGATGATAGGCTAGAAAATGTAGTCCCATTGCCAATTTTTAAGGGAGAGTACAATGAAGACCCTAATCTTCATGTAGCAAAGTTTATGGTAGCATGTGTGGCTAGCAATGCTAGAACCCCTAAGCATTGGTTACCAATATTCCCTGCCTTTTTCAAAGGCGCAGCATTTCAATGGTATGAGAGACAAGCAACAGGAACTTTCGGCACATGGGAGTTGGCCTTCCTCACTAAATTTAGGCGTGAAGGTTTTGAAGAGCGGATGTGAGAGGAGTTCATGAACCTAAGTCAGGATCCTTGAAGAAAGAGTAGAAGCTTATGTCTCACGAATGGAATCCATCCTAAAGAGATGGATCTTTATTTGGATGAAGGCATCCAGAACGGAGTATTCCTCAAAGGCCTACAACCAGAAGTTTGCAATTTGTGGAATTGAGATGACCAGTCAATCTGCAAGTTGTAGTGGAAGGTGCAAGACTGTATAATGAAGTTGGAGCAAGGTTGTCAATGACCTCAGGAAGATGGGTCTTACCTTCTCCCATGCTAGGAATGGTATACCCACCAAATGCAATCCCAAGGACAGTTCCCTACCCCTACCCCTAGATGCAAATAGTGCCGCAGCACAATGCACCTAATCCATAGTGGCCGCAGATGGCAATGCCTCAAATGATGGTTCAACTACAACAACAGTGGTCTCAAACAATCCCTCCAATGGTGACTCAATAATAGTGGAATCCTACCCATTGGAATCAACAACCCCAAGTCTCAATAGGAGCTCTAAATCAGAAGCAAAACAAAGGACCTCTTGGATCAACCCAACCAATGTACACAGTAATCACGGAAGCTTCCCAAAACCCTACTACAAATACTCTAGGAGGTGAAAATTTGAAGGACGGAGAGATGCGATGTATTCTAATACATGGTGTAAAAAGTGCCATCAAGCGGGACATTTAACCATTGAATGTACCTAAAAACCAACCATTCCTAGAGCCTTCTATTTGTATTGTTTGAGAAAGAACCATACAAAGGATATCTACTCTCTGAAAGAGATGCATGAATGAAGAAAGAAAGATGAAAATGCAAGATTCAACTTGTTGGAATCCAAAATGACAATGCAGGACATTGGACAAAAGCCTAGGGAATTTGGTCCTAATTTCATTCCAAGGAGGTTTCCCTCTCAAAGTTACAGAGGATGGTAGTCTAGCAGTGGTCACAGATCAGAGGTGGAGTGTTACAGATGTGGAGAAAAGGGTCATATCTCACCAAATTGTCCAAACCCTAGAAGGTCAGTGGATTACAATCCCTTATGCAGTCGATGCAAAGGAAAAGGCCACACCACAAAAGATTGTCCAATTCCAGCCCCTATGAAATATACTTCTGATACCCAACAGAAGACCCAAGAACCCCCTTCCAATTTGGTGGAATTGGAAGTGATCGCAATAATGCAGGCAAAGAAAGGAGAATCCGTAGTTCCTAAAGAGAATATTCCTTCTGCTAAGACTGTGAAGCTCAATATTCCTTGGGAAAAGCAGAACAATGCAGTCTAGAACAATGAAGTACAAAGCCACAGAGAGCTACATAGACAGTTGCAGAGACAAGACTAGAGGTTTAGGAAATAGAGGATGTAGAAGGACCTCCTCATGAAGAAGAAGTGCAGATGTTGCCACTCCTAGAAGAAAAGGGGAAGATAAAAGTGGGCGTGACCCCATTTCCCAGCTGATTGGAAAAGCTTGTGGATCCTATCAAAGAGTATGATTTGGTTAAAGATTTAGACACTTTTAAACCAAACTTAACATTTCAACAGTTGTTGATGTTGTCTCCTAGCTGTTGAAAGAAATTCAAAAGCATACTGACTAGAAGAAGAGGCTTAAGAATTGTTCCCTCTGTGGCGACCAAGTCCAACAGAGCCTCAGAACCCATAAAGGAAGTAGATGTGGCTAGCGCTTTCTTGGATCTTGGAACCCTAGAGATTGGCATATGGATTGAAGGGTGCTTTATTTCAGATGCATTGATTGATGGAGTCTTTTCATTAAACATAATGACAGATGTGACAATGAATGATCTAGGCTTGCAAGGAATGCAACCTACACAGTGGCTTATTAGGTTGGCAGACCAAAGTAGAATCAAACTTTTGGGCATCCTCTTGTACGTAAAGACAACCCTTGTAGGAAGAGATTATTGGCTGACATATCTGGCGGTCATTCCAAATTTCTATGGGACCTCATACCCTCTGCTGTTGGGAAGACCTTGGCTTTTTGAAGCAAGAGCAAGGACGGATTGGTTCAAAGGGACCCTAACCCTAGGCACGGGACCCAACAAAGTGGTGTTGAAATTGTATGGATCGCAAGAAGGCAATGGATCCACATCCATCAAAGTCATAACCGACTTCTCTAATGAAGTAACAGATGGTACATCGGGAGATGAAGAGGCTATCAATTAGATCTTTCCCAAGAAAATAGAGGCAGAGTCCCTAACAGTGGGCATTGTAAGCCAATTACCGAAGAAAGTAAAGTCTTTGTCTATGGCTGAATACCTCCTGCCTGAACCCGAACTAACTTTTGAAATCACCTCTAATAGTGAGATAGAAGCATGAATGTATTGTTCTCCTTGTTACATGGCAGTAACAGAGATAGAGACGGAGACAGCGCCAGAGACAGAAGCAAAGGACATAACAGAGAGCTTGTTATTCTCTTACAAAGCTCCCATAGAGATAGAAACAGACTTTGAAGAGGAAGAAGGTGATAATGTAGAAGAAGATTATGGATGCGAGCTAGAAGGATCTATCCTACTCATAGAAGGCCGAGATGAGGAAGCAGTTCCTCAAGCCTCAGAAGTAGAAGATTCCTCTCTGATTGACAGAATGATTATGGTACCTTTTGGACTTATTAATGAGTCATGTCATGAGCAAAACCTTTATAAGAAATGGATTAAGAAGAATAGGCCTTCCTTCGACAATGGCTCTTGTCGTCCAAAGTTACCCTTCCTTAAAGAAGATGATGACGATGCACCTTTTCAACAACCCCCAGCCCTGTAGCTCAAACAAAACGCAGAAAGTTCTTGTTATGTGACATTCTTGGATGCCTCTTTAGAAGAAAAATCCTCGAGTCAAGAAGTAACTTATCCCCAACCCAAACTCGAAACCTCAATGATACCCTTTCAGCCTCCAAAAGAGTGAGCTAGGCCTCCATTAAAAGAGGACACTAGTTCTAGTGCATCATCAGAACGGGAGACCACTCCCTTGAAGGAGTTAGATCTTTATCCAGGAGCAATCCGTGGGACATTTATCCATGAAGTGGAATGTGAAAGGCAATTGATATTCGTGGATGCTAATGGTACTGAACGTCACGTGAAAGTGGGCCTAAATCTTCTAGAAGAGGAACTAGTGGTCCTGTGAGACCTACTAAAGGAGAACTTAGACGTGTTTTCACGGTCGTACAAAGATCTAAAGGGGATTGATCCCATAGTATGCCAACACCACATCGATCTAGAACCTGATACCAAACCTATGAGGCAAAGATAGAGACATATGAATCCTAATTATTCTACTTTGGTGAAGGCCAAATTATTGAAGCTCCTTGAAGCCGAGTTCATTTATCCAGTGGCTAACAATGAATGGATTTTGCCCATTGTGGTAGTACCCAAGAAGAATGGGAAACTTTGAATATGTGTGGATTTTCGAAAGCTGAATTCCAAGACGAAGAAAGATCATTTCCCAATTGTTGGACACAATGGCAAGCCATGAGCTCTATTTCCTCTTGGATGGATTCAACAAGTACAACCAAGTCCAAATTGTAGAAGAAGACCAAACTTCACAACCAAATGTGGAACCTATGCTTATAGAGTGATGTCATTTGGGATTTGTAATGCTCCTCCTACTTTTCAACAAGTGATGATGGCTGCCTTCTTCCAAAACCATTTACATGACTTCATTGAGGTGTATCTCAATGACTTCTGTGTCTATAGCCTAATCCCTGAGCATTGGGGACACCTAAAGTAGTGTTATGACAAATGTTGAGAATATGGGATTTCTCTCAACCCCGACAAATGTATCTTTGGTGTCTCATCAAGAGTTCTTTTGGGCCACATTGTTACTGCACAAGGGATAACAACAAATCCTGCTAAGATTGAGAAGATTGCCGCCTTGACAACCCCAACCAACCTTAAGCAATTGAGAGGATTCCTTGGCCATGTAGGCTATTATAGAAGATTCATTGTACACTTTGCGACGAAGGCAGCCCCTTTGCATAAATTTCTAAGGAAAGATATTGAGTTTACATGGACCAATGATTTTGACGAAGCCTTCAACACTCTGAAGCAGTGTCTGATTGAGGCACCCATCCTGCAACCTCATGATTGAACGAAGGAGTTCCATGTATAAACAAATGCATCAGTTGAAGGCCTAGGTGCAGTCTTATGCCAAAAGGGCCCCTCTAAGTTCGATCAACCAATCTATTATGCAAGCCAAAAAGTAACTGACAAAGGACAGAACTATACAATGACATAGCTTGGATGTCTAGCAATGGTGTTTGCTTTGGAGAAGTTCTGACATTATTTGTTGTTGACGCATTTCAAATTCTGCATGGATCATGAAGCCTTGTCTTTCCTGATGAACAAGGTCGACATGAAGGGAAGAATGATGAGATGGCTACTTTTGTTTCAAGAGATTGACTTAGAAGTGGTTACCAAACCCAGTCGCTCTCATGTTCTAGCTGATCACCTTTCGCAAATCCCTCAAAGTGATGATGAAGAAGAGAAAGATGATCTAGACCTCCCTGATGCTTCCTTGTTTCTAGTCGAAACTATCACCCCCTAGTATGTAGACATCACCAACCTACTAGCAACCCAACAATATCCTTTTGGCATCTCTAGCCGAGAAAGGAATAAGCTTCTGTTCGAATCAACCCCCTACACCTTGTTAGCAACCCCTTGGTATGTAGACATCACCAACCTACTAGCAACCCAACAATATCCTTTTGGCATCTCTAGTCAGGAAAGGAATAAGCTTCTGTTAGAATCAACCCCCTACACCTTGTTAGGCAGCGCACTGTACGAGAAAGGCAAAGATGAAGTGCTTAGAAGATGTGTTGTAGGAGACGGGATTGGGATTGTTCTGAAGGCTTACCATGAGGAGCCATGTGGAGGCCACTTTGTAGGAGAAGCAACAGCCAGAAAGGCTCTGTTAGCAGGATATTAGTGGCCGACCCTCTATAAGGATGCCTATGAATACTTAAGCGATGTAATGCATGTCAATGGATGGGAAAACCCACGAAGACCAATGCCATGCCACTACAACCTATCCTTCCCTTGAAGCCGTTCAAGAAGTGGGGCATCGACTTCGTAGGTCCAATCGATCCCCCCCCCAGACGGAAGCAGAACAGATACATCCTGGTATGTATGGATTATGTCACCAAGTGGTGTGAAGCTAAAGCTCTGAAGCGATATGATGAAAATAGCATGGCCTTGTTCCTGTACGAGAATATCATCACCCATTTTGGCAACCCCCTAGAGTTGGTAATTGATAGAGGCACTTATTTCATTAATAAGGTCATGGAAGAACTCACAAAGTTGTATAAGATCCGTCATTGCAAGTCCACCCCCTATTATCCCAGAGCCAAGGGCCAAGTTGAAGTCACCAATCGCATCCTCTTCTCAATCCTGACAAGGACGATTGCCGCACATTGCCATGATTGGGATGATCGACTTACAGAGGCCCTTTGGGCGGCATATAAAGCCTCCCATAAGGTAGCTACAGGACAAACCCCCTTTTAGCTAGTATATGGTACAGAAGCTATTTTTCCTATTGAACTAGAGTTGCTATCCCTGCGCATGGCCATCAAGGAGCGCTTAGGAGATGACTAGTCCGTGAAATGCCATCTTCTGCACTTGGAATGTCTAGACGAGACTCACAGGATGGCTCTACATTGCATGGAAGTTATGCAAGGCCGAGGAAAGGCATATCATGATAACTTTATCAAGCACAAGGAGTTCAAGGAAGGTGATCTTGTCTTGGCCTATGATTCGTGATTTGGCAAGTTTCTTGGCAAGATTCAACAATGATGGATGGGGCCCAATAAGGTACTTGTTGTCAACCCTAATGGCTGTGTCCAAGTGCACGCCGTTGATGCCTCTGATAATCCTTTCATGATCAATGACTATCACTTGAAAAAGTACTTTCCTCCCTAGGGATCTTGACAATCACAGTTGACCCACCCTTCCCCTTTTGGGCGTCACACTGTCTTTCTCCTCATGCTCTTGATAGCCCTTCAGATCTTCTTTGTGAGGCGGCCTCATTCTGCTAGTCCCTCATAGATACCTCCCACCCCTATCTTGTTCTCTTCCCATTTGGTCCAGCAATGGTGGTGAGGATGGTCCTGATCCATGGTATTTCTACCATTCTCTTATTATTTAAAAAAAGAAAATAAAAATATATCAATCATGGGAGAAAATGACTTTGGTCCCTGTCATGCCAACCTATTCTTCGAGAAAAGGTGGAAACACCCTCGGGAGTAGGAAAGAAGAAAAAATAAAAAGCAAAATAAAATAAAATAAAGCAAACAAACAAACTGTTATGGGAGAAAATGAAGAAATTCCCTGTCATAGCAGGCCTTGTTCTGAGAAAAGATGGAAATCCCCCTGGACGGGAAGCTGGCTGTGGAAAAGGTGGTAACACCCCGCAGTCCAAGATAGCCAAATCATCAGTAGACACTTTTCTAGAAGAAACTTCAAAGCCACCTCCCTTGGTGTGTTGTCTCTGTACTCCCCACAGAGTATGTGATTCCTTAACACAGACGATATGATCTCCAGAAAATCTACAATACCAGATATATGGGCTACCGCCCTGGGTATGCCTTGTCATCAACTCCCTGATGCTAGCAACAAACGAAGCGATTTTCCATCGACAAACAATTGAGTGATGTGAGCTTTCATCCTAATAGGATGGGGATGTGAGTATGGGCTGCCCTCTGTATTTATCAACAAAGCATGAGATAGAGGGTGGGGTGAGTGACTATTCCTTTCCCTTGAATTCAAATGAGAGGTGCGCTGTGTGGAATGGAGGGTTGCACGCACGAGCTGGGCCTCTCAATGCATAGTGCACGATCTGTTCCTGTGCACTGCACTATAAGGCTCCCTGGCCTTCCTTCTCGCATTGTATGCCAGCATAGGGCGGGATACACTGCTACACCATCAAATGCACACAAGGTATATAATATTTGTACAAGCCATTATGAGGATAACAATAATTGGTGTAAGGATTGGGTTGCTCTGCTGTATTCTCCAGTAGAGTGTCTGTCAAAGGGGGGTCAACTGTGACTGGTGTGTCCTCAAAACAATCATCAAGAGATGAGATTGAGGGATATTACGAAACGTGGTGCAAGGTATGTTTTCCTTTCCCTATGCACCCACAGGATGGGTCTCTGCCATCATCACAGGACACGTCATCCTGTTCTGTACACTGCACCATAAGGCTCCCTAGCCTTCCTGCTTGCCCTATGCCAAATGGGGTTGGACACACTTATGCACCATCAATTGTGCACCTTGGCATACTCCTTCTATCATATTTCCCTTGTTGATTCCTAAATTGGGTGTACGTTATGGGGTTCTTTGTGAGATTCATCAAGTGATGTACGTTATGGGGCGAGTGACTGCTCTTTCCTCCCCATTTGAGTGACCGTGTGCTGAGTGCAATACCCTTCGTCATCACCTGAATTCCTGCACCTTCATCCGTAAAGCTTCCTCCTTGGGTGCTGGTGTGTGGTCCCTGTTGCGCTAGATGTATGCTATGAAGACATCTTGGTACCTCCTGTAGAGCTGACTGCGACACAAGACGTGATGTCAACAGTCAATCGCAATGCTCGGCAAACTGGGCCAAGTTTTTCTAACCCTACACCTTCTGTTTACAAGTGACGATCATATTTTAAGTGTGGGGATGTTAGCATACAATCTGGTGACACGTCTTGTATTCATGTGGCGTCATTTCACCCTACCCAGTAAGGTTTTTAAGTGTGGAGACATGTCCTTGTGCGTTTGCCGAGCATACATCTTGCATATGTTATTTAGAAAATCTACATATATCCTATGTCTTCACTTTACCTTAATGGGTCCCTTGCCCACTCATGAGCCCTTGTCTCCCTTACCTACGAGGTTATTCCTATTGTTATTTTTCTTTATATGGCATTTGGTCGTTTTCCATGTAAACACACCCTAAGTTTATAAACACCCTTACAACCATGTGTACCTTTTTCCTTTTTATCACCCCCTCTTTCGAGCAACGGATTGAAAGTTATTAATTTTTGAAGCAAATCTCGCACATTGGATGTTTTTCCATGTGAACGCTCCCCAGTTATTTCAGAATGCTACTTTGATGTGACAACCCTATCCTACACCTTTCATATGACATTTTTCCTTTTTATACCTTGTCATTTCGACGTGTAGGTTTTCTGTTATTAATTTTTGCGAGTTTTTGTGTCTTTTTCGTGTATATTTTCGCCCTTTTTCCATGTGAACCTACCTAATTCTCCTCAGAATTCAATTTTGAGTGGATAGCCTTGTCCGCCCACACCCCCCCCCCCCCCCCTTCTACCCATTTCTCCTTTTTCCACCGCCCTGTTTTGACTTACGAATTTCTCGTTATTAATTTTTATAAGCGTTTTCAATCTTTTTTTTATAGTTTTTTCCATGTGAACGCCTCCTAATCCATCAGTTCTAATGTGCCATCCCTGAAGATCATCTATGTCCTAACATTTCTTCATTTGATTGCCCTCCATTCTGGTGGACGGATCATTAATGATTAATTTTTGAATCCCTTTTCAGGTTTGATTTTTGGGTTTTTCCCATGTGAATGCATCCTATTGTGATCAAAATTGTGTTTTGAAGTGATAGGATTGTCAAGCACCTTTTTTCGGTACATTTCTCATTCTTTCCACACTTTGTTTTGATGAAGGGATTCTCCAATATTAATTCTCGTATGCATTTTCGTGCCTTATTTTCGTCTTTTTTCCATGTGAATGCTCTGCATTTTGCACCGACCCCTTGTATTTTTCCACTATCTCCCCCTGCCTTTTGGCACATTTTCCATTTTTACGGCAATTCATTCTGATCCATGGTTTGTATTTTATTTAAATTTTCATGTTTTTACATGTGTACGCGCCTCCCGTGCTACGCGTGAACATCCGTGTTTTTCCATTTACATGTTGTTTGATGCATTCGTCACATTATTGGCCCCCGTGACGGTGTCCCGAGTGTCTGCGGGTCTTGCCATTGCCAAAATTTTTACCCCCGCCCCATGCCTGTACATGGGACGAGGAGGCGCTACCTTGTTTTTCTTTTTTATTTTAATTTATCTTTTTTTATTTTTAACATTAAACTTTTTTAAATCTCTCCCCCTTTCCCGACAGTTTCCTCTTCCCTCCTCTCTCTCCTCCCTCTTCTTTCTTCTCTCTCTCTTGTTCTTCTTTCTTTTCTTCTCTCTCTCTCTCTCTCTCTCTCTCTCATCCTGCCCGCCTCCCGCTCCCTTCCTTTTGCCTCCTCCCTCCA
The DNA here is from genome assembly GCF_053477565.2 of Lygodium microphyllum. Lineage (NCBI taxonomy): Eukaryota > Viridiplantae > Streptophyta > Polypodiopsida > Schizaeales > Lygodiaceae > Lygodium > Lygodium microphyllum. The sequence continues at coordinate 127,344,774 of NC_141156.1, forward strand.
TCTCCTCCCCTCCTCTTCTTCTCTCCCCTCCTCTTCCTCCTCCTCCCTCCTCCTCCTCCTCCTCCTCCTCCTCCTCCTTCTTCTTCTTCTTCTTCTCCACTCGTCCTCCCCTTTGCCCCTGCGCATGAGCCCCGCTACTAGGCCATCGTCTTCGCTGCCTCGCTGCCCGACTATCTTCATTGTTGCCCACCCGAGGTAGCCGTTGCCGCTACCTCTCCTTCGTCGCCGCTAGGACGCCCCACCACCTACGCCCCGCCGCCAGGCCGCCCGCTCGTCACCGCCCGCCGCTGGTTGCTGACACCTGCTGGTTGCCGTGACTGCCCGTCGCCAACTCACTGCCGCACCACCTAGATAACCCCCCTACCCCCCCTTTCCTACCCTGCTCCTAGCCCCCCATCCCGCCCGCCCATTACCCCCTCCCCCTCCCCCCCCCCCCCCCCCCATTTCCTACCCATCTTCCACCCCTTGTCCTGTCCGCCCATTATGTCCCTACCCCCCCTCCAACCCCCCTACCTGCCCGCCTGCCCATTACCCTCCTCACCCCCATTTCCCACCCCCCACTACTCCTACCCGCCCACTACCTCATTACCTTCTCACCCCCCTACGAATCCCCCCCCCCCCACTTAGCCTCTGTTTCCTCGCCGAACCACCCAATTCCCCATGAAGCCCCTTTTGGGCCCTATTCCTGCGCCACTATCAGTTTTCACCGACACCCCTGCCTCCGCCAACGGGTATGTCTTCGCGCTCCAACATGTCCTCCAACATCGCCTCGTCTCACCACACCGATTGCTCGTATACGTGATTGGCTCGTGGGCTGTTTCACGAGTATTCATGCACAAGGACGCGCATCCGGTCTTGTTCATGTGGTGGTGCAAACGCTAGTAGCCATTCACACGTTGTAGCCATTCCTATGCAGTTCATTTGTGCTAGCAGCTATTCACATGTAATTTTCAAACCCGAACCCATTAAAAAATCCATTTAAAAAAACACCAAAAACCATAAAACAATAACAAAAAGAGAAAAAACATAAAAATTCAAAAAAATTCAAAAAAACAAGAAAAATAGCTAAAAATTTATTAATCAATTGCTAATTTTTGGAATCTTTTTTCTTTACTGAACACACACAAATAAATGACATAAAATATTATTAAAAAAACAAAATCTTTTCACAATTCATAAAATTTTATAAAAATAATTTAAAATCCATAAAATTTTGAAAAAAATTCAAGAAAATCCCAAAAAATTTCCACACCCTCTTGCCTATATAAATGCCGAACTCATTAAAACAAAAAAAAAAGCCAACAAAACATCGCACAAATAAATAAACAAAAACAAAAACCTCGAATCCAATACCTAATTCATTCACACTCATTTTGAAATTTCACACATCACTTGAAAAACAAAACGATCCAAAAATCACAAACCCTCTAATGCCTCTACACATAAACTTTAAGAAAAAAAACAAACAAATAAGCAACAACCACAAACACACCACCTCAAAACCAATCTTACCCATCTCTATTATTTTAAAAAAAAACATAAACACCAAACTAAAATAAAGCCAAACACACAACTTTAATGTTAAATCAAACACCCCACCCAAAATCCTATTAAATGGTCGATAAATCTTAAAACAGACCCATAAAATTTTTCCCATTCCCCTTCCCTAACGATGTGATCATCCACATTGCACAAGTCCCCCATCTTTTTCTTTGGTGCATCATGGTATTTGTCTTTTGGTTTGTATTTGACAGGAGGCAGATTGTTCCCTAGTCACCTTGTTGTTACCACTTGTGGATTTTTTTTTTCTCTTTTGTGCGGATTCTTTGGATGCGGAGTGCATTTTAGACCTTGCGAGTGTCCTTCCACCACCAGGTTCCTTTCCTTTTTCCCTCTCCCATGTGCACCATAACACACCATTAATTGTAATTTAAAATCTGTCGACCGTTGCATCCACCAAATGAACACACTGCACATCATAAATTGTAATTAAAATAAACTCGACTATTAATTATAAAAGAAACCCTGCTGTTGCACAAGCACTGTTGCACAATAACCCACATAATTTGTAAATTAAAATCCATTCACAGTGCACAATCACACATGCTACAAACACATTTAAATTGTAATTAAAATAAACCCCCCGAAGTCACGCATGTATGCACTTTGTGCCAAACATCATATAATTGTAAAAAGGAACTGCATTTTTAGAGACCCCCAATCAAGACAGTTAGTAAATTTATCAGAGTGGAGTTGGGTTACGAAATCGATCCACCATGCATTAAGGGTGTAATAAAAAATGAATTACAAATTACTTTTTCATTGATTAAAATGAATGCGCTAGTGATCACCCGCTCACTTTACCACACTTTAGGTGTATGCTCAACGATTACGGGGATTGGGATTCCCTAGTCCAGAGGTCGATCATATTTGTCCATGATGGTCTGAGTTGGTCATTCTTTTTTTAGTCGAGTCAGTGTCTGGGCTACGGTATGTCGGAACTTATATATTTCTTTTTGCATGCTTGATTATGAGGATCAAGGTGCTTGATTGTCATGCATAACATGAAGCTTTCAGTTGCATATGTGTATAGGTTATGTCGAATTTTTTTCGTAGGCTGTGGTTTGTTTGGGGAAGTTTGGTCCAATCCTGTTTTTTTTGTTGCAACTTTTCCATGATATCCTTCTTAGCTGTGGTTTTGTTTGGGGTTTTGCAAGAAATTTTTCTCTTTTTCCTTGGTTGTGTGTGTGTGTGGACATCATGTGTAGTCAGAATGGCATAATTTTCCTCTACTCCCCTACTTGTGATCCAGCACGTGCCATTGCCGGTACATGATTATTTCCTCCTTCTGGAGGCAGATTGTATTCATTGTGCTGGTCTTCATTCTTTTGTGGCTTTGAAGTTTCCGTTAGTGGGGACAACACGATCTGCTACTCCTTCTTGGGGTCATACAAGAACCAGTCTAGCTTGGTTTATAATCGATATTTTTGATTATCCACAACCAACATTAGTGATGCATTGTGTTTGCCTCTTTCAGCTTCTTTTGTCCCTAGTGGAAACCAATTATTGACAGCTTGATGCCAAGAGGTATATTCCACAGTGGATTCCGTGAGGTTTTGCAGTGGATTCTGAAAAATTATATTTGTTGCCGCGGTTCGTACACAAGGTGGATTCCTTGTGCCAAAAGTTGATGGGGACGCATGTCCTTTTCGGACATCTTGTTAATTTAATGTGCAAGTGGGTGATTCCATAGTGGGTGACTCCGCAAAATACATATTTAAATTAATGGACGCTTATGAGTTTAGAGTACACACTCGTAATAAATTAAGGTTAGGACTGAGTTTTAACCAATTTATTTATTTTGTAGCTGAAGACTGTTAGGTATTCACTTTTATCGGTTTAATTTTATTATTTTCTAACAATTGTGAATACTTCAGTTGATGTGTAGAGCAGGCAGTGGTGGCATTGGCGGATACTAGGCGATAGCGTATATTCAAGTTATTTAGAAGAAATTATCATTTTGATGGGCGCACATCTTAGGCGTGGTGCCAATATTTATTTTGATGTACTTATTTATTGAAGTGCCTGACATTTATTTATTATTTTGTATGCGCATGGATGCACGATTTAAATATTTGTTATTGGTCATTGTATTTGGGCACAACTCGACTCTTTGGGCGCCCAATCGCTTTAATTATTTAGTTGGACAAAAGCAAACACAAAAGCTAAAGCGTGCTAATTGTAAATTGGGCTATTTTTTTGAGCTTGTCTTTTGCTTCATGTCGTGCAAGTCTTCTCTTTTGTTTTTTGTGCAAAAGTAGAGTTATTTTGTTCTTGGCGACCTTCCAGTGCTCGCTACGTACGCATACAACATCCGATCTGTGCACCAGTGGTATTATAGCGAAGCTGAGATCGAGGGCTTCCAATCGCTTACCATCTTGCCCAAAGGCAAAGCTCTTGGAACGATCGAGCTCTGCAGTCCGTCTCATAGCAATCCGTCAATACTAGCCCGTTCCTGGTGGTGAAGAACCCCCTGCTACACAGTTGGATCACGAAGGACCAGCCTCTACAGGTGGAGGACCAGTAGACAAACTCCTACATCAAGTTGCCTATTCACATATAAGAAAAGAAGGTAATTATCATTGTTTAAGTAAGAGATAAGCTTTAAAAGCTTATAAGAGCTCAAAGCTCTTGAAATTTTGATTTGTAGCAGGAGTATGTCGCCACAAACGGTGGCATTAGAAAACGGCCCCTCTTTTCACAGCGACAACAAACGTTGGGTTTTTTTTTAAAAAAAACAAGAGCTTTAAATTTTAAAGCTACTAAGGTTACCAATTCTTAAGTTTCAATCTCTCCCATAGTGGTTGTTCATACATAGCTAGTCCTAAAAACAGATTTTCCACTTCCCTGCATGCCCCTGTTCACACCCGGGGACTAACAGAGTTCAATTCCAGCAAACAGATCACTACATGTAGACTAAACGCACGAAGTATCCTCTTGGAAGAAGACCGTGACATCAAATTCAGGATCCGCAAAGAAGAAATACTGCAAAAAGCCATTAAAAACGAAGAAGAAATAAGCCTTGTAAATCCGACTTTGAGCTACACTCATCCCGCTAACAAGATTTCGTGTGTGAGGTCTTTTGGAATTTTGCAGGGTGTCTGATCAAACCATGGAAGATTTTATGGTCGAAGGTGATTTACCGGAATCAACAATGGAGCAAAAACTGGATCTGATTATGATGCAGCTTCAAGAGGAACGAAGAGCACGTCAAACTTTGCAAGCTCAATTGGCCAATCTGCAACGATCTATCGCCGACCAAGATGGACCGCAATCTGAAGATCTTATACGATGTACGATCCATGCGACACTGGAAGCGCAATCTATTCGGAAAGAAACAAAGATAAGTAAAAGAAATTTCAAATTTCGTACTTTCAATGGGTCACGCAATGGAAAGACTGTACTTGCTTTTATCAGTCAATTTGATGATTATTTCCATGAAGAACAGTATGCTGAGAAAGACAAAATTAAGTGTGTCACTAATCATCTAGTGGATAGAGCATCCCTATGGTGGACTGTTGTTCGCAAAAGCATTGATTGTCCTACTACTTGGGAGACTTTCCAAAAGAAATTTTTGCAGAATTTCCTTCCACCCCAATTCCACGAAAAAGCAATAAAACAATGGGATCCTCTGCAACAGAGGGATCATGAGCCTATTTCACAATATACCGAGCGTTTTTGGAATGCTTTATTGCAACTTCGAATGCTTGAAGATGTACTTGAGGCAACCCATAAATGCAAGTTTATGTCAGGCTTACTTGGACATTTTTATGCAGAGGTGAACATGTCCAAGCCAACGACTCTCGAAGATGCAATTTCCTTGGCCTATGACACTAAAGACAAAATTCGAGGACAAGAGAAGCGACCACAACAATTTCAAACTAATGGTAACTTTGGTTCAAAACAATTCAATTCAAATTTTCAAAGATTCAATCAAAACTGTTTCCTTCCATCTTCTTTCCATAAATCTTGGACATGACCCCTTGCTTTACCATCAAACACAAATCCAAATCCTAAGCCATCTTTCCAGCCAAATCCTAACATTTCTAAACTTCCTACTATTACCAATAATGTGTCTAAGGCCAAACCCATAGTCTGTTACAAATGTCATCAACCTGGACATCTAGTGGCGAATTGTCAATCCAAAAAGCCAATTGTTCACATCAACTATTTGGGAGCGATAGAAGATGAAGAACATGAATAAATGCCAGATTTCACAAAAGACGATGGCGATATTGGTACTACTTTAGATACTTTACCAGGTATGCCAAATTCCCATTCTTTATTAATGATGAAATGTCTTCTGCATGGTAAAGAAAAGACTATTTTACATGATGGGAGCACACAAAAATTTATTTCTACAAAATTGGTCAAAGAAATGAATTTACATACTATTTCTACTCATTATCACATCAAGGCTGCATTCTTAGACACTAGATACAATGGAATACAAGAAGTGCATGACTTAGAAATTAACATTGGTGATTATATTGAACGTAGAAATTTCTTAGTTATGCCTTTGCAATCTAGTGACATTATTTTAGGAGTACCTTGGAGTCATCAGTATAATCCCAATATAGATTATTCCATGCATTCAATGAAGATTCATTCTAATGGGAAACAAATCACATTGCATGGTATGCACACTTTTGATAATTTTCCATTGCTTAGTCATACACAGGCTAAACGTGCATTACGAAAAGGTAGCAAATCCTACTTAATATGGGTGAATGAAATTGAAGTTCAAGAAAATTAGATGAATTCTAAGCACACACAATTTTTTTCACAATTTCAAGATTGTTTTGCTTGCTGACTTACCACCTGGCTTACCACCCATACGTCTCGAAGATCACAAAATAGATCTAATTCCTGGATCATAACCACTATGTAAAGCACCATATAGACATAACCAAATTGAACAGAAAGAAATTCAAGTCCAAGTTGAAGAATTGTTAACCCAAGGACTCATTAGACCCAATAGTTCTCCATTTGGTGCACTTGTCCTATTAGTGAAGAAGAAAAACAATACCTATAAGATGCGCATTGATTATCATGCCCTAAATAAAATCACTATTAAGAATAGATATCTGATTCCTAGGGTAGATGATCTTATGGACAAACTACAAAGGTATGCAATATTTAGCAAGATAGACCTTAAATCTAGATACCATCAAGTACGACTAGACACATCAAGTACGACTGGACACATCTGATATTTTCAAAAATGCATTTAGAACACAATTTGGATACTATGAATTCCTTGTTATGCCTTTTGGTTTAACTAATGCACCAGCCACATTCAGCCATATGATGAATCACATATTTTTAAAGCATCAGCATTGTGTCATTGTTTTCTTTGATGACATATTGGTTTTCAGTAAGAATGAAAATGAGGATTATGAACATTTATCATTGGTTTTTAAATTATTGAAAGAGAATCAATTATATGATAATCCTGAAAAGAGTGAATTTTTCCAAACACAAATTGAATACCTAGAACATATTGTTTCATCTGAAGGTATTAAATTTGACCCTAAAAAGATAGAAGCAATTTTGAATTGGCCGATACCTAAAGATCGGTACGAATTACACTCTTTCTTAGATCTTGCTAGCTTTTACAGAAAATTTGTGAGAACTTTTTCATTGCTTGCATTACCTTTGACAAAATTATTAAAGAAAGGCATTGTGTATCCTTGGTCCGACAATCAACAAAAGTCCTTTGATTTACTGAAACATGCTTTAACTCATGCTCCTGTATTGCAATTACCTGACTTCAATAGACCATTTTTTCACTAATGCTAGTGGATCTGGAATAGGAGCAATCCTTATGCAAGATTCCCATCCCATAGCCTACTCTAGCTGCAAACTTAAACCCTCTAAACTTAAGTATTCTACCTATAATAAGGAATTGCTAGCTGTAGTACAAGCTTTACATCAATGGAAACACTATTTAATGGGATCTGAATTCATGATCAAAACTGACCAACAAAGTATTAAATATCTCCTTAGTCAACCACAAATATCTGACCGACACATTAAATGGGATGCTTTTATTCAAATTTTTCATCCACTCATACAATATCAACCCGGAAAAGAGAATGTTGTTGCCGATGCTTTAAGTAGAAGACCGACTATTCATAATATCTATGTAATATCTTTTGACTCTCTACTCCCTATGAAAGATACCTACAACCAAGACCCTAGTTTTCAAACTGATTGGAATAAATTAGTTTCAAATAACTGGATTCCAATTGATTCATTGTCTTACGCTGATGGATTTATGTTCTATGAAAAAAGAATATGTGTAACTGTTCCATTTCGATCATTTGTCTTGCATGAAATTCATTGTCCCCCATACCAAGGCCATAGAGGAATTATTTCTACTTTGCATACACTAATTGAAGATTTTTATTGGCCACACATGGAATCTGATGTATCTAACTTTGTATCTGAATGTTTAATTTGCCAAAGAGTTAAATGACACCATGGTAAACAATATGGTTTATTAATGCCTTTACCAATTCCAGAACGACCATGGGAACAGATTTCAATGGATTTTATCACTGGTTTGCCTAACACTAAAGCTAATCGTGACATGATTTGGACTACAGTAGATAGGCTTAGTAAACAAGCATATTTCATTCCATGCAAGAAAACGTTAACTATATCTCAAGCTGCTCAATTGTTTTTGAAAAATGTTTTCACTAATCATGGTTTGCCAAAAGTTATTATTTCTTACCGTGATTCTAGATTTTGCAACAATTTTTGGATTACTTTGTTTACTAATTTAGGAACAAAGATCGATTTTTCATCTGCATTTCATCCTGAAACAAATGGGCAAACAGAAGCTACTAATAGTTCCATTTTAGATCTTTTGCGTACATACACAATTTCAAAACCATAAACATGGGATACACATTTACATATACTTCAATTAGTTTGCATGCAATAACACAACACATACAACTACACAGAAAGCATCATTTGAAATTATTTATGGATATAGATTGCCTACACCTGTTACATCATTGTCAAACAAAGTTCAAGCTGCTGATGATATTGCTAACATGCATGCTACTATTTTTGATGAAGTTAAAGATATGATTGTGAAAGCCCAGCAATCATATACAAAACAAACTAACAAGAAAAGAAAAGTTATGAGTTTCAAAGTAGATGATTATGTTTGGTTATGCATTGAAAATAGAAGATTACAAAGTGTTGACAAATGCCCTGTTGTAAAGTTAGCTCCTTGATTTTATGGACCTTTCAAGATCATTCATAAAATCAATGATAATGCATTTAAACTAGAATTACCCCAACATTGGAAAATACACAACACTTTTCATATTAGTTTACTACGACCTTTTAGAGACCAATTACATGTACGTCCTGTCTATGAAAACCCTCCTTTGCTAGAAGAAGAAACTGAAATCCTTGAACCTAAAACTATTCTAGATATTGACTTTATGACCACTAGAACTGTCGTAGATATTCTAGATATTTGGTTAAGTTTAAAAATCATCATGTTGAAGAGGCCCAATGGATGCACGCTCGAGACCTAAGTGCTTACCCCTCACTGTTGGCTCCACATTGAGCTAATAGAAATTGAGGACAATTGCTATCCCATCCCGGGGGTATGATGCTAAGAGGCATATTCCACGGTGGATTTCGTGAGGTTTTGCAGTGGATTTCGTAAAATTATATTTGTTGCTGGGGCTCATACACAAGGTGGATTCCTTGTGCAAAAAGTCGATGGGGACGCCTGTCCTTTTTGGACGTCTTGTTAATTTAATGTGCAAGTGGGTGATTCCATAGCAGGTGATTCCATAAAATACATATTTAAATTAATGGATGCTTATGAGTTTAGAGTTCGCACTCATAATAAATTAAGGTTAGGACTGAGTTTTAACCAATTTATTTATTTTGTAGCTGAAGACTGCTAGGTATTCACTTTTTTCGGTTTAATTTTATTATTTTCTAACAATTGTGAATGTTTCAGTTGATGTGTAGAGCAGGCAGTGGTGGCGTTGGGAAGTAGTGGGCGATAGCATGCATTCAAGTTATTTAGAAGAAATTATCATTTTGATGGGCGCACATCTTAGGCGTGGTGCCAATATTTATTTTGACGCGCTTATTTATTGAAGTGCCTGATATTTATTTATTATTTTGTATGCGCATGGGCACACGATTTAAATTATTGGACATTTATTTGGGCATAGCCCGACTCTTTGGGTGCCCAATCACTTTAATTCTTTAGTTGAAAAAAAGCAAACACAAAAGCTAAAGTGTGCTAATTGTAAATTGGGCTATTTTTTTAAGCTTGGAGATGAATAATATATCAAATACATGCTTTGTAGAGTGCTCACACAAGGCATGGGGGAAGATTGCACCCAATTAGTCTTTTGCTTCATGTCATGCAAGTCTTCTCTCTTGTTTTTTGTGCAAAACTAGAGTTCTTTTGTTCTTGGGGACCTTTCGGCACTCGCTACATACGCATACATCATCCGATCTGTGCACCACAGCTGAAGATATCCTTTCCCTTCTTCAGAAGGAGATGTTTATCCTGTTTGTGTCTAGCAAGGTTATTACCAGTTCAAGGGTTTATGTTGCTCCTATCACCTCCCCGATATGGAAGCAACTTTGCTAGTTTCTACAAGACAGATTTATGTCTGCAAGCCTGTGTCTAAATGTCTCTCCAAGGAGCTTTTTAATACTTTTGTTCAGATATTAGAAGGGGCTAAATTTAATTGGTCAGCCTTCATGTTAGCCAAGATGGATCAACATTTCCAAAGAGTTAGAAAAGGTCATGGCAATAATGTGTCTTATGGTGCTTTCCTTAAGAAGATTATCACTCTTGCCCCTCCTCCTGGTGGTGTGCTAGTGGTTGATCGTGGCCCTCTTCCGAAGCAGCCACCACCTTGTGTTCCATGCCCTCCCCCATTACAAGAAAACTCAGATTTAGAGGATGAGCCCCCTCCAAGATTTTCTCGACTTAAGCGTCGATGTACTAAAGGGCCACCTAGTCCCTCTGCAGTTTCAACTAAAGATCCTCTGGTCAAGGATACTACTCCTCCCATTTCTAGTAGTTCCCTTCTTGCGTTCCTCTCATATCCTAACCTATTTGTAGCTCAGAGGGATGGACAGCTAGATCAACAAATTCCTGCTTCCTTACAGACATTGATAGCTGGACCATTACTCTCTCAGATAGTTTCTGGTGTCCATTCTATGTTGGAGACCTCCCTTACATCATGTCTTCAGTCTGTTTACACAAGAGTGTATACTTCCTTGCAAGATAAGGTGGATTCATTGAGCAGCTAGTTGAGTAAATCCTTGGAGGATTTGGCATTAAAAAAAGCTACCTTGAGTGACATTGATAAGCAGATGACCGAGGTAACTATTTTGATGGATAACTAGAAAGCTAAAATTTAGGAGCTGGAAGCTAAGATAGCTACATTAGAAGCTGAGAATTTGTCCTTAACAATTGAAAAGAATGCAGCTATTGAGGACATGTTAAAGTCAGCTCGTAAATTGGGAACTTGTGAAGGTCACTTTTGCAGCATTCTCAAGAAATTGTTGAGGCCCAAAAGAAGCTTACTGAGGAGCTTAATTAGAAAGTTGCCGCTCTTTCTATTTCTCCTCTAGCTCCTGTAGTTTCTTTAGTGGTATCTTCTAGGGAAGAGCTTGACCAATTGCAGTATAAAGCTGAGATCTGTGATGGATTTGCTGCTAAAGTAGAATGCCTCCAACAGTGCATGAATTGTGTGCATGAACATTTTATTCACTATACTAACTTGGTGTCACCACCTCCTTCCTTTTGGGTTAAATATCAGCAACACAAATTTTCCTTATACATATCCTTAAGCAATGTGGATTTGGAACCTCCAAAGAATGGATGGTCAAATCTTTGGTCTACAGATTCCCTTCAAATCTCTGAACCTCTTCCTACCATTAATATTCCTTTATATGGTCAAATATTCCTTCTATTTTTTTAGAAGATTCCCTTCAAACCTTTTTTATGCATTCTCTATCTTTTCCACCTTCCTTATCATTTCATTTACCCTCATTCTATGACTTATCTTATCCCCCGTTACAGTCTTCTCCTCTTATTCAATTGCCCTATCCATCTAATTATATTAACTTTCCTTCCCAGACAGTGCTAGATACACTTGGATATGATCATGACATTCTTCGTCGATGACAATGGACACTACATGATTCTGTGATGACAGGACCGATGTTTAACTGGCCTTTTATTCTAGGGTCCTGGGATACAACTGTGGCATGTTCAAATTATTATCTTCATTTTGTTAGAGTATATGTTACTTCTGAGGATACCACTGTTCGTCTTGTAGCTCATTTTTGTTGGTATCTTGCCTTCATGCATCATCAATCTCATTTGAATACTCGCAAGAGTATCCCCCAGAGCTGATCATAGATCCAAATGTGGATGTAGTTGTTTCTTAAATGGATGTACTATATTACTTTGCACATGCCTTCCCCACTAGGTTTATCATCTTACTAGAAATGATGTATTGTCTCTAGTTCCTCCAAAATGTACCTCAGTACTTTGTAAATGAGAACAAAGCCTTGGAATGTCTTAAATTGAGTATGCAATTTAAGAAGAAACATCTTCATCCTGCTTAGCAGAAGAGGGATTTCATGATTGCATCATCTTTTTTCTTAATGAAAACCTTTTCATTTGCTCTCCGTTTTTGAGAGCATATGCCATTCAAACTACCTAGTTTTATGCCAAGTGTTAGTGTATGCGTACGTATTACTTTTCTCTTATGTGGAGTTGAAGATGAAGATGGACGTGATTGAGATGCTGATGGATGGTGGTTCATGATTCTATCTGATTGAAGGATGGAAGTAACCTTTTATATCCTCTACAAATTTGTTATAATTTTCTATTGATTATAAGATCTATTCATGGATAAATGTATTTTCCTTTCGTTATATGCTTTCTAAGATACATGTGATAAGTTGGGGTTGTGGTTGGGTGGTTTATTGAAGATACTGAAGAAGATTGAGTTGAGCTCTTTAATGAACTTGTCTTCCCTTTTTCTTAGGTTGCGACGATGCTCCCTTATTAAGTGTGGGATATGTTAAAGGCTGAAATGACTAGATTTTTGGTTGATTTTTGTTGTTTTTGAAGGCCTAAATGGTTGATTTTTTATGGATTTTGAGTGATTACTAGTTTTTTTTGAAGTGTTCGAAACTGTTTTGGATGAGATGGATTATGTTTTGAAAGCTCATGATGATTCTCAGTAGAAATATGAGGCTCTATGATATTCTGATAGGTTCTGTTTGATGATCTGATTGGTTCTATTTAGCTTCTGTCTTGTTATGTTTTTCTTATGTATGAAGCATGGATTAATGATTGATGGAAGTTGAGAATATTTAAAAGATCATTGAATAGTTTTTGATGGTTTGGAATGGTTTTAGTATGAGTTATGTGGTTTTGATGCTTTTTGTTGACCTCTTGTGAAATCTTCTGTAGAGCCTCTATTCGTGCTCTATTTCTATTTTTGTTCTGTTCAGTAGATCTTCTATAAGTGGAAGTGATAGTAGTGAGCTGTGACAAGTCACTGCAGTGGCTTTGGTGACCTTTCATATTAGAGACACCTTTTAGAAGGGGCAACCACGACCAAAGAAGGAGTACAATGAGTGATTATTGAGTATTGTAGTGAGGAGATGATGTACAATTGATTGAGAGAGAAAGAGAGAGTCAAAGATAGCCAATCCTATGCCAAACAATGTATCTTTCTATAAGAGACTATGAGAGAAAACTATGAAGACAATGAAGATGGATACTATGTGATATTTTTCCATTCAAAGTGGTGTTTTTTTTGTGTTCTCTTTGATTGGTTGATGCATTCTATAAAGAATATGAAGAGAATGATGAATTTTGTTGAAGTTAAAGCCATGGGAGAATTGTTTCTATGATTCTGCGTCAAGATTTCTTGCTAGTGGTGTTCTTTTCCTTGTTGTGGTTCTCTAAAGAAAACAAACGCTTGTTGCTGTTACAAGATAGATTTTCTTGAGTAGAGACCCCTTTTTCTTGGTGTCTCTCTTGGGGCTCCAAGCACCAACTACTAGCATTGTGCCCCACACTAATCCTGAAGTCCAACACCAACTAATAATACAAGAAACACATTTGAATCTGATGACACTCTCAGCTAGCACCGATAAGAAATGAGGAGCAAAAAACCACAACTCTCAACTAAACCAACCCACTAAAGTTGAGTCTAGCCCCATGCCAATGATTTTCAATCCCTCTTGGAACTACTTGCATGCATTGTTGCAAATACCAACGGTGATGACATTGTTGCATGTATTCGACAAATGGATCACACCTTCACCTTGTCTGCATGCGGCCATGAATGGATTTGGCCTAGGTCTCCTCAATGAAAACACCAACAATGATGTGAGTTTTCTACCCTGCTTATGTGAGGGATTCAAATTCATATTTACTAATGCATTCTCAATTGGCTCATGAGCTCATTACAACTCAAATCTCATGTGAGACATCCTTGAAAGGACAAATGATCACCTCCTTCAAATGCATCTATGTTGAGACTACACCTTAGGATGATTGATCACCTCCTTAATTGCTAAGGAACTCATTGCAACTCAGATCTTCTACAAGCCTTGAAAGGATGATTAATCATCTCCTTCAAGCATAGTTATATTAAGGCTACACATGAGGATCTTACCAATCTCAATCGCTTCTCATAATACGAGTTCTCATTTTTGCAGCAATTATTTACATTACGACCATATGGGAAAGAGTGAAATGCCAAAATCATAACCAATGCCAAGAAATGTCATGGGATAAATATATAAAAATATGACTCTACTTATGTCTCCCCAACTTCGTTTCAATTATTTTCTTAACCCTTAACCAACCATTAGAAGATCATGTGATGCTACATTTGTACACAGACCAAATCCTTAGCACGGAAGAGCTTCGCATTGCCTATCACATAGGTTCATGTGACCTCCTCACCAATCTCTTGACCTATATTACCCATGTCACTATTCGATGACATGATATGGACCATTGCAGTATCATGGAATATAATCCACACTTCTACAATTGGCTATTACAATAATAGTGAAGCATCTCTTTGTATATACACAAGTGTACAAGCACCTCAAGAACATACTCAAAACACACACTACACCTTTTCCATAATCTCTTTGCACAATCCTAGAAGTATTGCAATCCACTAGGAGCGGGAGGGGCCTTACAGTTTGCCAAAAAAGGTTTATCAAAAGACCTTGTAGAAAAAGCTTTGCAAATTGATTGTTTTCTTACATGCATTTTTTTAAAATGTAAATTGTTTAGTATATTAGATTAAGATTTCTTTATAAGGTGTAAGTATGTTTCTTTGCTCATAGATTTATCTTAATGAATTCTTCTCAAAATATGACCACACAAAAGTCTAGAAACTCAAGAATAACAACACGAACCAAATCAACCATATCAAAAAATGACAAAGGGGGAAACATGATAATGTAGACACAACCTTCAAGAAGTGCATATATTCTTCTACGATGAGAACTTAGCTTGAAGATCAACTCAACTAAACCAGCAACATTGATACTGTTCTCTCTCTCTCTCTCTCTCTCTCTCTCTCTCTCTCTCTCTCTCTCTCTCTCTCTGACCTCTAAAGACTAAATAAGAGCTAGACCCATTCCTAGCAATAGTGGCCTAAAATTATAGTGTTAACATCACCACCAATATTAGTTACACATAGATCCCACCAGACTACAATGTGCCATGGGGCTAGCACAACTGGGGGGGGGGGGAATGTTAACCCCTTCTTGGAAGGTGCAACAAAGAAATCATGCAAAACAAGAGCAAAAATTTAATGCAAGCTTTGGACAAGAAAACTATTCGAAATTATTTTTGTAAATGAGAGCCCGCGTAAGAAAAATAAGGCCATGTATAAAAACTAGAAAATGAATGGATATGCTCATTCTTGTGGTGTGCAATCTTGTAGCTCTATTCTTGCTTCTTATTTACTTCATGCTTGAGAGAGAGAGAGAGAGAGAGAGAGAGAGAGAGAGAGAGAGAGAGAGAGAGAGAGAGAGAGAGAGAGAGAGAGAGAGAGAGAGAGAGAGAGAGAGAGAGAGAGAGAGAGAGAGAGAGAGAGAGAGAGAGAGAGAGAGAGCGTGTGTGTGTGTGTGAGGGACTGGTGTGGAAAAGCTCTTACTTCCTCTTCTTCCTCTTCTTCTTCTTCTTCTTCTTCTTCTTCTTCTTCTTCTTCTTCTTCTTTAGAGGTTTGGAGAGTTTGCAATGGTTATTGAGAGGTAACCATAGTCATGTTGCTTAAAATACTTGAAATTATAGGTGTTCTATTAAGTCCAGCATGCATGGCTTATGAAAGAGACGACAATTTTGGTATGTGTGTATGTGCGTAAAATTAGCTTGATCAATGTTCATATAAAGGTTTGTGAGTAAGCATAGGGCTCAATGTACACATCTTAATCTTAGTAACGTGATTTCCTACAAAGAAGGAATATTAAGGGACTCAATGTATTTTGTGTGATAACCTAAGTGTGTGTCATTATAGTAAAAGGTTAAGTAGAAATGTGTGAGCACTTGAGTATAAGTATGCTTATTGTGTGTGTGTGTGTGTGTGTGTGTGTGTGTGTGTGTGTGTGTGTGTGTGTGTGTGTGTGTGTGTGTGTGTGTGTGTGTGTGTGTGTGTGTGTGTGTGTGTGTGTGTGTGTGTGTGTGTGTGTGTGTGTGTGTGTGTGTGTGTGTGTGTGTGTGTGTGTGTGTGTGTGTGTGTGTGTGTGTGTGTGTGTGTGTGTGTGTGTGTGTGTGTGTGTGTGTGTGTGTGTGTGTGTGTGTGTGTGTGTGTGTGTGTGTGTGTGTGTGTGTGTGTGTGTGTGTGTGTGTGTGTGTGTGTGTGTGTGTGTGCGTGCACGCGCGCGCATGCACGTGCGCGCGTGCATGTGTGCGTGCATAGGGTATGAGACACTTATAGACATTAATATATAAGTTTGGATTGGAGTTTCCCTTACACTACATAGAAGGAGTACTTGGATAAGCATTGAGTGTATGTGTGTGTGTAAAGTTTCCCTTATAAGAAGGTTGGATGGCATAGTGATACCATTGTAAGAGTGTATGTATGTGTCAGATACCTTCATTTGTTATTAGAAGTTGTTATTAGGGAGTAATGTGCGTATGCAAGTGTGCGAGGAGAAGTGTAGGTGTGTATGTATAAAGAGAAAATATATAGGAATAGTTCAAACAATATGTGAATGTGTATTATAAAAAGAAGTCCATGAAGTAAGTGTGGGGTTGTGTGTGTGTGGGTTCCTATATATGTATATAATTGTATAGCTAAAACTTACATGTCATGTAGTGTATTGAATGTAAGAGAGAGCATATAATTTGATGAACATGTGTGAGGGTGTCATTCTAGATGGTGACATTGAGAGAATGGATGATTTTGAGAGGGAAGAGAGATATACTTTCCAAACTCATAGAGGGGATTTATATAGGGAAAAGGGGGTGGGGGGAGGACTTTCCACAATGCACTCCTAAAAAAGCAAGCATGTGTGTTTCCATTTGGGAAATCTCCTACATTGAGTTCATCATAAACTTGATTGAGCTATGTACTCCCAAAAGCAAGCCTCCTCAATTATCCCCTAATTTTCTAGTTCAACCTTATTCTTGTATTATATTGATTTTTGAGTCTACTTTGATTTAGGTCTTAATTTGAGGCTAGTGATCTCATGGACAACTTGTAAATTCTAGATTGATATTTTTTTGAGCTCTTTGCATCTACATTGCTTATTTTTCTCACAATGGTCTTCTAATATCCCATTTTATTATTCTAGAATTTTGTATTTTTTTACTTAAGTTTTAGCTAGTATCTTCATCTTGGACTAGTGGTTACTCTTGTTAAAGTTCATTGGGAACCTTTTTTAAAACTATCTTCTAATGAAACCTTATTTTTGATAGTTATCATTCAAAATGTAGTAATCTTAGATGTAGTGATCTTACAAGTATATAGTACATGTAATGGGTACATTACACATTTTTTAGCAATAGAAAACGTGCACTTAAACTATGTTAAAGAGTTTATGATGTTGCAACACAAAGCACTTAAATGAATGTCATATCAAAAGGCAGTGAATTGATGTGTGTGGTCTTTGACTAACAAAGAGGTAAATTTTACTAACACATTTAACAAGTGAATCCACAAATCAAAATATAGGAAATGATATGTTGCCAGAAATTGAAGCCCTACTTTAGCATATTGGTTTAATGGGCCTTATTGTTCAAGTTATATCAAAACTCAAATGATAACAAATAGAGATGATTTACTTTTGTAGATTCAAAAGCTAAGCTCACAATTGGAGAAAACATGTGCTCTAATTGTTTCTCAAATTAGAATGCTTAGAACAATGCTTTGTACATTTAATCAAATATTTAAGTATAATTGCATTGTTAGATGCCTTAGCCTTAAGTATAGGGAATTTCTATGTTTGATTAGATGGAGATATTCCTCTTATAAGGTCCTTAAACTATATAAAAGTGTCAAATATCAAGAAGGCTATCAAATGGCAAGTATAAGAGATGGAAATGATTTGTTGTGAGTGAAATCAGATTCCCAAAGTTTGTTCTTTGGGAAGGTGGAAGAAAGGCCACAAGGTCTAAGAATGGTGATAGAAGTGTTGAAGTATTCACGTAGTTCCGAGAGCTTACCAGAGTTGATGGTCCACACATGCACCCAAGACATGTATTGTGTCGGGCCATTCTCTACAGTATCCCCTTTGTCATGTGAAGTCTTCCTATCTTTGGAAAGTGAGAATTCCTTCATACATGAACTCTCCTTGATAATTACATGTGAAGATCTACTTTTTATGGAACCATTTGTGAGTTCATGTGTTTGACACTCCTTTCCCTTGGAGATTGAGCATGCTTGCTTATGTTGATTTTCCTTCATGAAGATGAATTTTGAAAGGCTATTTTCTTTGAAGTCCTCTATGAAGACATGACATGGGAAAACCTTCTCTTTGAAAAATGAACATGCCTTCTTATAACTACAAGCCTTGGTGAGATTGTGTGAGGGGCTATTTCCTCTGGGAAATGAGAATGCCTTCTTATACTTACCAAGCTTTATGGCATGTTGCGAGGGGCTACTTTCTATGTAATCCTCTACGGAGTTATGAGATGTGAATACATTCTCTTTGACAAATGAGCATGCCTTTTTATCTTGCTCAATCTCGATGACATGAAGTGAAGGGTTATTCTTTATGGAGTCCTTAACAGTAACCTTCTCTTTCGATAATGACCATGCTCTCTTAAGATAACTAGGTTTCATGACATGGTGTGAGGGGTTATTTCGCATTGGAAATGAGCATGCCCTCTCATACTTAGAAGGCTTGATGACATGGTGTGAGAGGCTATTTTGTGGAGAGTCCTCTATGAAGTTATGAGATGGAAATACCTTCTCTAGTTTGGCAAATGAGCATGCCTTCTTATATTGGGCAATCTTGATGACATGGAGTGAAGGGCTGATTTCTGTGGAGTCTTCAATGAAGACATCATGTGGTGATGATTTCTTTGCTATGGAAAGTGGAAATGCCGGATCCTCCTGGATGATGTGGTGCGAATGACTAAACCCGGACGAGTCCTCATGGTGCTTAATGTGGTGGGGGGAAGGGCCAGTCCTAAGAGAATCCTCCTCCTTGATGGTGCCCTTCTCTTTATCACATAGCCCAAGGGGATTACAAAGGTGTTGGGCTAGGGACTCTTGTTGGATAGGGTGGTGAGGGTGAGGGAGGGTAGTATAGTGGCCTTCTACACACACAAGGTTGGAGCCAAGCAAGGCAATGTGGGAGGGCTTGAGAGGGAGGGAGGAGAGGGGCTCGGAGCCGGCAAGGGAGAGCATGAGGTGACGCTCCGATGGGGGGCCATGGAACCACCAGTCGAGGGCCTCAGACGCCATCAAGCTCTTGATCATGGGGGCGTCCCCCATGCCCAGGGCATGGTAGAAGCCCAGCACCACCTGCAGCTGCTCCTTGCTCCCTTCCGCCATCGATATGAGAGAGAGAGAGAGAGAGAGAGAGAGAGAGAGAGAAGAAGAAGAAGAAGAAGAAGAAGAAGAAGACGACACAAAGGGAGAGTGAGAGAGGAGGGAAGAGAGGTCTCTTGCAGTCATTGTTATGAATGAGTGAACGAATGTAGAGAGAGAGAGAGAGAGAGAGAGAGAGAGAGAGAGAGAGAGAGAGGCCGCCCAGTGCCCCGCCAGCCAAAGGCATCGCCCCTAATGATGCTTTTGGCCAGCTGCCTCATTGCCTCTATCCCCTCATACTTGTCCATATTCACATACTTTCCAATAATCTCATACTTGTCCATATTCCCATTATAACTCACTTTACTAATGTGTGTGGGCATCGTTCATGTATGTTCTCCATTTATGGCATCCTATGTATGTTCTTGGTTTATGTGTACTATTGTATCGATCCACTTGTGCAGAAGATTACTTTATCCAATTAAACAAAAGACTATGATTCTTATGAATTTTTAAGCGTCCAATAATCCAACACTAGAGGGGCCATGACTATGGACCTTTGATCCACCTTCCATGCTTGGTCTTTACATTCTTCTTTCGTCATACATATCTTAACACCTATTGCATGCCTTGTTGCAAGCATGACCTATTACATGTAAATTCTTTCATTTGCAAGTATCTGTCGCACATCTAAGTGAGGAAAAATAACTACATTCTAATAGCAACTTTATCAAGCTCTCATATTGCACTACCCCACAAAATTTGTAAGGGGCATGATACTATTATCTCATTCAATGAGGATAGACACCACTAAATGCAAGAGTGGGCCACCATCCTATTGGCCATAACCCTAACCCAACCCTAAACATGATCATGTGATGTGTGTACACACACACATACATATATCTATTTATTTATTTTTTAATATGCCTACCCACATGCACACAAACATACATATGAACATTCACATGTACATTTCTATGTGTCTGTGCATGCATATCTATAGACATGAATATTATATTGTAATGTAGACTCTAAGATTCATTGAACCAACTTCCTCTCCTACATGTCACTCAACCCAAACCAAAAACTAGAGAAAATATGCAATTGAAAGAAAACTCAAGGCTAAAAAGCAACATCTAGATGGTAGTATGTAGGAAGTATATGTATATACACACATGCAAACACACATAGACACATGTGTGTGCGTGTGTGTTCATGCGTGCATGCATGTGTGTGTGTGTGTGTGTGTGTGTGTGTGTGTGTGTGTGTGTGTGTGTGTGTGTGTGTGTGTGTGTGTGTGTGTGTGTGTGTGTGTGTGTGTCGTGTGCGTGTGCGTGTGCGTGTGCGTGTGCGTGTGCGTGTGCGTGTGCGTGTGCGTGTGCGTGTGCGTGTGCGTGTGCGTGCGTGTGCGTGTGCGTGTGTGCACGCGCGCGCGCGCGTGTGTGTGTGTTGTCTACATGTAGATATAACTAATAAATCCATTATTCTCTATGTAAGTCCTTGGCACATTAGAAAGATTGAAATTAATTTGAAATAAGTGGATCCTCTTGAATGTTATGTACAATAATAAACTTTAGAAGTCTAGATTTTTTGGAGAGAGAGAGAGAGAGAGAGAGAGAGAGAGAGAGAGAGAGAGAGAGAGAGAGAGAGAGAGAGAGAGTTCTCTACTTGTATAGAAGCACCCAAGGTGAAGTATCCATGAACACTACCCATGGTCATGCCTTGGTTGTGTGCAAGGTGTAGAAATCAAACTATGAGGATGGCATTTCTAACATATCCTATTGAATGCAATGGATAGCAATAGGCTTTGATGATGAGGAGAAACATTCTCATTGAGGAGATTGACCATGCTAGAAAGGCACAAATTACAAGGACTCAAGGTGATAAGTTTTTGAATATGCGTCCTACTACATAACTTAACTAGTAGGATTTCTAATACATGTGACCTATAGATATATTCTATCTGTAGTTGGATATTTCATCTTTTGCATAGATCTTTGGTAATGCCAATAGTTAAAAGTCCCAATTTCTGCCTTGTAAGAAGTTTGAATGTATTGTTTTGTAAGGAAAGAGGTGTGAATACCAATGGTATGAAAAGTATATTCACATCTACCCTCGAGTAACACTCCAAATTTATCGCTCTACATGATATGAAGACATTCTCTTTCATTTCGAAAAAAAAAAGGTATTATGATAATAGTAGATAGGTATGTTGATTCCTTTAGCAAGTTTCATTATAAGACTTTGTGTTGACAATGGCATTGTGCATTTGATTGCATTTGGAATGTAATGAAGCAAATTATCAACATGAGAGTTGAAGCCTATTTCCAAGTATAAACTCTGTAAATACTTGAGCTAAGAGAAAAGAGGACTTAGGGTTTAGTATAAAAAGGCAAGAAGTGCTAATGTAGCATCATTCTTTGGTATTATCACAATTTCATCCTTCTTGTCTTTCATTCCTCTTGTATTTGGTTTGCAGCTCATGGCTACATTGTGCTATGGTAATAGAAGATGTTCCATGGCATGGCCATGGTTGAATCTCAGTTTGGTTCATTTCTTGTCATTTGTACCTAAGAATATTTTGATGTCCTGTTCATTTCCATTGTTAGATTAGACTTCTTTTACATTGGTATTAGAGCATTAGTTTAGATCCTGTCAGAAGTCATTTTGATGCATTAGATTCAGTTGTAGTGACTAGGGAGTGAAAACCACAGTTAAAATTTAATCACAGGAGTTAGTTCTTCCATAACCATGGTCTAACATGGAGATCTGTCACAAACTGTGACTAAGATGGAGGTTCTTGGCATGAACCAGTGGATAATGGCAGGCTCCAACCAATTTGGTAACTCATGACCAAGTTTTGGACCAAAAATTTGGGGAAGTTGGACAAAATGAGGGTTACAGGACTTAGTTTGGTTTAAACTTGAGTTCCTTTTCAAGATCAGGGGTTTCTTCCCTTTCCTTTCAAGCTGGCCTCAAGAATCCATGGCCAAAGTCTAATCAAATCTCTTGCATGTGATCTCTATCTTGCCAATGGACTTCATAGCCTTGTTCTCCATCTCTTGAGCTTCTCATGGAATAGTGGATTGGCACATTATGCCTCATTTCTATCTTGGAAACTAGTAGTAGGCAGCAATGTGAATTGTACCTACTATATATTCAAGCATGTAAAATGACAAAGATGAGCTATGGAGCTTATATTAATGCTCTAAAGCACTTGACAAGTGGTCTCCTTCAAGCTTTGGCAAGATTTCTCTCCATTTTGGACTCTTCTCTCTCCCATGAAACCCTATTATTTACAGTTTTGGACAACAATAGAGAATCTCTGATTTCTTGAAGCAAATGAAGGGAAAATTGGTGGCAAATTACTCCTGGAGCTTGCTTATGCACATGGCTTCAATTCATTAACAACATTGAAGCAACATTGGGCTCACATTGATCTATGGAAGCTTGGGACAACATGCATCTTCAATGTCAGTGAAAATTCTTGATTCTCTTTCCAATATTTGGAGTATTTAGTTTACATTGGATTTTTTCTTTACCATCTTTCAAGCTCTTCATCAAATAGAAGAAGATTATAACTTCATCATCCATTCTTGAAGCATGGAGCAACAATGGAGTCCATATGAGGGAGCTTATGCTACATTGAAGCATGCTGAAATTGGGATTTCTGTGGATCTTTATAAGCTAAAGACATTCCATCATTGTGTGGGGAATCTACATCAACTACATTCTTCATTAACAAGCATAACATGTATTTTCAATCATCTTTAATCTCTCCCTTCTGAATCCAATTGCTGAGCTAATCCAATCGATGAAAGAGGGATTAAAATGATTCAGAATTCCAATCATCTTCTTAAATGCACTTCATGAATAATCCATTTAGCTACCCTAGTGATTAAACACTGATTGATCAATTACATTCATTGAAATAATCACTTCCAATGCCTCTAATTCTCATCCATTTTGTTCTAACCCTGACGTTGAACTGTTTGCCTCTCGTTTCATTACCATGAATGTAAATTTTGCCCAACGGTAAGTGAAATAAAAGTTGTAAAGTAGTGAGTCAACTAACATACTCTTTTGATCTATGTTTTTAAGCTTCTGTAAAATGTCTCTAGGGGTCTTGTTGTTTCTAAGTCCCGCTAGGAATGCAATTTTCAATGCATTATATGTAGTAAATTTAGCCATGCCATAATTGCTAAACTAGTCCATGGATTTGCCCTACAAAAGTGGTTGCAAAGTGCTGCTTCTTAACCTAATCCCCATACATTTAATTGAATACGTTTTTGTCCATCTAGTTTCAAATTGAGCCACATGACAGTCAAGGCCTTCTTTCCTCCCACCTAAAAATTTGGCTACCCAAACCTTAGGGTTCTAAGGTGGCGTGCTGCAGGTATTCCTTACCTAACACCACTTCATTTTCAGTCCAATTTCTTCCACGCTCATGCATATCATGAAATGAAAATCAAATCCTTTCCAATACATGCATTTCATGATGTCTTCTTAATGTAGCATTGAACTGTCATGTCTATACCCACGAGGAAAAGTGGATGCTAGTGGCGAGTTGGTAGGACAAAAGAGAGGTGACCCTCACCTACTAACAAGGACCTTGAAGGGGAGCACAAACTAGCTTGAGAGGGAAATTCACACACCCCTCAAGTCTCGGACCCCACACATTTAAAGTTTAGGTGCAGGTACCACTCAAAGTCATAAGAATTCAGCCTTCAACATGGTATATTTGGCATGGGTTACATGATGTAAAGGCAAATGTATGGCAACATAATGTAATGCAATTGGAAAATTGGGACAGAGTTATGCTAAGCAAGATGTATGCTACTAGTGGCATTTGTTACTTGGGTCAGAAATAAAGAGTTGGAACAAGGTTTTCAAGCAAGGTTCCATTGATTGGATCCTTATTTTGCAGCTTACAGTGGAATTATTCAATCCTTGGTTACTTGCAGAGGTTATTTTGGTGTTGGAAAATGTATGGAGTTCATTTGTAGGTCTAGGTACATGCATGAAATTGATGGTACAAGTCACTATATGACCAGAACAAAGCATTCACAGGTTGCAGGAAATTCCAGATAGCTACAGTAAATTGCTTACATAATTTTTTGTACTCAACCATTTTTAAAACTTGATAGCTCATTTGAAGCGGGATATCCTAAGCTTTATACAGAGCTAAGAAGTTTGTCATTTGGATCATCAGAGCTCAAGATATCTGAGTTTTTTTTCTGTTGTACACTCAGGACACAGGACGTCACTTATGGCTAAAAATAAAAGAAAGGAACCCATTATGGATACCATCAGTGAAGGTTTAAGGGACTATCAGTAGGATAAAGAGCGTGAAGCTTCACAAGAGGCTATTTAACTTGAGAACCATGATAATGAGGAGCTAGAGATAAGTTCAACACATACTGTAGTAAAAAACAAGTGAATGGGGTTGGCACTACTCATGTCTCTATTGATTCTAATAGTTTTCAACAACTCTCCAATCACATAAAGGATATGAAATCAGGCATTGATAAGGTTGTGGCTCTCTTGAGTGAGAGGATATTACCTACAGCTATTCCAAATGCTCCAAGTCTTCCCATTGTTCAAGAGCAGTCAAAGACCATAACTCCCAAGGTTGTTGGGAGCTTTGAAGTTGGAGAGCCATCAAGAGCTTAGCCCTCTTACTTTCAGCCTAAATCTCAACCCTTTTATCGACCCAAGACCTACACTAACCCTCATGGATAGGATTTGGAAGATAAGGCCCAAGCTAACTCAAGGCTTGATGATGACACATATGAATGCCATCCTTTTTATAAGTCTTTTTATGGACATCCATCTACTATCCCTAAATCTACTCATGAAGAGATAGTTGAAGAACAAAGGTCTTATCATGGTCAAGCAAGTGGAGGTAATAATTCTCATGGGCAACACCCTTAAATGGACATGGTCATGTGAATTCTGAAGAGATAGTTGAAGAACAAAGGTCTTATCATGGTCAAGCAAGTGGAGGTAATAATTCTCATGGGCAACACCCTTAAATGGACATGGTCATGTGAATTCATATCCAGATTCTTATGGATAGCAACATCATGTCAATAATAATCATGTACATAATCAGCCCTCTAAACAAGGCCCTTATTCAAATAAGTTTTGGCCACATCAAATGAGTGGACAACAACCACCAATGAATGCCACAACAAATATACACTCTCCAATGCATGGACATCAAGTCTATGGACTGTCTCATGTTGTTGGCAACTCTTTTTCTTGACCACAAGGACAATTTAATCAGTCAAATGGGTTTGCAAATAATCATGGACAACAACAACCATATGTTCATGGAACATGGAGTAATGATGCTCAAAGGCAAAATTCTTTTGGTTCAAATTTTTATGGACAACAACACAATAATGGCCAATCTCATCAATATGAGTGGGAATACAATGAGAAAATAACCATTTCTAATTTCAAGGGTGAAAATTCATCCCGTGCCAAATTATAAGAATGGTTTGACAAGCTTGAGATGTATTTTCTTTGTATCCTAGACCGAAGAATGCCAAGATAAAATTTGCAGCACACTTGGTGGTAGTACATGTCAAGGATTGGTAATGAATTCTTAACATGGGATGCATTAAAGAGGGCAATGATCAAAGTCTTTGTGTCTCCTATTGAAAAATAGAAGTTGGAGAAGAAGTGGTATGCTCTTGAGCAAAGGGGATTAACATTTAGAGATTATTCTAACCAATTCCTTAACCTCTCCATGTATGTGGATGGAGTATCTGACAATGCCAAGTTGAATAAGTATATATTTGGCTTGAATCTTCTCTATCTTCAGAAGTGGGAGCTATGAAACCATCCTCTTTACAAGCTGCCATACAATTGGCTGAAAGGTATGGCAAAAAATACAAGAGTTTTCAGCAAAGAATAGGACAACATTTTCAGCCAAACTAGTCCACTAGAATAGTTGCAAATTATGGGCAAACAAAGACTGACTTTAGCAAGGAGGGAAACCAACAAATACCTACAGCAAGATCCCTACATTTCCTACTATTTATGGACCAAATCATGGTAGTAATTTCAAATTTAATGCTGAAAACAGATCAGATGGAAAGAGGAATGAAATAAGTGGCAAAAACTCAACTCCTATGCAAGGAAACATGTGTCTAATGACAAGCTGAAGGACATATATGCGAAAGGTCTATGTTTCAAATGTGGGGAGAAATGGTCTCCCGATCACAAGACAAAATGCAAAGCCAAGAATGCCAAAGTGAATATGATCTTTGAAGAGGAATTGGATGTTGAGGCAAATGAAGGCAATCTATCTCAACTTGATTGCTTACCTACTCTTGAGGAGACGCACGACCATGATGATGATTGCCATGAAGAATTCTATGATCCTTTGGATGGTTTTCCATTCGACCCGGGTGGGTACTACATGGGTGATCCTTGGACAAATTTGGATTCATTGAAGCTTTGTTCTATCTCTCCTGATGCATGGAATGGTTCCAAAGGGGACAATACATTATGCCTTAAAGGCTACATTAATGAAAGAATTGCTCATGTTCTTATCGATACCGGGAGTACACATAGCTTCATTACTACATGGTCTCTTGATGGGCTGAAGTTGTATACACAAGAAATGCCTTTATCACTAAGAATCCAAGTGGCAAATGGAGCTTATGAGAGCAATAATTAGATTTGTTCCAATGTTCCCATCACTTTATCATCATCTTGTACCACTTCAGTGTACATTATTGCCTTGGAGATGGGTCCCATTGATGACATACTTGGTTGCCATTGGCTAAAAAGTATTGGCAGGTTTACCATGGATTTAAATAGCCTACAAATGGAATTTCACTGGCATGGACATCAAGTTACTCTTCAAGGGATTGAGAAGAAGAAGCTAGAGGTGATCAGCACCAAGAAGATTAAGAGAGAGATCAATGCAAAGGCATGTATGTTTACCCTTCTCTTGTCAAAGATTGATGAGGATCAGCCCTCTACTCCTTCAAAAGATATGGATCCTTGTCTTTGCAAATTGTTGGAAGAGTATGATGATTTATTTTATCCATCTACCTCTCTTCCTTCAAAATGTGAAGTGGATCACCCCATCGACTTGCTTCCAAATACCAAGCCTATCAATAAACCTCCATATCGCCTTTCAAAGGTGGAAAGAGAAGAAGTTGAGTGTCAAGTAAAGGAGCTACTTGAAATGGGTCTTATACAACCAAGTAAATCTCCCTTTGCTTCTCCTATTCTTCTAGTCAAGAAGAACGATGGTTCATTTCGCATGTGCATAGATTATTGGTTGACGGGGACGCCTGTCCTTTTTGGGCATTAGATTAATTTAATGTGCACATGGGTGATTCTGTAAAATACATATTAAATTAATGGACGTTTATGAGTTTAGAGTGCACTCGTATTTAATTAAGGTTAGGACAGAGTTCCTACCTATTTATTTATTTTGTAGCTGAAGACTGCTATGTATTCACTTTTGTCGGTTTAAGTTTATTATTTTCTAACAATTGTGAATGCTTCGATTGATGTGTAGAGCAGGCGGCAATGGTGTTGGGAAGCACGGCGCGATGGCATGTATTCAAATTACCTAGAAAAATTATTATTTTTTATGAACGAGTGCCTTATCATTAAAGATATGGCACTAATATTTATTTATGCACACTTATTTATTGAAGCGCTTGACAAACATTTATTATTTTGTATGTGCATAGGCACTTGGTTTAAATATTTCATTATTGGACATTGTATTTGGGCACAACCCAATTTTTGGGATGCCCAACTACTTTATTCTTTATTTAGACAAAAGCAAACACAAAAGCCAAAAGCATGCTAATTGTACATTGGGCTATTTTTGAGCTTGGTGATTAATAAATCTATAATTACTTGCATTGTGAAGTGCTCACACAAGGCATGGGGGGAGATTGTACCCATTTGGTCTTCTTGTCTCATGTCGTGCAAACCTTTCTTCTTGCTTTATGAGGTTTTGTAGAGCTTTTATTCTTGGGGACCTTCTGGTGTTCACTATGCACGTATACAACATCTGATTTGCGCATCATATTTGGTGTTGGAAAAGATTGGAGAGCTTACATAAAATCTCCAATTACCTTCAACTACTCGCATACATGATGTTTTTCATGTACCACAATTGAAGAAGTATATTGTGCGGGATGTACAAGTTATTGAAGAGCTTCCACCACTTGATCAAGATGGACTAATTGTCTATGAACCTGAGAAGATTATTGGGAAGCATGTAAAGGTTCTTAGGAACTGAACTCTCACTGAATTTTAGATCAAATGGAAGGGGCTACCTATGGAAGTGTCCACTTGGCAATGCTCTTCTTATTTGGACGCTTTTCCATGGCTTTTGCAAGATGAATGATCATAGTTTGTGTAGGGACAACTTGTTGTTTTAAAATAATGTTATTGATTAAATTACCTTAATGACATCAAAAAGTGATTTTGATGGTATGAGATGATGCCTCATGATGTGTATTTCATTTCTACACTTCAAACACTGAATTTGGACACTCCAGTCAAAAGTAATGGCAAGTTTACTGATGCAGCCCTGTTTGGACATCAAGCAGTCAATTCATTGTTTCAGGTTCATTATGATATTTCTTCACACAAAGTTCTTCCACATGCTTATGGATCTTCATCAACATAATTTTCTTCATTATCAATTTTCCAACTACCTCATTATCTTCAGTTTTGAGGACAAAACATCTCTAGGAGGGGATGATTTGTAATGAAGCAAATTATCAACATGAGAGTTGAAGCCTATTTCAAAGTATAAAATCTGTAAATACTTGACCCAAGAGAAAATAGGACTTATGGTTTAGTATAAAAGGGCAAGAAGTGCTAATGTAGCATCATTCTTTGGCATTATCACAATTTCATCCTTCTTGTCTTTCATTCCTCTTGTATTACACTTGAATATTTGGGATCCATGTCAAATAATTTCATTGAGTGGAAAATGCAGATTCTATATCACTTTTATTGATGACTTTAGCAAGATGACATGGATGTATTTCTTGCAACATAAAAGTGAAGTCTTTGAAAAGCTATTAGAGTCTTAAGCCATGGAAGAAAATAAATTTGGGAGTTATATCAAAAGATTGAGATCAAACAATGGAGGAGAATATATGTCAGATGGGTTCTTATATTATTTGAGAGATCATGTAGTCAAAAGAAATGTTACATGCAAATATACATGTAGAAAGGAAGAACACCATCGTTGTGGAAGCTGCAAGAGCTATGATAAATTTGATGCACATGACCTTAACTTATTGGACTGAGGTAGTACATACTACAGTCCTCCATATCATAAATAAGACACCTATAGCTTTGACTCATCACATGTCTCTGTATGAGAAAATGTATGAAAGGACACCTACAGTTGTATATCTTAGGGTGTTTGGTTATGTATGTTATGTTCATGTCCCTAATGATTTGAGAAAAAGGGTGGAACCAAAGGCTATCAAATGCATTTTATTGACTATCTCAATGAGAAAAAGGGTTATAAATGCTATGATCATGTCAATAAAGATTTCTACATAAGCAAGGATGCAAGATTTGGTAAGTATGAGTCTTGGTTGACCAAAAATTGCAGTTGGGATGGATGCTTATGAGAGTAGTAATGATGATGGTTATGGTAATAAAATTACAAAAAGTAATGGTCAAAGAAATCAACATATTGAGGATATGTTTGGACCTCAAAACCATAAAGAAAGTATTGGTAGTTATAGTCCATGGAGTAGCAGGCTAATGTGTGTTGAAGAGAAGGCAAAGATTGCACAAGGAAAGAAGCCTATGGGTGAATATTCAAAGGATGAATCTATGGATGATGAGTTTGGGATACCACATGTGAGAACTCTAAAGATAAGGAGTGTAGGAAAGTATGTACCACCACATGCAAGAATGGTTGAGATGTCATCTAGTATACCTCAAGTGAGGAGATTGGATAGAATGAGGCATCTAGTTGACAAGTTAACATGTAATGGCTTCATGAATATGCATTATGAATACATGGTATCTAATGTTCAACATGTAAAGTCTACTTGCTTTGAAGAGATTGTTGGAAGTAAAGATTGGAAGGAAGCCATGGATGAGGAAATGGATAGATTGACAAAGAACAAGACATGGGATCTAGTTGAGTTCCCTTATAGAAAGAGAGCAATTGGCTCCAAGTGGCTATATAAAGTCAAGTGCAAGTTATATGGCTCATTGGAGAGATAGAAAGAAAGGTTGGTTGCAAAGGGTTATGCACAAGCATATGGATTGGACAATGAGGAGACATTTACTCTAGTGACTAAGATGACTATACTAAGATAGGTAATCACATTGGCTTCAATTTATGACTGAAAACTTTATCAAATGGATGTGAAGAATGCTTTCTTGAATGGTAAATTGTAAGAAGAAGTATACATGGAATAGTGAGAGGGGTATATACACCCTAAATATATGTATTATGTGTGCAAGTTGAGGAAGGCATTGTATGCGGAGCAAGCACCTAGAGCTTGGTGTGAGAGGATCAACAAGTTCTTATGTAGCATGGGATTTTAGCAAAGCATGGATAATTATTCATTTTATGACAAATATAAAGAGGATGCAATGGTTGTTGTGGACATCTATGTTATGATCTTATCAATACATGTACACTTGATAGATAAATTATTGAAGCATGGGTTGCATAAGGAGTTTGATATCAAGGACTTTAGTCTACTAAGGTACTTTTTGGGCATTGAGGTGATTGACACTTCACATGGAGTTTGGCTAGTACAAAGGTAATACTCATTGGAGATGATAGAGAAGTATGGAATGAAAACATGTAAACTAGTGGACACACCATTGGATCAAAACATAAAAATGGTGGATGATGATGGACAATATGTTAAGGATGCTACTATGTTCAAAAAGATGGTTGGTAGCATGATCTACCTAACCATAACAGGAACAAACTTGAGTTATTCAGTGGGAGTGATTAGCCAATCCATGCACAAGCCATGCAAGTCACATTTGGTTGTAGTGAGGAAAGTCTTGAGATATGTGAATAAGAGAGTTAGCTTTGGCTTGTTCTATGAGAAAGGGATCAAGCCTACATTGTTTGGATACATAGATGCATGTTGGGAAAAAAGTATCATGGATAGGAAATACACTAGTGGTTATGTTTTATCATTTGGTGAGTTGGAGAAATAAGAAGCAACCAACAGTGCTTTATCTAGTACAAAAGTAGAGTATAGAGGTATAGCATTGGCAACATGTGAGAAAACATGGTAGAGATTACTGTTATGTGATATGGGAATAGAGATAGATGGTGGAGTTATCATGTGTTGTGATAGCATTAGCAACATCATGTTGGCAAAGAACCCAGTCTACCATGCAAGGACAAAGCATATTGAAGTGCAATACCATTTCAATAGAGAGAAAGTCATGGATGGAGAGATAGAATTGGTACATGTCAAAACTAGTGACCAAGTTGTGAATATCTTTACCAAAGCATTAGGTAAAGACAAGTTTGAGTACATTAGAAGTACGCTTTGGGTGTCATATCTACAAGCTCATTCTGATCTTGAGGGGCAATGTTGAGAAATGAGACATAGGCTAAATCATATAATATATATGCATAAATAAAGTAGAAGCTGTGTGTGAAGAGACTTAAAGTTCAAAAGGTGTCTATCACTTTAGTGGATACTTTGTGTAAACTCAATTGTGACAATGGAAAAACAAGAAGAATGAAGAAGAAAAATATTGCTTGAGCCTCCATATCTTGTGTCGTTGTTCCTTCCATTGTACATCCATTTCGATTCTTTTCATGATGGGTGTTATAAAACCCACTAGCATAGCATATTAGGTTAAATTCTTTTATATGTACCATAGGTCCCTTGTTAGAAAGACTATAAATATAGCAAGATCTCGAAATTGAAGAGGATGACACTTAATCTAATCTTTGAGATTAGCACAAAATCATCCAAGTCCTCATAAATAACTCCATTTGCAGAGTTTGGACATTAATAGGGGGATCATTTTGTTCATCCTTAGTAGCCATATATCCATCAAATCCTTCCTTGCTTATAATATTACTAGATAGGGTGGGAAGGGTGGCTATCTTACATGAGACTACACCTTTATAACTTAAGGAATGCTTAGCCTTAAGGCTTGATGCTTCCTCCTTCATTAAGAGGGGTCTCCCTTGCACCTACAGATAGTCTAAGACTTGACATATCCTTAGAATAGTGTCATGATGTGGAAGTAAGTTCGGAATTGTGACATCATGCATAGGAGGTCTAAGCACATTCTTATCCTGAGTCATGTGTTGTTGTGTAATGCTTTGACTATCCTCAAAGTAAAAATGCCCCATAAGCACTTCACTAGATATATTTGCATGGCATGTACAAGAAGACTTATATCTCAAATTCAAACATGAGGTCATTTAAGGGGCAAACATTTTAATAACATGGCCAATTGGCCAACAATGTCCCTTGCTAATCCACAAAGGATTGATATAACTTCTTTAGTACTTGTTAAATTACTACTCATCCTAGAAGCCATGATACAATCTTGGAACCACTAGGAATGACCCCTTATTCCTCTTCTTGTGCCTTCAAATATAGAGATATATTTGTATGAACCATGGGTTGTCTTAGGCCCTTAGTAAGAATCCTAAAGACTCTCAACAAACACACAATCGATTGTGACCTAAAATGGGCTAGATAGTGGCTTTCTCAATCTCTAAGCTCATTGTTGGACCTTAGACAACCAACCCCCATGGCCTTGTGGCCATTAGCAATTAGTAATAAACTAGAAGACCTCTCTTTAGTACACTGGAACACTACATTTTTGTAGTCCAGTACCTACCTAATTGCATGTCCTAAATTCCAAGTTGGAGTGCCCAATAGGAAGGTGTCTAGTACATCACACATATATAATATAGGCTCCTCCTCGGCTGAGTGCAATACCCTCTAATATATGAGTATACTTTATTGATTAGGGATTTTGCTTTCCGCTCTCATCTTGTTTCACAAATTATTGAACTTACTTCACTCTTGATCTCCCCAAATCCCTTGCAACTCTTGAAGCTAAACAACTCGGATGAACCTTACACACTTGCTTAGAGACAAACAATTGCAATTTGTCAATATGTGCAAAAGAATGCTCTAATGCATGATGTGAATAAAATGTGCTCAAGCATCTTTAACATGGAAAAGAAAGTGCAAGTGCATCAAACATTCTTTCCATTTTTTCCATGCATTTTATCTATACAGCAGCATTGTTTCACAAACTCAAAAGTATTGAGTCTTTCTAACTCATGCTACCTTTAAGCATATACATAGCACATGAACATGCCACACTCATTTGGTCTACTAGTAATTGCAATATATATGAGTAATATTGCACTCATTAAGTGAGGTTGCTAATGTTAAGTGTAGAGCTCTTTGATGTGATCCAATATTCATGTGTGAACTAGGATAAAGAAACCTTCTAGGGGCTGGGGAGAAATTTGTATCATGCCCAAAATGGCCATGGCTTAAGTACAAACATGGGGTTCTTGAAAATTTAGAGGGAAGACAATCATCTCCACAATACATGTATTGGAAGTTTTGGTGGTATGGTCATAGTTGCTTCATAAAATTGTCTACCTTGGATATCTTTAACTGCCATTGCTTGAAAGATACAAGTAGATCCTGTGTCACATTGAACTCTAAGATACTTTTCAAGGATGTAGTATTGTGACCCACTACTCTTCTATCTCTATTTTTCTCCCTATGCAAGTCATCAATACATGTGTTGCTTCATCAAGGATGTTATGATGAACCTATCCAATGTAGGGTTGTTAGCCATGGCCTCATAAATTCTCTCATCATAGATACCCTTATTGCAAAGCTTTTGTTAGCCATGGCCTCATAGATTCTCTCATCGTACATGCCCTTAACAAAAGCATGTAACTTTTGAGGGATAGCCTTATCACAATTGGTGTCGTTGGAAGAAAGGGGTGGTTTTAATGAGTAAATCTACTTACATCCATGTCCTTCAACAACTTAAGATAGTAGGCCGGTAGCATTGTTGTCAAAGGAGTAACTGGCTATGGCATATATATCTATTCTTATATATATGTCAAAGAAAAGAGTGTGTATGCTTCTCTACTGCTCTTCTTTGGTTCAACAACATAAAGGAGCAACCTTAAATAGTTGCATGAACTTTAGATTGTCTTCTTCCCTTTGGATGTTAACACTGAAGATAAGAGGAAAGTCATACCACCCATATATTTTAGGGTCCTAATTGACTCTATACCTTCGTGGGTAGGTCATGTAGGTAGGATCTCCTCTCTCAAGGGGTAATGCGTTGCAAAAGGAAACCTAAGCCTCCATACTAATATCCATTTTCTCTACTTCAGCTAGTATTTTTAGCCTTGCACTATTTTGGGCACCTCAAATCCTTTGTTATGCCAATAAGCTGATGGCTCTTACTTCCATAATCCAAGATTTTGTGCTTTATGCTTGAATGTCCTTATTCCTAACTATGCATTCTCTAATGATTTTCTATACTTCCCTAATATGAAGTACTTTTTGGAGTCCCTTTGGAAGATATAAATTAAACTGCATATGAGACTCTTGGGATTCCCATTATTCTAGCATAGAAATTTCATTGTCCTCCCAATTGATAGGGAGGGACTTCCACCTTTGTGGTGAAAAAGGTATGTTTGGCACCTACTAGGGTAATATAGTAGACCTCCTTTTTTTCTCAACTCTCTTCTTTCTTCTTTTCTTGGCTTTCAAGATGGTGGGTTTTCTATACATTCGAGATCTTGTGGTTTCTTCCTGATTTTCTCCACTCTTTCCTTTCTTCTTTACTTGGATTTTGTCATTAATTACAAGGTGGTGGATTTTATACACATTCAGTCTCTTGTGAGGTTGACTTCAGTGATAAAATTCAAATGCTAATTATCACAGAGGTAGCTGCTAATTAGTATATATCAATCTGGCAATTGCTAACTAGCACAGACAACTCCTAACAAACAACTATTAATAAACATATAGATGGTAATTAGTATATAGCTACTAATTAGCATACAAGCTAACATATTTACAACTATGCTAACTAGCATACATTGCTTTTTAGCATATAGGCTACTCTAGTAGCACTATAACTAGCACACAGTGGCTTTAAATGGAAGCATAATTGATATGAAATAATAATGACATGAAAGTAGAATCTCAATAAAGATATTCCACTTTAGATATCCTACTTTACAAGTGGATATGATCGATCAAACCCCTTATTTATTTCTTAACTTTTGAGCTTCCTAGAATAATGTAGACTTCCAGAGCCAATAACTTAAAATCCAAGCATTAAATTTTGTTGATTTAATTTAAAGAGAAATTTTTTCTAAGATCCCTTTCTAAACTCTCACCATTGGAAATAAAATATTCTCATTTGATGCTGAATTACAAGCACTCCAATCTATGCTACCTACTTTTCTTACATTTCAGGGACCATAAGACATACCAAGCTTGGAGGGAAGATCTAGTGTTATCCTACTGATGATCTACATCTTGATTTTTGGGATCATTAGGACCTTGCTCTAACTAAGACCGCATCAATATTTATCAATTTGCAATTTTTAGGCAATAAAGCAATCTACCTTGTTCACTGCTCTATATATTGAGCCAGTCTTAACACATTGTGTGAGTGACTATATGTGAGAGATAGAGAGTGATGAAGTGTGAGTAGACACGATTCATATTTATTATCATTTTACTTGTCATATTCAATAAATATATTATCTTTTTGGGTGTGTTCAATCACTTCCTACTATCACTACATTGTTTGCTTCTACTGCTGCCTACTTGATTGTGAGTTCATTCCAATCAACTGTCTATGTCATCTACATAATCTACTTTGAACTACATGAGTTGAATTGTTGGACACCTTATTCTTAGAGTTTTATCATGGTATTAGAGCTTAGTTTTCTCAAGTCATTTTTAAAGGATCATCACTCTCTTTGTTTCACTCAAGATCAATAAGAGGCTAGAGGCATTCTTCCTAGCTCTTGGCTAGAGGTTATTATTAGCACATTTCCTCCTTATCAATTTCTAAAATACATTATTTCTAAATACCTCATCATCTAAAAATGGACATCTCATTTCCTGGTGATGCAAGCAAGCAAGATAGAAACAACTATAGTGCATGGAAGTTCAAAATGAAAACTCTACTAATAATCAAAAACATGTGGATGATTATTACATGTGAAGAAGGAAGACTAGCTCATGGAAGAGAACAAAGAAATGATTAGGATAGAATAAAAAATCAAGACCAAGGCTTCATCAACATCAATGTAAGTGATAGCATGGTCGAGTACATTCAAAATGCAACAACTACAAAAGAGGCTTGGGATATCTTAGATGCTTGAGAGTAAGAGCACCATTAGATAATGAATTTGAAATCTAAGTTGAATGAAACAACTAAAAACTTAAATGAAAGTATGCATGATTATTTATTGAAGATTACAGAAATTGAAGATGAACTTATTGTATTGGGGGAGATTGCAAAAAAGGAAGAGATCTCGCTTGCTGAAAAAAGAGTTTTAAGCACTTTATCACTTCCATTACTACGAGGGAAAATTTTTCTTTGCTTGAAGACCTAAAATCTCTTCTTATTCAAGAAAAAGAAAGATTGAAAGAAGAGGGATCCAACTATAATAAACAAGAATCAGCCATTTCAATGGTCAAAGGAGGAAGAGAAACCACAAGAGGAAGATATGGAAGAGGAAGATGAACTCACTTCAACAATAGCTTGAGAGTTCAAAATCACAAAGAATATACAACAAATTAGCACAATTCAACTACCAACTACCTACAAAGAGGAAGAGACAACTATATGCGAGTAAGAGCAAGAGGATACTCATCACCAAGATGACGATAAGGTGAATGCAAATATTGTGGCTATAAAGGCTATTTGGAAAGAGATTGTAGGAAGAAGATGTCTAATCAATAAAGAAGATCCCTACTTCAAAAAGGACTAGCCAATGGAAGAGCTTCAAATACCAACTGCATAACATCAACTTCAGAGCAATCCAACAATCATAGTGAGCAAGTCTTTACATCTACGTGTACGAGCCACTCAAATCAAAAACTTCAAGATGAATGCTAGATGGATTTTGGAGCCTCTAATCACATGACTCATTACTCAAAATGGTTCAGTTTAGCTTAACCCCTTACTACCACACAAACAATCAATACGTGAGATGATTCACAACATATTATTGAAGGAGAAGATACTATTCATATCCAAATATCATCAGGCAAAGTAAAAGACTTTCTAATGTTCTTTTAGTTCTTGGAATTACTAAGAATCTACTTTCAATTGGTCATATTGTTAATCAAGAACACGAAGCTAGATTCAATCCAAATGAATGCTTTGTATGAGAGTTCAAAGAGAATGGCAAACTAGTTGTACAAGGAGAAAATATTGGAAGACTCTTCAAAATGAAGACATTTGCACCTCATCAAGAAAAATACACCAGTAAGACTTCCTCTACCTCAATGACATTATGGCATGGAAGATTGGGACACATGAATAACAAAAGGATCAAGCATTTGAAGAGAGAGAAGCTAGTGGAAGGGCTACTAGTACTCCACCCAATTCAACAAAAACAACCATACATGTTTCTCATGTTACTTTAAGAATAAAAAAAGAACAAGGTTCAAGAATAGTACCTATAGAATAAAGAAAATACTTGAAATCAACCATACAAACATATGGGGGACTAGCTCAAAAAACATCATTAGGAGGCTAAAGTATTTCATCACTTTTGTTGATGACTTCTCAAGAAGTTATGAATTTATCCCATCAAGCACAAATCTAAAGCATTTTATAAGTTTCAAGAGATCAAAGCAATGGTAGAGAAGGAATGTAATGTATGTATCAAGGTTCTCAGATTGGATGGAGGGGGACTTCATCTCAAATGAAATCAAAGAACTTTTTTGGAAAAATGACATAAGAAGGCAATACACTTGTAGATCTATCCCTTAGCAAAATGGGGTTAGAGAGAGGAAGAATATAGTTATTGTTGATCATGCTAGGCCTATGTTAAATTATGCTAATCTTCTAAATGCTTATTGGGCTAAAGTTATGAATTCTTCAATATATCTCATGAATAGGAGTTCCATAGATACACTTACCAATATCACTTTAGAAAAGGTGTATAAATGTAGAAAACCCAATGTATCTCATCTGATAGTATTTGGTTATGTTGCATATATGCATATTGATGAATTTTTTTTTGAGATATTTGCAATCATACCTACTGTGGCCTCTTTGTATGAGACAATTCTGGGCTTAGGACATGCGAGCAAATGAAATCCCATATGCACAGAAAGGGAAACTGCTACCCATCCAACAACTATAAAGCATTGTACTTGACTACCACTTTTTGATAGATATGATGAATGCAATATCATGATGCTTTCTCTTTTCAATTAGTGTCTTTGTTATTGTCAGTCTTATACACAACATTGTGTTTATGAGTCCAAGTCTCAATCTTGGAACCTAATTCACTTGTGTAACAAGTCAAGTCTTGTTTATGTCATCATGAAATTAATATTCAACTTCGATCCACCATAGCCACTACCATGCTCTAGATCCACCATAGCCACTGCCATGCTCTAGATCCCGCATGTTTTCACAAAATTGTGAAGAAAAATTGATTCCAAGCCTCAAAGATGCATCTTCATTAGTTATTCTATTCAATCCAAAGGGTACAGAATAGATGATCCTAACTCCAAGAAGTTTTTTGTGTTAATACATGTTTCCTTTGATGAAGATGACAACTAGTATTCAGCCCTAGCAACTTCATATCATAAAGATGAGTTACATGGCAGCTATATTTCACAAAATTCAGCCTCTACTTCAGCTCATACTAATCCCAATGCGTTTCTAGAAGGACCATAGAATACAACTAAAAATTCAACATAGCTAGCTCTTAGAAGGTATACAATAATTGCTCATCCCCCCTTGAGTAGCTTATCTACAGTGCAATCTTGCTAGTACATATGTAGAATTCATGCCAAAAGTCTCTTCCATCATTAAACCTCCATCATTTAATCAATAATTCTTAAAGGAAGAAAGGAATTCAACCATGGATGAAGAGTACAATGCTATTATGGATAACAACACATGGAAACTTACTAACCTACTAAAGCATAAGATGGCCATTGGATGTAAGTGGGTATACAAAGTCAAGTTGAATACTAATGGTACAATCAATTGATACAAAGCTAGATTATGTGCTAAAGGATTTTCTCAAATATATGGAGAAGACTATGATGAAATGTTTTCTCTAGTTGAAAAATGACAA
This sequence comes from Lygodium microphyllum, assembly GCF_053477565.2. Classification (NCBI taxonomy): domain Eukaryota; kingdom Viridiplantae; phylum Streptophyta; class Polypodiopsida; order Schizaeales; family Lygodiaceae; genus Lygodium; species Lygodium microphyllum. Next base: position 127,384,749 of record NC_141156.1, read on the forward strand.
ATATTAGACATGATTTCTCTTACTACTCATTATAGATGCATCTCCCATACACCAAATGGAGGTGAAATATGCATTTGTAAATGGAAACTTATAGGGAGAAGTTTACATCTAACAACTACTAGGATATGTAGATATCAACCATCCATACATGTATGCAAACTAAGGAAGTCTCCATGTGGTCTCAAGCAAGCCCTTAGATCTTGATACATCAAGATCAAATATTTCTTGCAATCTCATGGATTTTGGAATAGCAATGCTAATCCTAATCTCTACATAAAGAAGAAAGGTAAGGAAGTATACTACATTGATCATTCTCTATGTTGATGATTTCATACTCAGTAGTAGTAGTCTTGTAAGCATGGATGCTATCAAGCATCAGTTGGAAATGGATTATCATATGAAAGATCTTGGTGAGTTAAAATACTTACTTGGGCTTGAAGTACTAAGGGAAGGAAATAAATTTTTTCTTTGTCAGTATAAGTATGCCAATTAAAGAGATTTAATATGCAATCTTATAAACCAACCTCTACTTGAAGCAATCTCAAACTTTTGAAAGATGATGGATCTAAACTTGTTGAGGCCAATATATATAGACAATTAGTTGGTTTCCTAGTCTATCTAACAATAAAAATGCATGATCTTTCTTTTGCTTTAAATGTTGTTGGTTAGTTTATGCATGAACCTTAGCAAAGTCACAATATTGTTGCCAAGAGGATTCTTAGATATGTCAAAGGTACTTCAAAATTTGGGTTATGAATCTACTTCAGCCTTGAAGTTATTTGGATACAAAAATTCTAATTGGGTTGGGAATATTGCGAATCAAAGGTCTACTTCAAGATATTGTTGCTCATTGGCAAGTGGTATAATTGTTTGGTTCAATAAGAACCAGCCCACAATTGCATTGTCATCTACTAAAGCTAAATACAACTAATGTCACTTGTGAGATTGCATGGTTGAAAAAGTGCTTGCAAATATTGGTGTATTAATTGAAGGGCCCACTAAAGTCTTTTGTGATTATCTCTCAAGTATCTACCTTGCCAATAGTTCTATATTGCATGCTAGGATCAAACTTATTGAAATACATTAGCACTTCACTTGACAGAAAGTCTTGAATCAAGAGATTGAGTTGATTCATTGCTCCACCCATGATCAAGTTGAAAATATCTTCACAAAGCTACTTGGACTAGATAATTTTATAATTTTAAGGAACAAGCTTAGAGTATGTAAGTATACTCTTGTACTTGAGGGTGGGTGATGAAATTCAAATGCTAATTAGCACATAGACAACTATTAATTAGCACACAGTAGTCAAATAGATACTAAACTAGTATAGGCAATTACTAATAATAGACAATTTCTATGATTAACATATGAATGCTAATTGGCCATACAATGCTCATTAGCATACAAGTTACTGTAAAAATCACTATTAACTAGCACTATTAACTAGCATATAAGAGACCGTTAACTAGTACACAATGGATTTAAATGGAAGCATAATTGACATGAGATAATAATGACATGATAGTAGGCATCTCAATAAAGATATCCCACTTTACACATAGATATGATTGGTCAAAAGTACTCCTACTTTTCATCACTTTTACTTTTCTCAACTAGTGAGCTTCCTAGAATAGTGCAAACTTTTAGGGCCAATAACTTCAAATCTAGCCATTAACTTATGATGATATAAAAAGAGAAAATGTTCCTAAGATCACTCTCCACACATGTATCCATTAGGGAAGATTTGGGCTCAAGTTTGGGCCTTGTAAGAAATTCCACCTCAGCATAGAGAGAGGTAATTCAAAAATCAATAAAAATTGACTAAAAATTCAAAATTTTCAAGAAATTTTCTTTTTTTTCCAAAATACACAAATTAGCCCATATCCTTTAAGTTGTCAATTAGTCTTAATTAAGATTTTACAGGTTAGTTCTTTGAATTAAGTGCCCAATGATCAAAACTTGACGGCCCGTATCTAAATCAATTGGAATTAATGACATAATCTCTTCTTATCAAAAGATGAGCCAAAAGACTATGTGAAGCCTTGAGTTGTGCCCGCCACATTACATTTGGAAGATTTCCATGTACTCTCCCTCATTTTTTTGAAAGCAACTTCACAAACATCACAAAGAAGGATGGATGAAGCTAAGTGAACATCACAAACAGAGATGGCTTGGGCATAATCAACACCACAAATGTAGATGGCTAGGGTGGAATCAACATCACAAAGGGAGATGGAGGTGTTTGAATCATCATCAAAGAGATAGAGAAGAGAGGTATATCACCTCCATGTTGAGCTTGATCACGAGTATGATCCATTAAGTAAGAAAAACAAACCATGTCTCATGTCTTCTACATCCAAAGAACTTTGTAGGTTGCAAGGAAAGAGGAATGTAGATCTATGGACTGATGGGAAACTATATCCAAAAGATCCTTTGCATAACTTCATGCCTCCATTTAAGGATATTACATCCTTAATAAGCTTTATTGGAAATGGTTATAATGGCCTCTTAGGATATACTCAACATTTGGATGCCAATTAGTAATGTACACAAGTTAGAAAGAGATTTGTTAGAGAAGGAGAATGCCTCTTTGAGGCAAACATTAGAGAAATGTAAGCATAAATTACTGCACAACAAGGAGACTATTTTAGAGATGGAGAAATAGAGAGATCAATTAAGGCTTAAAGAAACAATATTGGTAGTTTGCAAACGATGCATGACACTTCAAAATATTCAAGACATGAAGCTACAAAGTGGTGGTATTAAGAAAAGAATACATGCAGTGAAGTAAGCTCTTTGTTACTTTTTTCACCGTCTCATAAAATATTGTTAAATAATTTATGATAACTAAACATTTTTTATTGTGAATACAAGGATATCCTACAACCCAATGAAGAAACGACTTCAAGCATGGGGACATCAATTGAACACTTTAAAATTCTTCTAAATAAAGAATCTATCAAAGTAATCTTGAAGGATCCAAAGTATCAAAATCTTGCAAAACAGGAGATTGAGATTTTCTTGAGAGGGAGTCAAGTTAGCTCAAGTGATGTGTAAGTTTTGCTGGATGAGATAGGTATATCTAGCAGCATGTACACAACTATTTTACAAATCTCTTTACGGGAAGATGAAGGAATCTAAGTTACAATGATTGATTTTACCAAACCCAACACCACTCAAAAGAATGTGAACATAAGTGAATGATCAAGTTCTAGAACTCTTGGGAGCTCCATTTCATATAAAAGATATGTATCATTTAGCACTAGGGGAGGCAATGGTTTACAACAAATACAACAATATATTTTACAACTCAGAGGCCCTACAGTCATACTTTATTCAATTATTTGAGGTGACTCCTGATGAATGTGATGGTCTCCTAAAATTTATACTCAAGCTCGATGAGTGCCATATTATGAAGGATAAAAAGCTAGAGTGGGTCACCATCATCCTGATAAATAGGGCACTCAATCCAACAATTTCAAAGCGCAATCCAAAATGGTTTAGTGTCCAATCAGAGAAAAATATATTCTCTCTAGGATCCTTTGAGGTGAGCACTATATTTTAAATTGAAAGTTTACTTATGCTAATACTATTGTTGTGTCACATGCTTATAATTTGTGTGTATTCCAGGTTATGTGCAAGAATTTTGAAACCTTGCATTGGATTTTTCACAAGACAAATATACCCCAAATCTTTAGTGAGCAAAGGAATGAGAGAATCTTAGACATGGAATGATTTGGAAGATTCAAAATAGAGTGGCATCTAGCAAGTGATTTGAAGACCCTAAAGTCCATGTGCATTGTCTTAAAAGGGGCCAATTCGAAGAGCCCATGCATATATTGCATGAATGCTGCAAAGGAACTTGACAAAAGGAATTGGAAAAAGGCACCCAATAGGCACCTCAAAGATCCAAGTTTGAGAGTTGTTTTAGATATTCCCTTGTATCGAGTCCATATCTACACAATGCATGGTCTGTGTAGGATCATTGAGAAATTACTTTTCTAGTATATATGTTTTTCTTAGACAATGCAACCTAGGTCTACATAGGTCAAGGCAATTGTAGCACTTGAGAAGGCATTATTAGACATTGGTTTGGATGTTGGAAATGTGAAGATTGAAAGGGGACGAGAAAATGTCAAAGATGGTCGAGACATGCCAAAGAAACTCTTCGTTTGGGGGTGTGAAAGCATGGAGATTTTTATCTCCACCACCATTTGATAATCCTAGTCAAGTAAATCATTCCACTCAAAGAGTTCAATTCAATAGGTGGAAGTGCATCCACAACGCAATTGTGAACCATGTTGATAAAGGTGAAGCATAATCATGCAATGCCAAAATTTAAAATTATTTAATACAATCTTTAAGTTTTGTGACATGCACACATGGAACTCAGATGACTACCATGCCTTTGAAATAACATTGTACGAATTTAAAAAGTCAATGGTTAGTGCATGGGTAGATCAACACATTACCCACTACATGGTACGTTATCTTCATAATATCTGATAAATTATAATTGCTTAATTGTAGGTGCATGAAGCACTAATCTAGCATCCTTTCTTATGATTTGATAGCACATTATATATAACCACACCCCTTGGTTTGCCAAGGAATATGGCAACTTATCAGTATGTTCAACTCAAGGTATGGAGAAAATCCACGTACTGGTTATCTCAGCCATACAAGACATGGTGGAGGAGTATAGAAAGCCAACAGTTTAGAAGAATTACACTAATGGACATACATAAATCTTGTCCATAGAGCTAATAGAAAAGAAGCACTAAGAATATCTGAAATCAACAAAGCAATGTAACATTTGGAGAGACAAAGAAGAAAAGAATCGTAGGAGAATTTTGATGCATCAATCAAACATACTATGTGGTGACAAACTAGACAAAGACAAGGAAAAACTTAGATACCCATAACCAATAGTTCCTCATAAATACTTGAGGTGTTTGTAGAAATTTTGACACAAAGGAATACTTATCAACTATCTATTTTTGGAAGAAAAAAATCTACATAACAAATACACAACTCACTTTTTTCAAAAAACCATATTGAGTATATAATAATGAAGCTCACTTCTCTACTCTTGGCCTCTTTGAAGATGGCCTAGCTTCTTGTAAATTTTTGTCTAATTTATTTCAAGAATGTTGATTAACTTTTGAAATTGATCTACTTACAAGCAAGTACCTTTTTCCATATTCTACAAGCATATTGGGATCCTTGGTCCCACTCATAAGACCGAATGATGCATACAGTAAGTGGTATTTGGCACATAGTTTCTGGAAACCAAGGCCTTGACCAAAAATTCTCATAGCTTCCTATTTCTCCAAAAACATTATCTTGGCTACATTCCACCTAATAGGATACCTCCAAGATATCTTGACAGGGTCCTCAATGCAAAAAGAGGAAACTCTGCATTGTCCCTTGAGAACTTATGGTGGAATGCAATGAACTTTGGAAAGGTGGTCTTTGATGTAATGGCCCAAGGTAGAGTCCTTGCCTAAACCTCCCTTCCATTTTCCACCTACACAACCAATGAAACCATCCTTGTACATGACAAGCTAAAAAATAACAAACATACCTAGTGAGTCTTATGAAAATTTTCATGGAAATCAACATGGTATCCAAATGAACATAGTTTGTGAAACAAACCTTCTAATTTTCATATGAAACAAGAACTCGTCACTCCATATTTTAATGAATGATTGGCTGACTTGCAAGGACTTAGGAGTCAAGTACTTGTTTGATCTTCCCAAGTGAGAAACATTCAATTTTTTTTGTGTTGCCTCAAACTCTTCCTCTGAAGGAATGGATGACTCATATCACAGTGCATCCTTGTATATCATAGTCAAAGTCTTTGCTGTGGAGTGGTGTTCCGTTTCCTTGTCATTTGAACCCACAAGCAAATACTTATCCCAATTTGGTACAATAAGATTAGAATCTGTTTCTAGATTCTATGCAAAAATGGCTAGGGTAGTAGTCCTCCCTGATGTTGAAAAGGGCCTAGATATCAGACAAGAGAACATATTGTCTTTCACCAATAGGGAAGGATGAGAGCAGAGCTATGGGAACCTCACCAACATCCTCCTCAACCTCTTGCTCAACAATAAAACCCACCATCCTCATGTTCTCCCTTCTCAAAGCTTCAACATTGAGTTGAGCACTTTTCTCCCTCTCACTGGCCACATCTACTGGCTGTGAAACCTCTTACACTCCCTCTATCTCCACTTCACATGGTTGTTGTGTATTTTCTAGGTCTTGGATAGGCTCTTTTCCTTCATCCCCTAGCAACACATGCACAAAGTATACAAACTCGTGAAAGTACTCAACGAGATGGCAATTCTGATTGTATACATGGATCAAGGCCTTATTCACACGCTTAGGACTTAGCACTACCCTATAGGACCTTTTCCTTTGGGGCTTATTCGAAAAGGCATCAGAATCATGAGGCCTTGATCCATTCCTTCAGAGAGGCATTGATAGAAAACACCTATAGTACTTGTGGTACCAGATGCTCTTGTCCCACTCAACCAAGGAAATCTACAAGCATCTCCTCAAGACTATGTCCACTCCTCCTACGCTCTTGCACCGGAAAAACTATATGAGAAACACCAATAAAAAAGGGAACCCAAACAACATGAGAGAAGGGGTTTCAAAACCTCAAGGCCCCCCCTCACACTGTGGGGGTCCTTAGCAGTTTGGGGCGGGGTGGACCCACACAACACAAGGGGGTGGGGTTTAAAATATTGAAGGCCCCCCCTCGCATTGTGCAAGTCCTTGGTAGTTTGGGGTGGGGTGGACTAGCACAATGCAAGGGGGGAGATTAAAAATATCAAACACCCCCTCCCCTTGCATTGTGTGGGTCCTTGGTGGTTTGGGTCAGGGACTGGGGCAGGGACAAGGAAAAACTAGCACAATGAGGGGGGGGGGGGGGGGGGTCAAATCTTGAGCCCCTCTCACATTATGTTGGTCCTTGGTGATTGTTTTGGGATGGGGGGGTTCAAATCTCAAGGCCCTCCTCTTGCATTGTGCTAGTTTTTGTTTTGTGACAAGGGGACTACAAACACAGGGGGGAGGGGGGGTTCATTGATCTCGAGGCCCTCCTCTCGTAGTGCACTGATCCTTGGTGGTTGTTTTGGAAGGGGGGACTGCACAATGTGAAGGGGGGTTTCAAAATCTTGAGGCTCTCCTCTCGCATTGTGCTGGTCTTTGTTGGTTGTTTTGGGAGGGGGGACCACACAATGCGAGGGGGGTGGCTTGATATTTTGAAACCCCCCTCCTCATGTTGTGATGTTTCAATGCCCAAGGGAGGGGGATGGGGGGATGCGAGCTACTATACCAAAACAATAGAAGTCCAAAAGAGAGTGCAACGGGGGTCGCACCTTAGGATAGAGAGTGAGAACAGACCTTCGATCAAGCAATACAAGCTAGGGGGAAGGGAGGGGAGAGAGAGAGAGAGAGAGAGAGAGAGAGAGAGAGAGAGAGAGAGAGAGAGAGAGAGAGAGAGAGAGAGAGAGAGAGAGAGAGAGAGTAAAGTGATAGAGAGGGAGTGCAAAACTAGGGGGAAAATTTGCTCCTGGCTTAGCTCTTTGTAGCCTCGAGTATTGCACAACGTGCGCATTCACTATGGCATGTACAAAGAGCCTTGCTAGTGGACACGTGGTGCCTCATGCATTTCTTCGCATGCAAAGAGACCACAATGGAAGACACATGGGATGCGCTTTTAATTCTCACATATGTGGGTGCACATTCTTACTAACAACATCGAGTGATGTCTGTACATGTAAGCACCATATATAGCACAAAATTTGATAGTCGAATGATTTTTCACTTTGCACATTGCAAGCCTCTCGAACCTCCATAGCACGTTGCAAGCCTGTTGAAACTCCATAGCTCTCGGTGCTCATCTACAATGGTGAGTCTCTCCCCTACGAAGCTTGCACAACATGATACAGCCATAAGGAGCTACAAGAACACCCTCCCCTTGCATTATGCTAGCCCAAGTCATGCACAATGTGGGGGGGTGGGAAAATCTGAATCCTCCCCCCTCACGTTGTGCCATCCCCCCCAATGAGAACCACACAATGCGAGGGGGGGGTGTCCTCCCAATCTTGCAACCCCCCGCCCTCATGTTGTACAGCCCTCCCCCACCCCATCGATGAGAGCCACACAATGCAAGGGGGAGGCCTCCAATTTTGTGACCCCGCCCTCACATTGTGTAGTTCCCCCTGGTAGCCAGGAGCTACACAACGAGAGGGCAGGGACCTTCTAATGTAGTGGCCCCCCACTCTTGCATTGTGTGGTTTCCTCCAACCCCACACAACATGAGGGGAGGGGGCTAATGTAAGGATCATTACATGTTTGATACTTATCAAGTTGCTTTGCACCTATAGGTACCTTGGTCTGGCTCCTAGTGTTTGGGGTGATTCCCAGTACAGCTAGCAACGAAGTTGCTAGGGCTACTCCGCTTTGCTCTGCGGCAATGTTATCTAACAATCGCTTTGTGAGAAGCTCACTCAATGTAAGATTAGCCTCTAATGCTCTCTCCATATTGGCATTTCCTCATATTTCTACTTGCGATGGCTAGGAATCATTTGATCTCATTGAGCTCTATCTCTTGGCATATCCTTTGAGCATGTTGCTCCTGGTTGTAGCTAGCTAAGCATTGTAGGGAAACTCTTCCTAGCCTCCTCTCCTCCTCAAGATAAGCTACGATTTCATCTATAGATCTCTCATGGTATGCTATTTTTGTTTGACGGTCATATCATGATATGAGTTGTTTTATGTCGACTAGAAAATCGACTAGTTCGAGGTCTTGGTTGCCTAAGTCCATGGCACTTGCCATGTTGGCAGTCTCCTAAACCACTAAGGTGTCAATGAGAGTGATTAGGTCGGCTAAGGAAACATCTCTAATTAACACTTTATTAGAGAATTTGGGAATCTCCCAAGTTGCACACTCAAATTAGAAATAAATATTTGACCATGTGGCTAAATCTTAATCCCCTTTTTCAAGATAGAACTTGGTTAGTATTTAGAAAAAGTTTCACCTTCAAGTAAGGGGGTAACAATTCGACCATGTGACCAAATATTGACCATCCTATAAATTCCCAAAGTATGTGAAAATTCCCAAACTCCCTAATATAGTGTTAATTGTGGTTCATTCCTTTCTTCACTCAATTATCAAGTGGTTTGAGGGTGTTCACTTCTCAATGTTGGGTTTTTTGGTTTGTTTCCACAGTCCCAAGGGTGTTGCAAGTCCTATTGGCGGATTCATTTCTTAGCCTAATTCCCCTTTAGTGTGTTTCTTGTTAATTAAATTACTTCACAAGTTTATGCTTACTCACACACTTGGATAGTGCAATGCAAGGTGAGTTGTGCACAATCGGGCTTTCAACTTTTCTCATGCACCTAAGTGCCTACAATGCAATGTGCAACCTTCAATGAAATCATTCACACATACACCTTGCCACAGTCAATTCCACCTGGTTCTATCTCTTTTACACGAGTTGCAATCACACTTGGTAGTCAATATTGATCCTCTATGGAGTCCTGATATGTGGTCCATCCAAATAGTCAAATAATGTCTCTATTGGGAAGTAAACTACAAGTGACCAATTGATTTGGTCAATCCTTGGGCTTGTCATGGTAAATTCTGGTGTTGGTCAGGTCTGTGGTCACACTCGTTGTATGACTAGGGTCACTCGGTAATTAGCTCACAGTCTTTGGTATGTTTGGGGGGTCTGGATGGTCCCTAAGAATGTGTTCTAGTTTAGGTAGTCTTCCAATTTAGATGTCCGAGTTGCAGTTGTTTTGTCAACCGAAGTCCCAAATTCGGCCATCTGAGTGGTGAGTTTGTCTTGTCTAAATGGTCAGCAAGTCTAACTCAAACTGGGGTGTCGAGGAAAAGATCATGAGGGTTAAATTGATAATTCACGCATAGACCATGCGGTGCACAAGGAGCCATTTCAAGACTACCAAAATGGATCCTTGTGCATCATAGGGTCAGGTGACCTCCATGCTTTCATGGAAAACTGAAAATCATCAATGGATATGTCCTCTTGAATCTATCCATCCATAGGTCCTTTTGGCTCTTGGATTATTGGGACATAGAATAAACCATGAAAAGTGCTTGGACAACTGGGAAGTTCTCATGCACAACCAACATACCCACTCAATTGCTAACATACTCATTTTGGCTTTAGCATAATGCTAGAGGAGGGAGCTCTTCCTAGAATAAGGCTTGCAAATAAGCATGATTCTTATTGTTTCCATGCTAAAGGCAAGCACTAAACTAGTAGAATGTAAATAGATCCCTTAAGAAGTCTCATATGTACAAGCCTTTGACATTGATTTATGTGCAAGAGAATTAAGACTAAGTAGCATATGAATGGAGTTTACAAAATTTACAATGCCACCTCCATAATACTATCAAGAGAGCTACTTCAACTAATGTGGACATGCCAAACATGCAAAGATAAGCCAAGAAGATATCCTTCTACCCTAGCATTAATTGAATACATCATCAATGGAGACATATATTAAGCATGAATACAAGTGTAAAGATATTGAAGTGTTTTGAGTAAATGCAAGAGGAAACCCCATACTAGGAAATGCTCCTTGCTTTTCACCTCCTCTTGAATCAATCCATAGGTTCTCTAGGCTCTAGGGATATTGGGGCACCCTAAATGCTATAGAAAGTGTATTCCCACTCAATTAATAACATCCTAAATATCCAAGTTACTAGTTTAAATAAGACAAGAAATGTATATGTTAGTTTTTTAATATTATAGAACATGGACTTTGGTTTTATCTCAATGCTTTTGGGGGGGGGCACTCTTTTGTAGCTTTGGAATCAAGTAGAATGCTTGCATAAAAGCATGATTTCTACAAGACATCCACAAATCAAAAGACATACAAATCATGAACATAATTGTTACAAGATTCGAATATTGTTATATAATCAAAATATCAAAACATGGCTTTTAAAATATCACAATTTTTTAAATATATGTCCAAAATTAATCCAAAAAATACCCTTTGTAGGGAGATAATTAGACACTCCCCAAAGTGGTCGTTGTGTGTCATGTGGTTCAAGTGGTTGCAAATACTTACTCAAATAGTCTTGAAGAGAAGCATTTTCAAAGTGATGGACCTTCAAAAGCTCACTTGAAAAATGTACAATGTGACCAAATGTCTGCATATTTATAGAATGGCAAATTCATGATGACATCACAAGTCCAATGGTTGGTCAAGAAACGTGATATCATGTGGCAAACAGTCAGCCCATAGATTTTGATTAAATGCACATGTGGCAACATCGAAGATCAACACATGGCAAATGGATCTCCTCATTTGTGGATCTTTGGACATGTGGCACTGGATGACATAGACTCCCACATGTGGAATTGACATATAAATGTTTTCGAGCTCATTTTTTCAACTCACAGTAGCATGTAAATCTTCCTCAAACTCATGAATCTTCTTCCAAATCTTTTGTTTTGTTGGATCTTACAACTTGTGGTGTGGTGCCCATATTAGAGGTAATTTAAACGTATTCTCTTTTTTTGTAGTCAAAGCCTACCATGTGCTATAGGGCACTCCACCACTCCTAGGACCCCTTTTTGCATTTTGTGTAGTCTGTGTATCCTCCTTGCCACATAACTCTAATTCTCATCTCTTATATAGACATAAAATTGAAGTTTGTGTATCCTCTTGCACACTTATAGCCATAAAATTGTGGTTTGTGTATCTTCCTTGCACATAACTATAATTCTCATCTCGCCTATAGCCATAAAATTGTGGTTTGTGTGTACTCTTGCAATTTATACCTCAAGATTTCTTAGTTTACATCTCAAGCTTCATATTTGCACCATTGTAGTGAAAGGATATAGAGACTATGGCTTGTTGGTATGTTTTTTGGCTCTATAGCAACAATTGTGTCAAAATTTCCATTCATGTGCTGTAATTTGTAACAAATTTGTGGAAATTTCTTGTTTCTCTTCAAACAAACCATCCTAAGCCTATGATGCACAAGAAGACATTCCCACCCTATTGGGCATTCCTCCTATGCATCATAGGGTTCAATTTGTCCTTTGCATGTTTTTGTAAGATTTCTTAGTTCACACCTCAAGTATCATACTTGAAATGTTGCAAGTTATAAAGACAATGGCAAGAATCTAACATACTACAAAATAAGTCCCTTAAGGAGCAAGTTGGATAGGGAGTAGAGGGAACACAATAGTAGGGTTCAAACCAAGAGGGGAGAAATCCACCACTAGAGGTCATACTTGAGCATGTAAGCCGTGAAAGGAGAGAAGACACAAATTCTCATTCAAAAATGGTAGATGGAACCATCAACTGAGGAGGGTCAACCCAAGGGGGGGGATTCCAAGGATGGACATATAGGCCCTCAAGAACTAGCTAAAGGCCAAGGTCAAGCAGACACTCGTAGACTAGGGGAAGTTCAAGGCCAAGCAAACACTCAAGAAGGAGGTGAAGGCCAAGTTTCTAGGACACCAATGGACACTATGAAAAGCTCAAAGGCTCCACCCCTCGCATAGTGACTTCATAGGGCAAGAGCTAGAGGTTTGGGAATTTTGGAAAGTGCAAACAAGTTGCATTTGCCCATGCATTGGTTAGTTGTGCAAAAGAGAGAGCTACCAAGTCTATGAGAAGGAGGAAAAAGAAGAAAATGAATGCAGTTAGGGAAAAGGCATGAAAGTCCTTTGAGAAACTTACCCCAAGGCTCCTTTCCTCAAGCTTGTAAATAAAATTTGTGATAAATATGTCCTAAGAGTTAGGTGTCAAAGTTCTCCTTTAGCATGTCTTCAAGAATCTACTGAAGACAACTTGATTGACTTCTTGCAAGATGGCTATGTTTGTGTTGCACATCCATATGGAGTCATAACGATGGATAATGATATGCATTATGACAAGTTGATAAGGTATAGATCTCATAAGTTGTCAAGATAGCTCACATAGCAAATAAGAAGGTATATGAAGCATGGAATGTTGCTTCTATTAGAAGGCCCAAGGAATCCAAGAAATCCTTTCATAGAGATGTGCACATTAAAGAGGTGACTTCAAGAAATGGTAAAGAAAAGACTCAAAGGGATAATTATACTAATAAGAGAAATGAAAATGATATATTTATAAATGGAGGACAAGAGGACAATTTTCTTAACAATCAAGGTGAGCAACACAATAAGGGTGATGATAAAGAAAGAGGAAGAAAATCTAGTGAATATATTTCTAGATCTAGAAAAGGAAAATGCTAGAAAATTGAATGAGGTTCTAGGATAATTGGTTATAAATGTTGGCCAATAAGAGCTATAGTAGTGCTATAGTATTCTCCATCTCACTTGAGGACATAATATTCCTTCATAGGAAGGACGAGGAGATAAATGACACAACAATTCTAGTTCTTCTAAGGTATGTCAGTCCACTCTTGTGTTTTATTTTATCATTGATTTTTCACTTGTATTGTCTCCATTTCCTATTTTCCATGTAAAATAGCTTTTGGATCCAAAAAAGGGCTCGAGCCTTATGATGCACACAGAGGCTGCCCGATAGGCCCTCTTGTACATAGTGGGGTCTAAGTCATGAATTTCCTCTTGTTGTCACCATTTTGCTAGCATGTTCCAATGTATGGTGGGATATAGGGCATGAGATTAGCCTTAGTCTATAACCCATTTGTGTGTTAAAGTGCCCGATTAAGGGGGTGTTTCTATGGGGGGATTGCATATAACATAAAGGACACTCCATATAATGAATATATATCAAATAAGACTGAAATGCCAAGCTTTTGCATAAAGAAGAATGAATGATTGTGCATTGAAGTGCAACATTTAGGCTTCATTGAATATATATACATGAAGGAAGCATGGGATGGCCCGTTTCCATTTCCTCGTTGCAACACCATGTTAGGGAAAAACATGGAAAGAATGTTTTCGTACAACACATGGCTGGTTGTTATTTGGACACAAAAATATGCAATAAGTTCTTCAAAATTGAAACTACTAGATCATGAAATAATGTTACTTTGATGTCACCATTGACAGGAACTAGTGTATACATGCATATGTATGTAAATTTGGAAGATTTGACATGTAGCACCCAACCACTGCACAACCATATGTGCCAGTAGAAAGAACATATTATGGTAGATTGCATGGGTCTAAATGCATAAAACATAGAACAACCAAAGTAAATCCCAACAACTCCATAGTACCATAGCTATAGAAACTAATAGCCACAAAATGCCATACATGCAAAGCAAAAAATCAAATACCTTGCACAACATGGATACATGCAAAGTAATAATATGAAAGCTCACCTCTAGGTTTTGTTGTGGAATTCTCTTCAACACTAGAAATGATTGAGGTTATTTATGATTTCTCTATAGAGCAGCTACCCTTTCTTGCACGAGCGTTTGGGGTCTACTTTTCCACTAGTAGCACATGCCATATTGTCTTGTCAATGAAGAGAGTTCATCCTATGCTTACCCTCATCTTTCAAAGCTTCTCTAGGGGGGTTTAACTCCTCTCTTCCTTTTTGAAGTCCTCATAGAATAGATAAACTAAGTGCAAAGCAACAAGAAGAGAGCTTGTGGGCATATCAAACAAGGCCTAGTGGCTAAGAAGCGAATGGTTGGAGGAGATGTGTTGTATCTAGGGCAGGGAGCCTACACATGTCTATTTTTCTTAATCAATCTCCCTCAAAATGATGATATTCCTATGTGGGAAAGGATGTTTCAATAGTTTAAACTCCACTCAATTCCACACCCATTGCAATGACACCATAATTTATTATATTGTATTTTC